>NC_052068.1:9523060-9839102 GCF_015852505.1 Tachyglossus aculeatus
CTCCCAGCCCCACACCATTTATGTCCATATCCGTCACTTATTCATTTCTATTAATGTCCATCTCCCCCTCTAGACTGTCAGCTCGTTCTGGTTGGGGAACATGATTACCATCTCTGTTATACTGTACTCTCCCAAGCGCTTAATACAGTGTTCTGCACACCGGCAGTGCTCAATAATAATAATAATGATGGCATTTGTGAAGTGCTTAATATGTGCAAAGCACTGTTCCCGAGCCCCTTGTTGGGTAGGAACTGTCTCTATCTGTTGCCAAATTGTACTTTCCAAGTGCTTAGTACAGTGCTCTGCATACAGTAAGCACTCAATAAATGCAATTAAATGAATGAATGAGTGAATACATATGATTGATTGATTGATTAGAGTTACTAAGCACTTTCCTAGGTGCTTAGTACAGTGCTCTGCACACAGTAAATGCTTAATAAATATGATTGAATGAAAGAATGAATGAACCAATCAAGTGTCCACAAGGAGTTTAGGGTGGCTACTCTGCTCCTATGAAGCCCAGTAATAGAATGGACAGTATCATGAAACTGAGACCTCCCTCCTAAGAAAGCCAAGGCTGTGTTTTGCCATGTATGTTTGTTTGAACTTTTGGCCTTTGTATTGTGATGTGGGATCTAATCACCACATTGAACTCCCTTGGGGAGAGCCTAGGGATAATGTGTGTGTGTCTGTGTGTCTGTGTGTTTGTATCAACTAGTCACCAGTCAATCAATAGTATTTACCAACTGCCTACAGTGTAAAGAAGGCTCTTCCTCCCATACCCATCGCCCCTACTCCCTACCTCTGCTCTACCCCACCTCCCCATTCATTCATTCATTCAAACATATTTATTGAGCGCTTACTGTGTGCAGAGCACTGTATTAAGCACTTGGAAAGCACAACTTTGCAACACATAGAGATGGTCCCTACCCAACAGCGGGCTCACAGTCTAGAAGGGACTAGACCATCCCACAGCACTTGTGTATATATGGGCATATTTATTATTCTATTTATTTTATTCATGATGTGTGTATATCTATAATTCCATTCATTTATATTGATGCTATTGATGCTTGTCTACTTGTTTTGTTTTGTTGTCTGTCTCCCCCCCTTCAAGACTGTGAGCCCGTTGTTGGGTAGAGATTGTCTCTGTTGCCGAATTGTATTTTCCAAGCACTTAGTACAGTGCTCTGCACACAGTATGCATTCAGTAAATACGATTGAATGAATAAAAGGCTGCAGTATGAGCTTGGAAGAGCACTACAGATTTACAAAATGGGATTCCTGCCCTCCAGGAGTTTTCAATCCACCAGGGAGATGGGCACAAAATAAATTCCAGATATAGGATGGAGAAAGTAGAGTACTAACCAGTGGTTCGTCCCCATTTCCCGTCCGCAAGTGCTACCAGCATTTTTTGTTACCGGCCTGCAGCAGATAGATGCAGTCATTCATTCACTCAGTCAGTCAACTATATTTATTAAGAGTTTACTGTATGCAGAGCACCATAGTAAGCGCTTGGGAGGTTACGGTAGAACAATATGAGACACATTCCCTGCCCAAAATGAGCTTTAAGTCTAGAATAGATCATTCATTCCTCTCCCCAGCTACCTAACCTCCAGGGAGACATCTATCTCATGAACAGAGTGGCTTGTTGTCTGGGTCACCAATAGACCCCTGCAGAAAGAACCACCTCTTTAGACCAAATGATAATAATTATGGTCCTCAAGCTAGTTTTAGGAAAGGAACATGTCTTCCATCTCTGTTATAGTGTACTCTCCCAAGCGCTTAGTACAATGCTCTGCACATAGTGTTCAAAAAATAGAATTGATTGATTGACTTGTTAAGTGCTTACTATGTACCCAGTTCTCTACAAAGTACTGGGATGTGTACCAAACAGTCATTTTAGACATAGTCGCTGAGGCTCACAGTCTAAGGAGGAGGGAGTAGGATTGAAAGCCATCTTCGCCTTTTTCTAAGTCAGTAAGACTGTGAGCCCCACATGGGACAACCTGATTACCTTGTATCTACCCCAGCACTTAGAACAGTGCCTGGCATATAGTAGGCATTTAGAAAATTCCATCATTATTATTATTTCAGGGCTCCATCCTCTCTGGGGAATTTAATTGCTTGAATGGGGAATGAAACGAGTCAGCCATTTTCAGACCTGTTGGAGAAATGGAAATTGTGATCACTCTGCCCCACAATGGGGGCTACCAGCCCCGATTTCCAGGCCCCTTGCCATTTCAGAATGTCATCATCTCTTGAAAAAAGACAGACTTTGCAGCAGGTGTAGAAAAAGGACAATTAGGACTGCGATTATGTTTCTGTTTGCCTAGGCATTCAAAATTGCAGTACAGATAATATTTGTGCTTTCCGCCCCTGCCACGTAACAAAGATGCAGCTGTTTCAACAAGGAGTAGAAATAGAGAAAGAAATAGGATGCAGAGGATTGCCAGAAAATTTAAATGGGAAATGTTACACCTCCCCTCCGATTGAAAATGCTTATCTAGAGGCAGCATGGGCTCCTGGGAAGAGCACAGCCTTGGGAGCCAGAGGACCTGGGTTCTAATTGTGACTCCACCACTTGCTGGATGACCTTGAGTGAGTCACAAAACTTCAGAAAAAAAAATAATGATAATAACTGTGGCATTTGTTAAACACGTATTATATTCCAGGCACTGTACAAAGTGCTGGTGGGATAGATACTAGGGAATTGGGGGAAGCAGTGTGGCTCAGTGGAAAGAGCATGGGCTCGGGAGTCAGAGGTTATGGGTTCTAATCCCAGCTCCGCCACTTCTCAGCTGTGTACCTTTGGGCAAGTCCCTTCACTTCTCTGTGCCTCAGTTACCTCATCTGTAAAATGGGGATTAAGATTGTGAGCCTCACATGGGACAACCTGATAACCTTGTATTCCCTCCAGTGCTTAGAACAGTGCTTGGCACATAGTAAGCGCTTAACAAAAGCCATCATTATTATTATTATCTAGTGGATAGGGCATGGGCCTGGGTGTCAGAAGGTCATCAGTTCCAAATCAAGCTCCATCACTTGTCTGCTGTGTGGCCTTGGGCAAGTCACTTGACTTCTCTGTGCCTTGGTTACCTCATCTGTACAATGGGGATTAAAACTGTGAACTCCATGAAGAACAGCATTGTGCTCAACCTGATTTGTTTGTAACCCCCTGTGTTTAGTACAGTGCCTGGAACATAGTAAGCACTTAACAAATACCATAATTACTATTATTATTATTATTATTATTATTATTATTATTATAGTCCCTGTCCCACATAGGGCTCACAATCTAAATCCCCATTTTCCAGATGAGGTGACTGAGGCCCAGAGAAGTGAAGTAACATGTCCAAAGTCACACAGAAGACATGTGGCTCTGGGCATATTACTCCCCTCCTCAAAAATCTCCAGTGGCTACCAATCAATCTGCGCATCAGGCAGAAACTCCTCACCCTGGGCTTCAAGGCTCTCCATCACCTCGCCCCCTCCTACCTCACCTCCCTTCTCTCCTTCTACAGCCCAGCCCGCACCCTCCACTCCTCCGCTGCTAATCTCCTCACCGTACCTCGCTCTCACCTGTCCCGCCATCGACCCCCGGCCCACGTCATCCCCCGGGCCTGGAATGCCCTCCCTCTGCCCATCTGCCAAGCTAGCTCTCTTCCTCCCTTCAAGGCCCTGCTGAGAGCTCACCTCCTCCAGGAGGTCTTCCCAGACTGAGCCCCTTCCTTCCTCTCCCCCTTGTCCCCCTCTCCATCCCCCCATCTTACCTCCTTCCCTTCCCCACAGCACCTGTATATATATGTATATATGTTTGTACATATTTATTACTCTATTTATTTATTTATTTTATTTGTACATATCTATTCTATTTATTTTATTTTGTTAGTATGTTTGGTTTTGTTCTCTGTCTCCCCCTTTTAGACTGTGAGCCCACTGTTAGGTAGGGACTGTCTCTATATGTTGCCAATTTGTACTTCCCAAGCACTTAGTACAGTGCTCTGCACATAGTAAGGGCTCAGTAAATACAATTGATGATGATGATGATGTGGCAGAGCCGGGATTAGAACCCAAGTCCTTCTGACTCTCAGACCCATGTTCTATCCACTAAGCCACCCCACTTTTCTGTAATTTTTTGGGCCTCACTTTCCTGAACAGCAAAACGGGAATTAAACTACTATTCGCCCTCCCCCTTAAACTGTGAGTCCCATGGGGAACAAGGACTATGTCCAATCTGCTTCTGTTCTTTCTAGCTAGGTGCTTGGTTTCTGGTAAACACAATAATAACGGTATTTGTTAAGTGCTTACTATGTGCCAAGCACTGTTCTAAGCTCTGGGGTAGATACAAGGTAATTAGGGTGTCCCATGTAGGGCTCACAGGCTTCATCCCCATTTTACAGATGAGGAAACTGAGGCCCGGAAAAGTGAAGTGACTTACCCAAAATCACACAGCTGACAAGTGGCAGAAGCAGGATTAGAACCTATGACCTCTGACTCCCAAACCCGGGCTCTTTCCACTAAGCCATGCTGCTTCTCTAGTACCAAAATTCACAAACACCAGTAGTATTTTCATCACTTCCTTCTGTCATTTTCCCAGGTACCTCTCTACAAACAGGTATTATTTTTCTGGCTTTTAACGCTAAAGCCTCTGCAAATATAATAATAATAATAATAGCACTTGTTAAGCACTTACTGTGTGCAAAGCACTGTTCTAAGCACTGGGGAGGATACAAGGTGATCAGATTGTCCCAAGTGGGGCTCAGTCTTCATCCCCATTTTACAGATGAGGTAACCGAGGCACAATGAGGTTAAGTGACTTGCCCAAAGTCACACAGCTGACAATTGGCAGAGCCAGGATTTGAACCCATGACCTCTGACTCCCAAGCCCTTGCTCTTTCCATTGAGCCATGCTGCTTCTCTAATATATACCATCTAGAACCATGTTCTGAAACAAATATGTCCCAGTGGTTGGTCACAGCTGCACGTCCTGTTGGAGGCACCTTGGACAAATCACTAACTCTTATTTACTGAGCATTTTCTGTGTTCAGAGTGCTGTACTAAGTACTTAAATGATATTTGTTAAGCACATGCTATAAGCCAAGCACTGTACTAAATGATGGGGTAGATAATACAGGATAATCAGATTGGACACAGTCTCTGTCCCACATAGGTCTCAGAGTCTTAATCCCCATTTTACAGATGAGGTAATTTAGGCACAGAGAAGTTAAGTGACTTGCCCAAGATCTCACAGCGGACTAGTGGTAGGTGGGATTAGAACCCAGGTCCTCTGACTCCCAGGCCTGTGCTCTTTCCACTAGGCCATGCTGCTTCTATAAACCAACAAAGAGAACCCAGATAAGATCTTGATTCTTTGAATAAGCCAGATAATTTTCTGTTCCCATTTCAAGACCAGAAAAACAACCATAAATACTGAAAGCTAATCGACATTGTCAGGAGATGCAGAGATGTGAGATTAAAAAAATCATACTTGGCTTTGTTTAAGCCTCCACGGAGCAACTTCAACTGTCATCCAGGTTTCTTTAAGCAATTTCTCCACACAATCAATGATACTGATTAAGTGCTTACTGGGTGCAGAGCAATATACTAAACACTAGGGAGAGTTCAATGCAACCGAATTGGTGGAAACATTCCCTGCCCGCAAAGAGCTTCTCCATTAAATCTGCTCTCTCGCAGGTCATCAATAATCTTCTTCCTGCTGTCTCTCCTCCTATCTCTCTGGCAGCTCATTCTCAGTCTCCTTTGAGGGCTCCTCCTCTGCCTCCCACCCCCTAACTGTGGGGGGTCCCTCGAGGTTCAGTTCTGGGCCCCCTTCTATTCTCCATTTACACCCACTCCCTCGGAGAACTCATTTGCTCCTATGGCTTCAACTACCATGCAGATGATTCTTAAATCTCGAAATCCAGTCTCCATCTCTCTCCTTCTCTGCAGTCTTACAATTCCTCCCGCCTTCAAGACATCTGTACTAGGATTTTCTGTTGACACCTCAAACTTAATGTGTCCCAGATAGAACTCCTTATCTTCCCACCCAAATCCTGTTCTTTTCATACTTTCCCAATCCTTTAGATAACACCACTACCCTTCCTATCTCACCAACCCACAAACTTGGCACTTTCTTCTAGTCATTTCTCTAATTCAACCCAGTTATTCAGCCTGTCACCAAATCCTGTCGGTTGGACTAGAACATCACTACTATCTGCCCTTTCCTCTCCATTCATTCATTCATTCAATCATATTTATTAAGCGCTTACTGTGTGCAGAGCACTGTACTAAGCGCTTGGGAAGTACAAGTTGGCAACATATAGAGATGGTCCCTACCCAACAACAGGCTTACAGTCTAGGAGGGGGAGACAGACAACAAAACAAAACATGTAGACAGATGTCAAAATCATTAGAATAAACAGAATTATAGCCATATGCACACCATTAACAAAACAAATAGAATCGTAAATATGTACAAGTAAAATAAATAGAGTAATAAATCTGTACAAATATATACAAGTGCTGTGGTGAGGGGAAGGGGGGGGATGGGAAGGAGGAGAGGTAAAAGGGGGCTAAGTATGGGAAGGCCTCCTGGAGGATGTGAGCTCTCAGTAGGGCTTTGAAGGGAGGAAGAGAGCTAGCTTGTCCGGATGTGTGGAGGGATGGCATTCCAGGTCAGGGGAAGGACGTGGGCCGGGGTCGACGGTGGGAAAGGAGAGAACAAGGCCCAGTGAGGAGGTTAGCAGCAGTAGAGGAGCGGAGGGTACGGGCTGGGCTGGAGAAGGAGAGAAGGGAGGTGAGATAGGAGGGGGCGAGGTGATGGACAGCCTTGAAGCCGAGAGTGAGGAGTTTTTGCTTGATTCGTAGGTTGACAGGCAACTACTGGAGATTTTTGAGGAGGGGAGTGACATGCCCAGAGCGTTTCTGTACAGAGATAATCCGGGCAGCAGAGTGATGATCTGCCATCTGCCCCATCTGCCATCTCTCCATTCCAATCTGCTGCTGCATCCATACAATTACTTATTCTATCCCTCCTTGATTACTGCATCAGCCTCCTTGCTGACCTATCTGCCCCATCTCTCCCCACTCCTGTTCATACTTCATTCTCTGCACAGAGTTCTTTTCTAAAAAAAGAACTCTGGTAGTTGCCCATCTACTTCTGCATCTAATAGAAACACCTTACTTTTGACTTTAATGCACTCAATCAGGTCTACCCCTCCTATCTTACTTCCCTGATTTCTACTAGAGAAGCAGTGTGACTTAGTGGCAAGAGCCCGGGCTTGAGAGTCAGAGGTTGTGGGTTCTATCTCAGCTCCGCCGCTTATCAGCTGTGTGACTTTGGGCAAGTCACTTAACTTCTCTGGGCCTCAGTTACCTCATATGTAAAATGGGGATTAAGATAGAACTCCATGTGGGACAACTTAATAATAATAATAAAGATGGCATTTATTAAGTGCTTACTATGTGCAAAGCACTGTTCTAAGTGCTGGGGAGGTTACAAGGTGATCAGGTTGTCCCACGGGGGGCTCATAATCTTAATCCCCATTTTACAGATGAGGTAACTGAGGCACAGAGGAGTGAAGTGACTTGCCCAAAGTCACACAGCTGACAAATGGTGGAGCTGGGATTTGAACCCATGACCTGTGACTCCAAAGCCTGTGCCCTTTCCACTGAGCCATGCTGCTTCCAACTTGATTACCTTGTATCTACCCCAGCACTTAGAACAGTGCTTGGCACATAGTAAGCGCTTTTAACAAATACCAGCATCATCATTATTATTATTATTACTACAACCGAGCCTCCACATTTATTTCCAGTAACGCCTATCTAACCACTGTCCCTTGATTTCATCAACCTCATTGTCAACCGCTTGTCAGCTGTGTGACTTTGGGCAAGTCACTTAACTTCTCTGTGCCTCAGTTACCTCATCTGTAAAATGGGGATGAAGATTGTGAGCCCCCCGTGGGGCAACCTGATCACCTTGTAACCTCCCCAGTGCTTAGAACTGTGCTTTGCACATAGTAAGTGCTCAACAAATGCCATCATCATTGTTATTATTATTATTATTATCCTCCCTCTGGCCCACAATGCTCTCCCCTCTATATATGACAGACCACTACTCTTCCCACGTTCAAAGCCTCATTAAAGTCAGATCTCCTTCAAGAGGCCTTCCCTAACTAAGCCCCCATTTCCTCTAACCCCTCTCCTTTCTGCATCACCCTTGCACTTGGATCTCAACTTTTTGAGCATTGGCTATTCACCTCACTCTTCACCCCACCGCACTTATGTGCTTATCTGTAATGTATTTTATTGCCTTTCTCCCCCTCAGGACTGCAAGCTCCAGGTGGGCAGGGAATGTTTCTACAAACTCTGTCGTATTGTACTCTCCCAACCTCTTAGTACAGTGCTCTGCCCAATCAATGAATCAATCAATGCTATTTATTGGGTGCTTACTATGTGCAGAGCAATGTAAGTGTTCAGTAAGCACTTGAAGTAGCGTGGTCTAGTAGAAAAGATAATGGGCCAGGGAGTCAGAGGACCCGGGTTCTAATCTTGGCTCTGCCACTTGCCTGCTGTGTGATCTTGAACAAGTCACTTAATTTCTCTATGCCTTAGTTTCCTCAACTAAAATAGGTTTTCTAATATCTGTTCTCCTGAAGAGACTGGCAGCCCCATTAATCAATCAATCATATTCATTGAATGCTTACTGTGTGTGGAAACTAGTACAGTGTTCTGCACACGGAAAGTGCTCAATAAATATGATTGAATGAATGAACTGTACTTAGTCTTTGGGAAAGTACAATATAACAGAGTTGGTAGACCCATTCCCTGACCACAATGAAGGAGCGTTGCCTAGTGGATAGAGCACAGGCCGGGGAGTCAGGAGGTCATGGGTTCTAATCCTGGCTCCGCCACTTGCCTGCTGTGTGACCTTGGGCAAGTCACTGGCCCTCAGTTCCCTCATCTGTAAAATGGGGATTAAGAGTGTGAGCCCAATGTGGGACAGGGACTGTGTCCAACCCAACTATCTCTTATGTATCCCAGCACTTCAAACACAGTGCCTGGCACATAGTAAGCACTTAACAAATACCATAATAATTATTACTATAACAATAATATAATATGTAATAATATATAATACAATGTATAACATATAAAGTTTATATATAATAGATAAATATAAAATTCAGTGTATAATATAATAATATAGTATATAATAATGAGTTTACAGTCTAGGGCATTTAGAAAAGTGCTTGACATATAGTAAGAGCTTGACAAATACCATAATTATAAATATGCTTGATTGAGTGATTGTTAAGAAAATCCTTTTAAAGTTGTTTTCTTTCTGTAGGAATTTTGTTTAGGTTCAAGGTCATGTAACAATGGCTACCAAAGGACGAGAGCTTCCAAAATTACAGATTGGCTTTATCGTCTCCTGTTTGTTGCTCTGAGGTTTGTCACATTTTCCAACCTCTGGGCATTTAAAAGTGTGCTAATGAATGGCACCAGAAAATTGATTCTTGATTCTCCAATAAACCCAGTTAGAAGGCACTAGATGAGTTCACAGTGACATTGCACAGATTTCCCTTTTACCCTTGAGGAGCCAGGAAGAAGAGGAAATATGTCTGCTACTGGGGCCTGTGGAACAGAGGTGGTGGCTGAGGAGAGCTGGGATTAAGGCATCTATTTAGGAACTCAGTCTAAATCTCTGTCGCCTGAACGATGAGCGCCAAAAACGACTCCGCCGAAAATGTTTCAAGCCAAAATGCGTTTGGAAAGATTTTTCTGTGATTTGAACTAGAGTTAAATTGGAGTGGAGTGTAACAGAAAGTCAGAGACTAATTCATTGACCTATTGAAGGAGCATCATCTCCAGGAATAATAATAATAATAATAATGACAATAATAATGGTACTTGTTAAGCACTTACTATGTGCCAAGCACTGTTCTAAGTGCTGGGGGAGATACAAGGTTAGCAGGTTGTCCCAGGTGGGGGTCACAGTCTTAATCCCCATTTTATGGACAAGGTAACTGAGGCACAGAGGAGTTAAGTGACTTGCCCTAAGTCACACAGCTAAGTGGCAGAGCCAGAATTATTCATTCATTCATTCATTCAATCGTATTTATTGAGCGCTTACTGTGTGCAGAACACTGTACTAAGCACTTGGGAAGTACAAGTCGGCAACATATGGAGACGGTCCCTACCCAACAATGGGCTCACAGTCTAGAAGGGGATTAGAACCCACAACCTCTGACTCCCAAGCCCAGGCTCTTTTCACTAAGCCACGCTGTTCCCTGTGTCTCGTTGGTTAATGCTGAGAGAAGAGTACAGATTTTCAGCTGGGCAAAGATCAGTTTACAGTGTCCTGTAACTGAAACTTCTGTAGGAGTGTCCCGATGATAAATATAAGGAGCTGCAGGAGGACAGTAATGTGGCCAAAGTGGGAGTGTGTGGGACCTGAAGTCTGAAGACCCGGGTTCTAATCCCAGCTCGACATCTGCCTTGCTATGTGACCTTGGATCAGTCACTTAATGGCTCTGGAACACATTTTTGTCATCCGTCCATCCATCCATCCATCCATCAGTCATCAATCAATGGTATTTGGTCAGTTCTAGCTGTATGCTGAGCACACCTTCCTCTAGACTATAAGCTCGTTGTGGGCACAGAATGTCTGTTTATTTTTCTACTGTACTCTCCCAAGTGTTTAGTACCGAGCTTATATTAAGTATTCTATCTTGTATGTGTAGTATAATATTATATATAAAGTATTATTGTATATTATATATTAATGCCTGTCTCTGTCTCTAGACTGTTAGCTCCTTGTGGGAAAGAAATGTGTTAGCTTATTGTTATACTGTACTTAGTATAGTGCTATGCATATAGTAAGTTCTCAATAAATATGACAATGAATGAATGAAAGTGCTCTACCCACAGTAAGTGCTCAATAAATCTGATTGTCCGACTGACAATTAGGCATTTGGGGGAGTACAGTGCAACAGAGTTAATAGACACATCCTTGCCCACAAAGGCTTTTCAGTCTAGAGGGGGAGGCAGACAATGAAATAAATTACATGTAGGTGAAATAATAATAATTGTAGTATAAGTACTTACTATGTGCCAGGTACAGTACGAAATGCTGGGGTAGATATGAGGTAATTGGGTTGGACACAGTCTCTATTCTACACTGAGGGCTCACAGTCTTAATTCCCATTTTCCAGATGAGGTAACCGAGGCATGGAAAAGTGATTTGCTCAAGGTCACAGAGCAGACAAGTGGTGGTGCAGGGATTTAGATCCATATCCTTCTGACTCCCAGCCTGGGGCTCTATTAGCTAGGCCACTTTGAAGACCACTTTCCCCCTCCCAGCCCCACAACACTTATGTACATATTGGTAATATTATTTATTTGTATTGATGTCTGTGTCTCCCCCCTCTAGACTGAAAGCCTGTTGTAGGCAGGGAATACGATCATTTATTGCTGTACTGTACTCTCCTAAGTGTTTAGTATAATGCTCTGCACACAGTAAGTGCTCAATAAATATGATTGAATGAATGAATGAATGAAATGTCAGGGAGTAAGGTTATGTGCGTAAGTGCTATGGGGCTGGGGGTGGGGTGAACATCAAGTGCATAAAGCGTACTTCCCAAGCACTTATTGCACACAGTAAATGCTCAGTAAATACAACTGAATGAAAGAATGAATAAAGGGTACACACCCACATATTTAGGTGACAGAAAGGAGGGACTGAGGGAAGAGGAAATGAGGATTTAATCAGGGAAGAGCATTTGGAGGAGATGTGATTTTAGGAGGGCTCTGAAGATGGGAGAGGGATGGTTTACTGGATATGAGGGAGAAAGGAGTTACAGGAGTAGGGAGATACTAACAACCCTATTTTTAGAAAAGTGATCCAAGGAACAGAGTGGAGAATAAAAGTATCAATACTACTACTAAGAATAATAATAATAATAATTAGCACTTACTATGTGCCAAGCTCTGTACTGAGAGATGGGGTAGATAACACATGGCCTAGTGGCAAGAGCACAGCCTTGGGAGTCAGAGGACGTGGGTCCTAATCCTGGTTCCACCATTTGTCTGCTGTGTGACCTTGGGTAAATCACCTAACTTCTCTGTGCCTCAGTTACCTCACCTGTAAAATGGGGATTAAGACTGTGGGCCCCATGTGGGACAACCTGATTACCTTGTATCTACCCCAGCACTTAGAACAGTGCTTTGCACATGGTAAGCACTTAATAAATACCAAAATTATTAATATTATTACTTTTATTATTATTCAGGATAATCAAGTTGGACAGAGTCCCCATCTCATACAGGGCTCATACTTAAAGTACAAGATATTGAATCACCATTTTACAGATTAGGAAACTGAAACCTAGAGAAGTTAAGTGACTTGCCCAGGGTCACATAGCAGGCAAATGGCAGAACTGGGTTAAGAACCCAGATACTCTAGCTCCCAGACCCATGTGCTTTTCCCTAGAACCCAAGAGAGATCGTTGTTGTTGTCTTATGCTGTCGAGTTATGTCCAACCCATAGCGATGGCCTAGACACATCTCTCCCAGAATGCCCCACTTCCATCTGCAATCATTCATTCATTCATTCAATCATATTTATTGAGTGCTTACTGTGTGCAGAGCACTGTACTAAGCACTTGGGAAATACACTTTGGCAACAGAGACAATCCCTACCCAACAACGGGCTCACAGTCTAGAAGGGGAAGACAGATGACAAAACAAATAGACAGGCATCAATAGCAACAAAATAGATCAATAGAATTATAGATATATACACATCATTAATAAAATAAATAGAATAATATGTACAAATATATACAAGTGCTGTGGGGCGGAGAAGGGGATAGATCAGAGGGAGGGAGTAGGGGCGATGGGGAGGGGCGGAGGGGCAGAGGAAAAGGAGAGCTCAGTCTGGGAAGGCCTCCTGGAGGAGGTGAGCTCTCAGTAGGGCTTTGAAGTGGGGAAGAGAGCTAGTTTGGCCCATTCTGGTAGTAGATCAATAGAGTTTTCTTGGTAAAAATCTGGAAGTGGTTTACCGTTGCCGCCTTCTGCTCAGTAAATGGGTCTCTGCCCTCGACTCTTTCCCATGCCGCTGCTGCCAAGCACAGGTGAGTTTTGACTTGTAGCAGATTGCCTGCCACTCGTTAGCCACTGGCCAAGCTAGGAATGGAATGGACAGGCCTCTGCTTCACTCTCCCTCCCATAGTCGAGACTGGTAGAGGACTGGAAACTCTCCAGATGAGAGGGGCCAAGAGAGATAGGGGACATAATACTACCCCCTGCCATTTCACCCACATGTAATTTATTTGACTGTGACACACTGATTCATATGGTCTTGTAGAATGAATGAAGATAGTTATCAATGATTACATTTTGGCCGGAACAGGGCATTTGGGTTTTCTTTTCCTCCATTTTGACTCAGCCAACCATAAGGTAAATTTGATCCATTCTGTACTAAAAAATGAATTCACAATTATGATTAGGTATTTAAAATTTGGTGGGCTATCTTTTCCTAAAGAATTCAAAAAAATTCAAAAACAAAAAAGTAAAAGAAAAAGGCCTATTTTTCAATTGATTTTTTTTACTGGTATGAAAAATGACAATGTTATATTTGTCTGTTTTTATAACTGTCATTTTTCACATAGAAACATTTGGTACACATCATCATGTAATTCTCCAGATGTTTGATGTATTTTCTTTGTAAAATATAAACTCTTTGTCTTGTAACAGTATTTTCAACAATGGAAACAGATCTACCTTTATGTACCATTTATCTTGAAAACTGGTAACTCTGAGTAGCGATTGTCTTTGCCAGATATTATTCTCCTTAGGATAGGAGGTCCCCTCTCAAGGTCACACCTAGAGAGTTTCCAGTACTCTCTCAGTTTCAACTACAGGCGGGAGAGTCAAGCAGAGGCCTGTCCATTCCATTCCTAGCTTGGCCAGTGGCTAGCAAGCAGAAGGCAATCTGCTACAAGTCAAAATTCACTGGTGCTGGGCAGCAGCGGCATGGGAGAGAATCAAGGGCAGAGACTCAAGTTTACTGCGTGGGAGAAAGCAATGGTAAACCACTTCTGGATTTTTACTAAGAAAACTCTATGGATACACTACCAGACCGAATGTAGATGGAATTGGGGCATTCTGGAAAAGATGTGTCCATGGAGTCGCTATGGGTCAGAGATGACTCAACAGCATATGAAAAGACAAGGAGAGGAGAAAGGCAGATTTTGAACTTGGATCCATCCCCACTAGGAAGCATTGTGGCTTAGTGGAAAGAGCATGAACCAGGGAGGCAGAGACTTGGGTTCTGATTCCAGCTCTGCCTCCTGGATGAACCTGGGCATGTCACTTACCTTGACTGGGCTTCAGTTTCCCCATCCTTAAAATGGAGGTTACATAACAGTTCTTGCACCTCCCAAACACCCCCACTCCTCAAGAATCTCCAGTGTCCTCCCATCTGCTGCTGCATTAAATAGAAACTCCTTACCACTGGCTTTAAAGGAGTCAGTCAGCTCACCCTCTCTTACCTTCACCTCGCTGATCTCCTACTTCAGCCCAATCTAGACACTTCACTCTTCTAGCTCCAGTTTGTTCATCGTAGCCCAGTCTCATCTATCTCACTACCAGCCTCTTTCCCACATCTTCCCTCTGGCCAGGAACTCCCTCCCCCTACCCCAGACCACCCTTTCCCCACCTTCAAAACCTTATTAAAACCTCATCTCCACCAAGAAGCCTTCCCTGATTAAGCCTTCTTTTTCCCAATTCCCTCTTCCTTCTGCATTGTCTATGCACTTAAATCTGTGCCCTTAAATCACTTGATATTCACCCCACCCTCATCCCCACAGCATTTATTTACACATACACTATTTATTTATTTGCATTCATGTCTGTCTCTGCCTCCAGACTCCAAGCTACTTTTGGGCAGAGAATGTGCCTCCCAGCTCTTTGGTACTGTATTCTATCGATCAATCAATTAGCCAATCAATGATATTCACTGAGCATTCACTGTGGGCAGAGCAATCTACTAAGCACTTGGGAGAGTACAATATAACAGAGTCGGTAGACATGGTGCCTGCCCACGACAAGCTTACAGTCTAGAGGACTGGTGAGCTCTTAGTAAAGTGCTCAATAAATACTACTCATTGATTGATTGATTGATTAGTTAGACTGTGAGCTCCCTGCAGGCCAAGCACTGTGTCTGACCTGATAATTGGGGGAGCAGCGCTACTTAGTGGTAAGAGCCCGGGCTTGGGAGTCAGAGGACATGGGTTCTAATCCTGGTTTGGCCACTTGTCCGTTGTGTGATTTTGGGCAAGTCACTTCAGTTCTCTGGGCCTCAGTTACCTCATCTGTAAAATGGGGATTAAGACTGTGAGCCCCCTGTGGGACAACCTGATCACCTTGTAACCTCCCCAGCACTTAGAACAGTGCTTTGCACATAGTAAGCACTTAATAAATGCTATCATTATTATTATTATCATTATTATTATTATTATGGGGATTAAAGCCGTGAGCCTCATGGTGGACAGCCTGATGACCTTGTATCTCCCCCAGCGCTTAGAACAGTCCTTGGCACATAGTAAGCACTTAACAAATACCATTATTATTATTATTATTATTATTATTTGATAGTCACCCCATCCCAACTCCATAAACCTAGAACATTTATGTATATACCTGTAATTTTATTTATTTATACTAATGTCCGCTTATTTGTCTTGTTGTCTGTCTCCACCCCACTAGACCACAAGCTCATTGTGGGCAAGGATTGTCACTCTTTGTTGCATTGCACTTTCTCAAACTCTTAGTACAGTTCCTGGCACACACAGTAAGCGCTTAATAAATATGATTGAATGAATGAATATCTTCAAAGTATATCTTATAAATTATTTAAACATATTAATGTCTCTCTCGCTCAACTATCATCTCTATGCTGATGACACCCAAATCTACATCTCTGCCCCTGCTCTCTCCCCCTCCCTCCAGGCTCACATCTCCTCCTGCCTTCAGGACATCTCCATCTAGATGTCTGCCCGCCACCTAAAACTCAACATGTCCAAGACTGAACTCCTTGTCTTCCCTCTCCCAAACCCTGCCCTCTCCCTGACTTTCCCATCACTGTTGACGGCACTACCATCCTTCCCGTCTCACAGGCCCACAACCTTGGTGTCATCCTCGACTCTGCTCTCTCATTCACCCCTCACATCCAAGCCGTCACCAAAACCTGCCGGTCTCAGCTCCACAACATTGCCAAGATCCGCCCTTTCCTCCCCATCCAAACCGCTACCCTGCTCGTTCAAGCTCTCATCCTATCCTGTCTGGACTACTGTATCAGCCTCCTCTCCGATCTCCCATCCTCCTGTCTCTCCCCACTTCAATCCATACTTCACGCCGCTGCCCGGATTGTCTTTGTCCAGAAACGCTCTGGGCATGTTACTCCCCTCCTCAAAAATCTCCAGTGGCTACCAATCAATCTGTGCATCAGGCAGAAACTCCTCACCCTCGGCTTCAAGGCTCTCCATCCCCTCACCCCCTCCTACCTCACCTCCCTTCTCTCCTTCTACAGCCCAGCCCGCACCCTCCGCTCCTCTGCCGCTAATCTCCTCACAGTGCCTCGTTCTCGCCTGTCCCGCTGTCGACCCCCGGCCCACGTCATCCCCCTGGCCTGGAATGCCCTCCCACTGCCCATCCGCCAAGCTAGCTCTCTTCCTCCCTTCAAGGCCCTACTGAGAGCTCACCTCCTCCAGGAGGCCTTCCCAGACTGAGCCCCCTCCTTCCTCTCCCCCTCCTCCCCCTCTCCATCCCCCGTCTTACCTCCTTCCCTTCCCCACAGCACCTGCATATATGTATATATGTTTATACATATTTATTACTCTATTTATTTATTTATTTATTTTACTTGTACATATCTATTCTATTTATTTTATTTTGTTAATATGTTTGGTTTTGTTCTCTGTCTCCCCCTCCTAGACCGTGAGCCCACTGTTAGGTAGGGACCGTCTCTATATGTTGCCAACTTGTACTTCCCAAGCACTTAGTACAGTGCTCTGCAAACAGTAAGCGCTCAATAAATATGATTGATTGATTGATTGATTGACTGGGACTGTGTCTAACCTGATTAGCTTCTATCTAACCCAGTGCTTAGTACAGTGCCTGACACATAGTAAGTGTGTTACAGATACCATAGAAAAGGACAAAAGTACAGGGCTGGGGGGAGTAGTAACAGTGATAATAATGGTATTTATTATATGCTATGTGCCAAGCATTGTGCTACAAGATAATCAGATTGGCTGTAACCCTTGTTCACCAGGGAAATCGTAGCCTAAGATGGAGGGAGATCAAGGATTTCATTTGTTTCCTCATTTTACAAATGAGGAAACCGAGGCACAAAGCGTTTGAGCAACGTGCCCAAGGTCACACAGTTTGTAAATGGTGGAGTTAGGATTAGAATCCTGGTCTCCTAACTCTAAGTCCCTTTTTTTCCACCAGGCCGTACTGCTTCTCAACAGACATGGCCAGATTCCACCAACAATCTTGGGCTTCGATTTGGGATTGTTGGATTTTAGAATGTTGCCTCTATCCCTCAGATCAAATGGCTCTTCAAAACCCACCCATCAACCCATCAAGCAGCCAACGTTATTCATTGAGGGTGGAGCACTACACAATAATGCTTGGGAAAATATATCCAAAGAAAAAGATATCCCAAGCACTTAGTACAGTGCTCTGCACATAGTAAACACTCAATAAATAATAATTCTGGTATTTGCTAAGCTCTTACTATGTGCCAGGCACTGTACTAAGAGCTGCAGGGGATACAATTAAATCAGGTTGGACACAGCTCCTGTCCCACATGGGGCTCAGAGTCTCAATCCCCATTTCACAGATGAGGAAACTGAGGCCCAGAGAAGTGAAGTGACTTGCCCAAAGTCACACAGCAGACAAGTGGAAGAGCAGGGATTAGAACCTATGACCATATGACTCCCAGGCCCGTGCTCTATCTACTATACCAAAATTCCACTGATTTATGGGTTGATATGGTCCCTGACCTAATGGAGCTTATGTTTTGTTGCCAGGGAAGACTTGCAGTGTCTACCACAATGTCTCTTATATTTCTTTCTTCACACAACTTCCCTCAAAGTACACATAACCCCTGTCTTGCACTCAATTTAATATTTATTTATATATTTGTTCATTTGTCTCTACATCCTTAATGTAGCTGTTGGGCATCAATGCTGTTGGAGACTAGAGGATTGAGAATTCTAGTTGTTCTGACGACTTTGATGTCTGTCTACATGTTTTGCTTTGCTGTCTGTCTCCCCCTTCTAGACTGTGAGCCTGTTGTTGGGTAGGGACCGTCTCTATATGTTGCCAACTTGTACTTCCCAAGCACTTAGTACAGTGCTGTGTACCCAGTAAGCGCTCAATAAATACGATCTAATGAATGAATGAATGAATGAGAATGTTTCTGTAGAATCCATAACATTGTTCCACCTAGAGAAGCAATGAAATGCTTTTGGTGATAAAGTGGATGATTTAGGGAACTAACAACCTTTTTTAATGGTATTTGATAATGATTATAATAAAATAACGACGATGATAATAATAACAACAATAATATGAAGCAGCATTACCCAGTAGTATAGAGCATGGGCCTGGGAGTCAGGAGGACCTGGGTTCTAGTCCCAGGTCCTTCATTTGTCTGTTGTGTGACCTTGGGCAAGTCACTTCACGTCTCTTTGCCTCAGTTACCTCATCTGTATAATGGGGATTATGACTGGGAGCCCCACGTGGGACAGGGACTGCGGCCAGCATGATTGACTTGTATTTACCCCAGACCTTAATTCAGTGCCTGGCACATGGAGAAGCAGTGTGACCTAGTGGAAAGAGCTCCTGCTTGGGAGCCAGACCCCCATAAGGGGCTCACAGTCTTAATCCCCATTTTGCAAATGAGGTAACTGAGACCCAGAGAAGTGAAGTGACTTGCCCCAGGTCACACAGCAGGCAAGTGGTGGAGCTGGAATTATAACCCAGGTCCTCTGACTTCCAGGGCTGTGCTCTGTTGGCTAGGCCACACTGCTTCTCATGTTTACAGAGCCTATTGCATTTTTCACAGAGAAGCAATGGGCCTAGTGAAAAGAGCATGGGCCCAGGGCTCTGTGAGCCTGATTTGGGACAGGGAATGTGTCCTACCTGACTAACTTGTATCTATCCCAACATTTAGAACAGTGCTTGGCACTTAGTAAGCGCTTAACAAATACCAGCAAAAAAAAAGGTATCCAATTATCTGAGTTCTAATACTAGATCTACCACTTGCCTGTTATGCGACCTTTATTCATTCATTCATTCATTCAATCGTATTTATTGAGTGCTTACTGTTTGCAGAGCACTGTACTAAGCACTTGGGAAGTACAAGTTGGCAACACATAGAGACGGTCCCTACCCAACAGTGGGCTTACAGCCTGAAGTTCTCTATGCCTCAGTTTCCTCATCTCTAAGATGGGGGTTCTATCCCAGTTCTCCCTCGTACTTTGACTGTGAGCCCCTGTGGAGCAGGGACTGTGTCTGACCTAATTATCTTTTATTTCCCCCAGGATTTAGAACAATGCCTGTACTAAATACAAAGCATTCACTATGTTCTGGGCTCTATAGTAATAATAATAATTATGATAGTACTACTACTAGTACTAATACTACTACTAATAATATTAATGATAATTGTGTTATTCACTTACTATGGGCAAAGCAATGTTCTGAGCACTGGAGTAGATACAAGATAATCAGGTTAGTCACAGTCCCTGTCCCACATGGGGCTTACAGTTCTGATCCCCATATTACAGATGAGAAAACTGAGGCACAGAGAAGTTAAGTGACTTGTTCAAGGTCACACAACAGACAAATGGCTGAGCCGGAATTAGGACCAAGGTCCTCTGACTCCCAGGCCTGTGCTCTATCCAGACAGAGGAAATAACGCATGTGAACGTCTGAGATCTGATGGAGAGAAAGGTGCTTTGTAAATTCATCTTTTTATTATAAGTCCTCCTGCTGTTGCAGTGACTAGAGACCAGTTATGGGTGTGTTGGTAAGTGGACATGGGTTCTAGTCTCAGTTCTACCACTGGGGCTAGGCCAACAGAGGTGATAATAATAATAATAATAATAATAATAATAATAATAATAATAATAATAATAATAATAATAATAATACTTATGGTATTTGTTAAGTGGTTATTTTGTGCCAAGCACTGTATTCTGCACTGGGTGGGTGCAAGCGAATCATGTTGGATGCAGTCCCTGTCCCATGTGGGGCTCACAGTCTCAATGCCCATGTTACCAGTGAGGTAACTGAGGCCCCAAGAAGTGAAGTGAGTTGCCCAAGGTCACACAGCAGGCAAGTGGCTGTGCTGAGATTAGAATCCATGACCTTCTGACTTCTAGGCTCATGTTGTATCTCCTATGCCATGCGAAGTCTCACCTAAAGCATTTTGGGATGTGGACTGGTTCAGGAGGAATCTAAAAAAGACAAGGAAGCCACCCTCATGGTCACGAATTCTAGACTGTCTTACCCCTCTAGACAGTAAACTCATTATGGGCAGGGAAAATGACTGCTAATCCTGTTGGATTATACTCTCTCAACTGCTTAAAACAGTGCTCTGCAAATAGTAAGCACTTAATAAATACCATTGATTTGACCGATTGATCACGGGTGTTATGTTACATGATGTAGCCACTTTGGCCATAAATGAACTATGCATTACATTTCTAAATCTACTCTTTCTTTCCTATACAACTATCTGATTGGAAGGTGACTTTGATATTCTTGGATGAAGGGTGTGTTTCAAGGGCAAAGTCGTATTTATTCTAGAGATTTACATCTCAGTTTTCCACTGACATGGTAAAATATTTCCAAAAACAGAAAGATGATCGCCCTTTATGGGCTTTCATTTTTGTGAGGACATAACTCCTTAATCTGTAAGCATTATATTTGGGTCGATAAATATTTAATACAATTTTCTTTGGTCTACATTTTTGGTTTCAGCTATTTTACATTTTTAAAATGGAAGAAAATAAAACATCCAGATACCGTCTGAAATGGAATTTCTATGAAACATTGAAAGACTCTTTTGGCATGTTTATCAAAACCATGACGGGTCATGTTTAAAACCAGTTTCTTAAAGTGATGTTGAGAGTTGATGGTAGTTAGTCATTTGGGCCTAGTCATTGTGGTATCATCATCCTCACTGTCCCTCACACTCCCAGAGAGTGATACCCCTCACCTGACATCATGCCTCTGGCCTGGAATGCCCTCCCTCCTCAAATCTGACAAGCAGGGACTCTTCCTCCCCTTAAAAGCCTTATTGAAGGCCCATCTCCTCCAAGAGGCCTTCCCTGACTAAGCCCTCCTTTCCTCTTCTCCCACTCCCTTCTGCGTCTCCCCGACTTGCTCCCTTTATTCAGCCCCCATCCCAGCCCCACATCACTTACGTGCATATCTATAATTTATTTCTTTCTATTAATGTCTGTGTCCTCCTCTAGACTATAAGTTCACTGACAGCAGGGAATGTGTCAGTTTACTGTTGATTAATTTCGTCAATCTGAGTCTATTGCTTTGGCGTTGAGATAGTTGATATTTTACCATTTAGTCCCACCTCTCTGTTTTCCCTCCTTCTGGAGAAAAGAGGCTGTTTTGTACTGCGTTTAAGCATTTTCCATGTATTTGTGGCACCAACTGTACCAGGGGGTCAGGGATAAGAGAGAGTGGGAGAAGAGTTCCACAAGCCACACCACTAAAATCATCTCCTCCTCACAGATTCTCCATCCTGAAGAATGTCTCCCCCTCTGGACTGCAAACTCATTGTGGGCAGAGAATGTGTCTGTTTTCTGTTATATTGTACTCTCCCAATCTCTAAGTACAGTACTTAGTACAGAGCTCTGCCCACAGTAAGTGCTCAATAATATGACTAACTGTCTGACTGGCCTGAGGCTCTTTCATCTTTTCCAACCCTTCCATCTTTTACGACAGGAGACGGTCTCATCAAATGAACAGTTGCTTTGTAGAATCTTTTTATGTCGAGATTTTTCAAATAAAACATATCATGGATGAAGTCATAATCTTTTTAAAGTTTGGAGCAAAATTGAGCTTACATTTTTGAAACACAGAATTTCAGATTTTATTTTTTGGCTCTAGTGAAAATGGATGTCTGGACCCAAGAGGTCTGGCAGATCAATCAATAAATCAATGGTACTTAGTGAGCGCTTATTGTGTGAAGAGCAGTGTACTGAGTGTGTATGCTACACCTTCCCTCAAGGAGTTTACAAACTTGTAGTAAAGGGAGTCGATGGAGGATGGAGGGGGATCACTATGAAGCAGCATAGCTCAGTGGAAGGAATGTGGGCTTTGGAATCAGAGGTTATGGGTTCAAATCCCAGCTCTGCCACTTGTCAGCTGTGTGACTTTGGGCAAGTCACTTAACTTCTCTGTGCCTCAGTTACCTCATCTGTAAAATGGGGATTAAGACTATGAGCCTACGTAGGACAACCTGATCGCCTTGTAACCGTCCCAGCGCTTAGAACAGTGCTTTGCACATAGTAAGCACTTAATAAATGCCATCATTATTATAATTTTTATTAATAAAAGAAGCAGCATAGTCTAGTGGCAAGAGCATGGGCTTGGGAGTCAGGGGTTGTAGGTTCTAATCCTGGCTCCACTGCTTGTGTGCTGTGTGACCTTGGGCAAATCACTTAACTTCTCTGAGCCTCAGTTACCTCATCTGTAAAGTATCGATTAACAGTGTGAGCATCATGTGGGACAGGGACTGTATCCAACCTGATTACCTTATATGTACCCCAGTGCTTAGAACGGTGCTTGGCACATAATAAGCCTTTAACAAATACCATAATTACTTTGGTGCCTCCCTCAATGGAGGAAGCAGAGTGAAGACCCTGACAGCCACACTTAGTATTAACGTCCAGAAGCTGCTGTAGAAAGAATTCTACACAAGAATAATAATAATAATAATAATAATAATAATAATAATAATAATAGCATTTATTAAGTGCTTACTATGTGCAAAGCACTGTGCTAAGCGCTGGGGAGGTTACAAAGTGATCAGGTTGTCCCACATGTGGCTCACAGTCTTAATCCCCATTTTACAGATGAGGTAACTGAGACACAGAGAAGTTAAGTGACTTTTCCAAAGTCACACAGCTGACAATTGGTGGAGCTGGGATTTGAACCCATGACCTCTGACTCCAAAGCCCGTGCTCTTTCCACTGAGCCATGCTGCTTCTCTAGAATGGAGTCTTAGGTGGGTTAGGAGGAAGAAAAGAGATGGAGATACTGCATTTAGTATTTTCCCAAATCTGTATCCCCATCCCTGATCTCTCTCCCTCTCGGCAGTCTCCCATTTCCTCCTGCCTTCAAGACATCTCTACTTGGATGTCCTCCAGTCACCTCAAACCTAAACATGTCCAAAACAGAGCTCCTTATCTTCCCACCCAAACCTTGTCCTCTCCATGACTTTCCCATCACCATAGACAGCACTGTCATCCTCCCTATCTCACAAGTATCTTGGCGTTATCCTTGTCTTCTCTCACGCATTCAACCCATATGTTCTATTCATCACTAAATCCTGTCAGTTCAACCTTCACAACATCGGTAAAATCCATGCTTTCCTTTCCATCCAAACTGCTACCATGTTAGTCCAAACACTAATGCCATCCTGCCTTGATTAGTGCATCCAGCTCCTTGTTGACCTCCCAGCCTCCGGTCTCTCCCTACTCCAGCCCATACTTCACTCTGCTGCCCTGATCATTTTTCTACAGAAATGTTTAGTTCATGTTCCTCAACTCCTCAAGAACCTCCAGTAGTTGCCCATCTACCTCTGCATCAAACAGAAACCCCGAACTGTTGACTTTGAAGCCCTCCATCACCTTGTCCCATCTTATCTTACCTCCCTACTCCCCTACTACAGCACTTTGATCCTCTAATGCCAACCTTCTCACTGTACCTCCATCTCACCTATCTCTCTACCAAACTCTCCCTAACATCCTGCCTCTGGCCTGGAACGCCCTCCCTCTTCATATCCAACAGGCAACTACTCTCCCCACCTTCAAAGCCTTACTGAAGGCCCATCTCTTCCAAGAGGCCTTCCCAGACTAAGCCCTCATATCCTCTTTTCCCACTCCCTCTTGCCTTCCCCTGATTTCCTCCCTTTATTCATCCCCACCCTCAGCCCCACAACATTTATGTAGAAGAAGGAGTACGGTGTAGTGAAGGCCATGGGTTCTAAACCCAGTTCCGCCACTTGTCTGTCGTGTGACAGTGGGCAAGTCACTTCACTTCTCTGGTCCTCAGGTACCTCTTATGGAAAATGAGGATTGAGACTGTGTCCAACTTGATTTGCCTGTATCCACCCCAGTGCTCAGTACAGTGACTGTCATTTAGTAAGTGCTTAACAAATCCTAGCATCATTATTATTATTATTATTAATATTAATAATAATAAATCATTACAATTGACTTTAAAGCACTCGATTATCTGGCCTCATCATATCCCATGTCACTGATCTTCTCCTCCAGCCCAGCCTACAGCTTCCTCACTGGGCCCCGACCTCATCTAACTCACCTCTGACCCCTTTCCCACATCCTCTACCTAGCCTGGAATTCCCTCCTGCTCCATATATGCCAAACCCCGACTCTCTCCCCCTTCAAAGTATCACTAAAATCACGTCTCCTCCAAGAGGCCTTCTCTGATTAAGCTCTCTACTCCCCACCTCTCCCTTCTGCGTCATCTCTGCACTTCAATCTGTGACCTTTAGACATTTGACATTTGCCCCAACTCCAACCCCACAGCACCTATGTTCACAGCTCTAAATTAGACATTATAAATGACTCACTTATTCATCTTCATGTCTGTCTTCCCCTCTAGAATATAAACTCCTTATGGGCAAGGAATGTGACTGCTAATTCTGTTGTATTCTCCCAAGCACTTACTATAGTGCTCTGTACAAGATAAGTGTGCAATAAATATGATTATTTCCATTAATGTCTGTCCCCCCCTCTAGACTGTAAGCTCATTGCGGGCAGGGAATGTTGTACTCTCCTAAGTGCTAAGTACAATGCTCTGCATACAGTAAGCACACAATAAATGTGATTTATTAATTGTACTAGAAACCCACCTTTTCTTTCTTTGCCTGTGAACAGTGATCTGCACACAGTAAGAGCTCAATAAACATGATTGAATGAATGGTCCCTGGAGGCTGCCTCTATTGGCTGAGGAGGGGAAAGAAGAAGGGAATGGCACAAAGCAATACCAGTGGACAGACACATCACAATGTGGAATTTGGGAGATTAAATCCTCATTAAGAAAATGAAAAAAATCGGTGGTGGGTAGGAATAGGGGTAACATTGGATCAAGCTCACCTCCCTCTGCAACAAACAGAAGCTCCTTTCCCATTAGCTTCAAGATTCTCCATCATCTCCATTGCCTCACTTAATCCTCCAAACTCCCAAACGCTGTTTCTAACTGTACTACCCTTTCCACTCTCCCGCCTTCCCCCTTTCACTTGGCAGGAACTCTTTGACCCCCAAACACAACAGGCCCCAGGTCTTCCCAACTTCAAAGGCCTTCCCAGACTGAGCCCCCTCCTTCCTCTCCCCATCCTCCCCCCTCCCCACCCCCCCGCATTACCTCCTTCCCCTCCCCACAGCACCTGTATATATGTATATATGTTTGTACGTATTTATTACTCTATTTATTTATTTTATTTGTACATATTTATTCTATCTATTTTATTTTGTTAATATGTTTTGTTTTGTTGTCTGTCTCCCCCTTCTAGACCATGAGCCTGCTGTTGGGTAGGGACCGTCTCTATATGTTGCCAACTTGTACTTCCCAAGCGCTTAGTAAAGTGCTCTGCACACAGTAAGTGCTCAATAAATATGATTGAATGAATGAATGAATAGTAGTATTATCATTTTTATTATTAATTACCATCCAGTCTAACAGGATAGACTCCAAATGTGAGCCCGTTGTTGGGTAGGGACCGTCTCTATATGTTGCCATCTTGCACTTCCCGAGTGCTTAGTACAGTGCTCTGCACACAGTAAACGCTCAATAAATATGATTGAATGAATGAATGAGTTAATAAGAATGGGGGGAGGGTCATTGTCTGTCAGATATGAAGTCTTCTAGACAGTCTTCTAGACTGTGAGCCCACTGTTGGGTAGGGACCATCCCTATATGTTGCCAACTTGTACTTCCCAAGCACTTAGTACAGTGTTCTGCACACAGTAAGTGCTCAATAAATACAATTGAATGAATGAAAGCACTCATTAAATCCTATTTCCACCAGGAATTCTTCCCTGATTAATTCCCAATGCCCTAGTGTCACAATGCCAAATAATAATAATAATGGCATTTATTAAGCACTTACTATGTGCAAAGCACTGTTCTAAGTGCTGGGGAGGTTACAAGGTGATCAAGTTGTCCCACGGGGGTCTCACAGTCTTAATCCCCCATTTTACAGATGAGGTAACTGAGGCACAGAGAAGTTAAGTGACTTACCCAAAGTCACACAGCTGACAATTGGCAGAGCTAGAATTTGAACCCATGACCTCTGACTCCAAAGCCCAGGCTCTTTTCACTGAGCCACGCTGCTTCTCCAAAGCCACCCTTAGCATTTATGCATTCATTCAGTCCTACTTATTGCATGCTCAGCACTTCCATGCATATGCATATTCACTGAGTTATCTCAATTTGTTTGTTCTTCCTCATGGTTCTATTTGTAAATACATTTTATCTCTCCACCTCTCCCTTAAATCCTAAGCTCCTGGAGAGCACAGAACCTGTTTCTTGATTCCGTTGCACTTTTTCAAGTGCTAATACTTAGTACCTTTGTACTCAATGTGTCCAATACATTTTAGGGATTAATTAAACCCCCAGTCCCTCAAAAACCCGAATACTGCATATGTCAATCAATTAATTAGTCACATGTATTGAGCACTTACTATATGCAGAGCAGTGTAATAAACACTTGGCCAAGGACAATGTAACTCAGTTGGTAGACATGTTCTCTGCCCACAGTGAGCTTACAGTCTAGAGGCTCTAGATTTATTAATATAAATCAATAAATTATGGATATGTATATGAGTGTTGTTTGGCTAAGGGAGGGGTAAAGTGTGCAAATCCAAGTACGAGAGCACAACAGAAGAGAGTGGCAGAAGAGGAAATGGGAGCTTAGTTGGAGAAGACCTCTTGAAGGAGATGTGCGCTTAGTACAGTGCTTTCAAGTTGGGGAGAGTAATTTTCTGTCAGATATGAGGTAGGAAGGGGTTCCAGGCCAGAGGCAGGATGTGGGTGAGAGATCAACAGTGAGATAGACAAGATGAAGGTACAGTGAGAAGTTTGGCATTAAAGGAGCAAAGCGCCCAGGCTTGATTGTAGTAAGAGAGTAGCGAGGTACAATTAGTGCTCTGCACACAGTAACTACTCACTAAATAAGATTGAATGGATGAATGAATGCAAGGGCAAAGTGATTGACTGCTTTAAAGCCGACGATTAGGCATTTCTGTTTGATGAGGAAGTGGTTGGGCAACCATTGAAGATTCCTGAGGAGTGGGGAAAATAGACAATGCTTCGGTAGAAAAGGAATCCAGGTAACAGTGTGAAGTTTGGACTAGAGTGGGGAGAGACAGGAGGCAAGGAGGTCAGGAGATAGGCTGATACAGTACTCAAGGCAGGATAGGATAAATGCCTGTATTAACACCCTAGCAGTTTTGATGGAGAGGAAAGGATCCATTTAGGATTTGAGAATCCATTATGATTTCTCTATACTATATACTCATTGTGGAAGAGAACATGTCTACTCAACTCTGTTATATTGTAGTTTCCCAATCACTTAGTGCAGTGCTGTTCATACAGTAAGCACTCCATAAATATGGTTGATTGATTTCTAAGAATGTAAACACCGCTTGATTTAAGCCGGAAAGCTAGTCCCTGAATAATGATTGTAAGCATTTAGCACTTATTATGTTCCACGCACTTATTAAGCAGTAGGAAAACTACAACATAATCAGGCTGGACACCACTCCTGTCCCATATGGGGTTCACAGTTTAAGTAGGAGGGAACAGGATCAAACTTCATTTTATAGATGAGGAGATGGAAGCAGAGAAAACTTAAGTGGGCTAGTGGATAGTGCACAGGCCTGGGAATTATGGAATTTGTTAAGCGATTACTGTGTGCTGGGCACTGTACTAAGTGCTGGGGTGGATACAAAAATCTCCGGTGGCTACCAATCAACCTATGCATCAGGAAGAAACTCCTTACCCTCAGCTTCAAGGCTCTCCATCACCTCGCCCCCTCATACCTCACTTCCCTTCTCTCCTTCTATAGCCCAGCCTGTACCCTCCACTCCTCTGCCGCTAATCTCCTCACCGTGCCTCATTCTCACCTGTCAATCAATCAATGTCAATCGTATTTATTGAGCACTTACTGTGTGCAGAGCACTGTACTAAGTGCTTGGGAAGTACAAGTTGGCAACATATAGAGACGGTCCCTACCCAACAGTGGGCTCACAGTCTAGAAGGGGGAGACAGAGAACAATACCAAACATATTAACAAAATAAAATAGAATAGATATGTACAAGTAAAATCAATAAATAGAGTAATAAATATGTACAAACATATATACATATATACAGGTGCTGTGGGGAAGGGAAGGAGGTAAGATGGTGGGGATTGGGGATGGAGAGGGGGACGAGGGGGAGAGGAAGGAGGGGGCTCAGTCTGGGAAGGCCTCCTGGAGAAGGTGAGCTCTCAGTAGGGCCTTGAAGGGAGGAAGAGAGCTAGCTTGGCAGATGGGCAGAGGGAGGGCATTCCAGGCCAGGGTGATGACGTGGGCCAGGGGTCGACAAAGGGACAGGCGAGAACGAGGCACTGTGAGGAGATTAGCGGCAGAGGAGCAGAGGGTGAGGGCTGGGCTGTAGAAGGAGAGAAGGGAGGTGAGGTAGGAGGGGGCAAGGGGATGGAGAGCCTTGAAGCCGAGGGTGAGGAGTTTCTGCCTGATGTGCAGATTGATTGGTAGCCACTGGAGATTTTTGAGGAGGGGAGTAACATGCCCAGAGCATTTCTGGACAAAGACAATCCAGGCAGTGGCATGAAGTATGGATTGAAGTGGGGAGATACACGAGGATGGGAGATCAGAGAGAAGGCTGATACAGTAGTCCAGACGGGATAGGGTAAGAGCTTGAACGAGCAGGGTAGCGGTTTGGATGGAGAGGAAAGGGCAGATCTTGGCAATGTTGCAGAGCTGAGACCGGCAGGTTTTGGTGACAGCTTGGATGTGAGGGGTGAATGAGAGAGCGGAGTCGAGGATGACACCAAGGTTGTGGGCTTGTGAAATGGGAAGCATGGTAGCGCCATCAACAGTGATGGGAAAGTCAGGAAAAGGGCAGGGGTTAGGAGGGAAGACAAAGAGGTCAGTCTTGGACATGTTGAGTTTTAGGTGGCGGGCAGACATCCAGATGGAGATGTCCTGAAGGCAGGAGGAGATGCGAGCCTGGAGGGAGGGGGAGAGAGCAGGGGCAGAGATGTAGTTCTGGGTGTCATCAGCGTAGAGATGATAGTTGAAGCCATGGGAGCCAATAAGGTCACCAAGGGAGTGATTGTAGATCAAGAACAGAAGGGGACCAAGAACTGAACCTTGGGGAACCCCCACCGTAAGGGGATGGGAGTGGGAGGAGGAGCCTGCAAAAGAGACTGAGAATGAACGACCGGAGAGATAAGAGGAGAACCAGGAAAGGATGGAGTCTGTGAAGCCAAGGTTGGATAGCGTGTTGAGGAGAAGGGGGTGGTCCATAGTGTTGAAGGCAGCTGAGAGGTCGAGGAGGATTAGGATAGAGTATGAGCCATTGGATTTGGCAAGCAGGAGGTCATTGGTGACCTTTGAGAGGGCAGTTTCCATGGAATGTAGGGAATGGAAGCCAGACTGGAGGGGGTCGAGGAGAGAGTTGGTGTTGAGGAATTCGAGGCAGCGCGTGTAGACGACTCGTTCAAGGAGTTTGGAAAGGAATGGTCCCGCCGTCGACCCCTGGCCCACATCAACCCCCTGGCCTGGAATGCCCTCCCTCCCCACATCTGCCAAGCTAGGTCTCTTCCTCCCTTCAAGACCCTACTGAGAGCTCACCTCCTCCAGGAGGCCTTCCCAGACTGAGCTGCCTCTTCCTTTCCCCCTCCTCCCCCTCTTTATCTCCCCCGCCTTACCTCCTTCCCTTCCCCACAGCACCTGTATATATGTGTACATGTTTGTATGTATTTATTACTCTATTTTACTTGTACATATTTATTTTATTTTGTTGATATGTTTTGTTTTGTTCTCTGTCTTCCCCTTCAAGACTGTGAGCCCACTGTTGGGTAGGGACCGTCTCTACATGTTGCCAACTTGTACTTCCCAAGCGCTTAGTACAGTGCTCTGCACACAGTAAGCGCTCAATAAATACAATTGAATGAATGAATGAATACAAGCAAATCGGGTTGGACACAGTCCCTGTCCCACCTGGGGCCCACAGTCTCAATCCCCATTTTACAGATGAGATGACTGAGGCACAGAGAAGTGAAGTGACTTGCTCAAGGTCACACAGAAGACAAATAGTGGAGTCAGGATTAGAACCCATGACCCTCTGACTCTTAGGACCGTGCTCTATCCACTATGCCATGCTGCTTCTCCAATCCCTAATCCCGGCTCTGCCACTTGCCTGCTGTGTGACCTTGGGCAAGTCACTTCACTTCCCTGTGCCTCAATTACCTCATCTGTAAAATGGGGATTAAGACTGTGAGCCCCCTGTGGGACATAGGCCATGTCCAAAGTGATTAGCTTGTTCCCAAGCACTTAATACAGTGTTCTGCACACAGTAGGCGCTCAATAAATAAGATTGAATGAATGAATGAATGAATAGTGAGCATATAAGGAACACCATTAAAAAAAAGATGATGTGACTTGCCCAAGGTCACATGGCAGGCAAGCAGCAGAATTGGATGGGATTAGAACTCAGGCCCATGCTCTTTCTACTGGACCACACAGTTTCCCTTCTATCCAGTTCAACTATTTTTAGATGAATTAGTAACAGAGTTTCTTTAAGGATCAGGATGCCAATCAACTGAGCACTAGATTCGGCCCTGCCAAGTTAACAAATTAGGTCCATAATCTCTACATACCTTGATCTGAACTCTTCTATTATGGTTGCCGTTGCCTTTGTTTATTCACGTCCTGTACAAATTAAGTCAATGTGAATCAGATATTAATACCTCACCACTCCTGAAAGAGTTGGGGAAGTGAAAGCCAAAATCAACTTCAGCGTGTCACACCTTAGACACTAACCCCTGCTAGCTATGTGCTAATAAATATATACAGGTGGGTATATTTCAGATGCATTCCAAAATTCCTGGGAAAGGGGTGCCTGAGGGGAAAAATACCTTCGCTTTGGGATTTATTCTGTTTTGTGAAGAAATAAGGAGAGAAATAGTAGGCACTATAAGTAAAAGTCACTATGTTCAAAAGCAATGAAGTTAGAGAAAGGGGCCATATTATTTTCAAAGGAGGAAATCAATTCAGTCTGCACACCATTAAATTGGCCTGTCACTTTAAGAGCCCTCTGTTCTGCTCCTACCAGCTGTTTTCCTTGCAAGGGTAATTGGTTCCTTCAGACATAGGTTCCTAAGAACCTTATTGCTTTGTGCTCATTGTAGCAACTAAGCTAGTTGTTCACGGTTCAGAAGGTGGATCTTCTAGCCCCTTCAGTAATTATGGTATTTGGTAAGCGCTTACTCTGTGCAACTAAGCTAGTTGTTCACAGTTCAGAAGGCAGATCTTCCAGCTCCTTCAGTAATTATCATCATCATCAATCGTATTTATTGAGCGCTTACTGTGTGCAGAGCACTGTACTAAGCACTTGGGAAGTACAAGTTGTTCACAGTTCAGAAGGCAGATCTTCCAGCTCCTTCAGTAATTATCATCATCATCAATCGTATTTATTGAGCGCTTACTGTGTGCAGAGCACTGTACTAAGCACTTGGGAAGTACAAGTTGGCAACATATAGAGACAGTGGGCTTACAGTCTAGAAGGGGGAGACAGAGAACAAAACAAAACATATTAACAAAATAAAATAAATATGTACAAGTAAAATAAATAAATAAAGAGAGTAATAAATACGTACAAACATATATACATATATACAGGTGCTGTGGGGAAGGGAAGGAGGTAAGGCGGGGGGGATTGAGATGGGGAGGAGGGGGAGAGGAAGGAGGGGGCTCAGGCTGGGGAGGCCTCCTGGAGGAGGTGAGCTCTCAGTAGGGCCTTGAAGGGAGGAAGAGAGCTAGTTTGGCGGATGTGGGGAGGGAGGGCATTCCAGGCTGGGGGGGGCGGGTATGACTGCCTCTGTTGCCGAATTGTACTTTCCAAGTGCTTAGTATAGTGCTCTGCCACAGTAAGCACTCAATAAATATGATGGAATGAATTTTGCAGATGAGGGAACTGAGGCACAGAGAAGTTAAGCAAATTGCCCTCGGTCATAAAGCAGGTAAGTGGTGGAGGTGGGATTAGAACCCAGGTCCTCTGATTCTCAGGCCCACAAGGTTACTCTTCTTCTCGTTGCTTTAATATGCTAGTGATCTATAATAATAATAATAATAATAATAATAATGATAATGGTATGTGCTAAGTGCTTACTATGTGCCAAGCACTGTTCTAATCATTGGGGTAGATACAAGATAATCAGGTTGTTGTCCCATATGGGGCTCACATATAACCCCCATTTTCCAGATGAGGTAACTGAGGCACGGAGAAGTGAAGTGACTTGCCCAAAGTCACACAGGTGACAAGTAGTGGAGTGGGGATTAGAACTCACTACCTCTGACTTCAAGCCCCGGCTCTTTCCACTAAGCCACCCTTCACCCCAACCCAACCAACAAATAAAACATACTTTAGAATCAATCAGTCAATATAATTTATTAAGCACCTTCTATGTACAGAGTTCCGTAGTAAGCATTTGGGAGAATACAGAAGGCACAATCTCTACACTTAAGGAATTAGCAGTCTAGTAGGGGAAACAATCATAAAACAATTTAGAAACAGAAAATAGAAAGAGAAAAAAACAGTTATGTTGATGACTAAATGCTTAACTTAGAGGAAGTAGAGTATGTAAATTAGTTTGTGCAAAAGTCCATTAGGGGTAAAACTGCTCCTGCCTCTGGCCTGGGACACCTTCCATCTTTGGATAATAACAGTGTAATTTTGGTATTTAAGTCCCTACTATTCCTACTAATAATAATGACATTTATTACACACTTACTATGTGCAAAGTACTCTTCTAAGCGCTGGGGAGGTTACAAGGTGATCAGGTTGTCCCACCGGGGGCTCATAGTCTTAATCCCCATTTTACAGATAAGGAAACTGAGGCCCAGAGAAGTTAAGTGACTTGCCCAAAGTCACACAGCTGACAATTGGCGAAGCTGGGATTTGAACCCATGACTTCTGACTCCAAAGCCCATGCTCTTTCCACTGAGCCACGCTGCTTACGACGTGCTAAGCATTGTTCCAAGCCATGGGGTAGATACAAGATAATCAGGTTGGACACAGTCCCTATCTCACGTGGGGCTCCCAGTCTTAATCTCCATTTTACAGATGAAGTAACTGAGGCCCAGGGAAGTGAAGTGACTTGTCCAAGGTCCCACAATAGACATGTGGTGGAGCAGGGATTAAAACCCAGGTCCTTCTGACTCCCAGGCCTGGGCTCTATCCATTAGACCATGTTGCTTCCCTCATATAATAATGACGGTATTTGCTAAGCGCTTACTATGTGCCAAGCACTGTTCGTATATCTGACAGACAGTCACTCTCCTCACCTTCAAAGCCTTATTGAAGGCCCATCTCCTCCAACAGGCCTTTCCAGATTAGGCCCTCATTTCCTCTTCTCCTACTCCCTTCTGTGTCACCTTTGCACTTGGATTTGTACCATTTATTCACCCCTCCCTCAGCACTTATGCACATAACCATAATTCATTCATTTCTATTCATGTCTTTCTCCCCCTCTAGACTGTAAACTTTTTATAGGCAGGGAATGCGTCTACCAATTCCATTCTATTGTACTCTCTCAAGTGCTTAGTACAGTGCTCAATAAACATGATTAACTGATTAACTTCCCTTCTCCAGATCGCACCTGGAGAGTTTCCAGTCCTTTACCAGTCTCGACTATGGGATGGAGAGTCAAGCAGAGGCTTACCCATTCCATTCCCTACCTTGGGCAGTGGCTAGGGAGTGGAAGGCCATCTGCTACAAGTCAAAACTCACCCGTGCTGGGCAGCAGCGGCACAGGAGAGAGTCGAGGGAGGAGACTCACATTTACTGTGGAAGAAGGCAACGGTAGACCACTTCCATATTTTTACCAAGAAAGCTCTCTGGATCCTCTACCAGAATGATTGCAGTTGGAGGTGGGGCGCTCCGTAAGAGATGTGTCTTGGTGTTGCTTTGGGTCGGAAACGATTCGATGGCATAAGACAACAACAACAATACCTGTTTGACTGACCAGCAGGTTTGAAGAGAGAAAGAGTTCCAGCTAGGTGGGAAGAGAGTGTGAGTGAAGGGTCGAAAATGAGAGAAGTGAGAAGGAGGCAATTTTAGTAGGTTTGCCTGAAAGGATGAATAGTATGAGCTGGGGTTTAGTGGGACAAGAAAAATAGTTACGGCATTTGTTAAGCACTTACACTGTACCAAGCACTGTGCTACTGCTGGGACAGGTATAATCAGTTTGAACATTCCCAGTCCCACATGGGATTCACAGGTCCAGGGGGACTCTACTACAATCTAACCTGCACACTTTGCTTCTCTAATGCTAACCTTCCCACTGTACCTCAATCTCGCCTATCTCAATGCCAACCCCTCACCCGTGTCCTGCTTCTGGCCTGGAATGCCCTCCCTCCTCAAATCCAACAGAAATGACTCTTCCCCCTCCTCAAAGACTTATTGAAGGAATAACTTTTCCAAGAGACCTTCCTTGACTAAGCCCTCCTTTCCTCATCCCACACCCTTCTCCATCGCCCTGACTTGCTCCCTTTATTCAATCCCCACCCCCAGCCCCACAGCATTAATATCCATATCTGGAATTTATTTATATTGCTTTCTGTCTCCCCCTCTAGATTGTAAACTCGTTGTGGGCAGGGAATGTGTGTGCTTATTGCTTGTCATACTCTCCCAAGCACTTACTACAATGCTCTGCACACAGTAAGGCTCAATAAATATGATTGACTGACTGATGGACTGAGGGAAAACAAATACTTAGTCTCCCCATTACAGATGAGGAACCTAAAACACAGAGAAATCAAACGACTTGCCCAAGGTCACACAGCAGACAAATTCATTCATTCATTCAATCGTATTTATTGAGCGCTTACTGTGTGCAGAGCACTGTATTAAGCGCTTGGGAAGTCCAAGTCGGCAACATATAGAGATGGTCCCTACCCAACAATGGGCTCGCAGTCTAGAAATCAATCAATCAATCAATCATATTTATTGAGCGCTTACTATGTGCAGAGCACTGTACTAAGCGCTTGGGAGGTACAAATTGGCAACATATAGAGACAGTCCCTACCCAACATTGGGCTCAGTCTAAAAGCCATCTAGAAATGGCTAAATCGGGACTGGAACCCAGGCCTTCTGTCTCCCAATCCTGTGCTCATTACAATAAGAATGAGGAGAGAAGTGATGGAGTGTCATTAAGCCAGGAATCAGAAATTTCTGCTTGATTAGGAGAGGAATGGATAACCAATGAAGGATTGCAGGAGTGGCAAGTGGTACAGAGAACCACATTCTGATCCGGAGAGCAGATTGAATCCTGGCCAGGAAAGGAAGATTATTTAGGTTCCAAAACCTGGTTTTCATTCAAATCGTTCGTTCATTCAAATCAGCAGGTCTGTCCAGCCATGGCTCAAGATGTTGGGGTTCTTTACCAAGATTGGCTGAGAACAATTCCATTCTATCAAGCCTCTAGTAAGGGTGATGGCTCAGTAGGACGCTACGGGGACACCTCCTCCACCCTGCCCTCCCATTACTTTTTATGGCTCTGCACACGGTAAGCACTCAATAATAATAATGATGGCATTTATTAAGCGCTTACTATGTGCAAAGCACTGTTCTAAGCGCTGGGGAGGTTACAAGGTGATCAGGTTGTTCCACGGGGGGGCTCACCGTCTTCATCCCCATTTTACAGATGAGGTCACTGAGGCACAGAGAAGTGAAGTGACTTGCCAACAGTCACACAGCTGACAATTGGCGGAGCCGGGATTTGAACACATGACCTCTGACTCCAAAGCCCGAGCTCTTTCCACTGAGCCACACTGCTGCTCAGTAAATACGATTGAATGAATTATGGTATTTGTTAAGTGCTTACTATGTGCCAGAGACTGTATGAAGCACTGGATTAATCAGGTAATCAGTTTGGACCCAGTTCATATACCACAGGAGTTTACAGTCTTAATCCCCATTTTACTGATGAGGTTACTGAGGCATGGGGAAGTGAAGTGACTTGTCCAAGGTCACACAGTAGAAAATTGGCAGAGCTGGGATTCTAACCTTTGTTCTTCTGACTCTCAGGCCTGGCTGTGCCTACTAGGTCATGCTGCTTCTAATAACACAAAAGTAGTTAGTATCAGTGTGGCTTAGTGGAAAGAGCCCAGGCTTGGGAGTCAGAGGGTATGGGTTCTAATTCCAATTCTGCTACTTATCAGCTGGGTGATCGAACAAGTCACTTAACTTGTCCAAGACTGAACTCTTTGTCTTCCCTCCCAAACCCTGCCCTCTCCCTGACTTTCCCATCTCTGTTGACGGCATTACCATCCTTCCCGTCTCACAAGCCTGCAACCTTGGTGTCATCCTCGACTCCGCTCTCTCATTTTCCCCTCACATCCAGGACGTCACCAAAACCTGCCGGTCTCAGCTCCACAACATTGCCAAGATCTGCCCTTTCCTCTCCATCCAAACCGCTACCCTGCTCGTTCAAGCTCTCATCCTATCCCGTCTGGACTACTGCACCAGCCTTCTCTCTGATCTCCCATCCTCGTGTCTCTCCCCACTTCAATCCATACTTCACGCTGCTGCCCGGATTGTCTTTATCCAGAAACACTCTGGGCATGTTACTCCCCTCCTCAAAAATCTCCAGTGGTTACCAATCAATCTGCGCACAAGGCAGAAACTCCTCACCCTCGGCTTCAAGGCTCTCCATCACCTTGTCCCCTCCTACCTCACCTCCCTTCTCTCCTTCTACAGCCCACCCCGTACTCTCCGCTCCTCTGCCAGTAATCTCCTCACCGTGCCTCGTTCTCGCCTGTCCCGCCATCGACCCCCAGCCCACGTCATCCCCCGGACCTGGAATGCCCTCCCTCTGACCATCCGCCAAGCTAGCTCTCTTCCTCCCTTCAAGGCCCTACTGAGAGCTCAGCTCCTCCAGGAGGCCTTCCCAGATTGAGTCCCTTCCTTCCTCTCCCCCTCGCCTCCCTCTCCATCCCCCTCATCTTACCTCCTTCCCTTCCCCACAGCACCTGTATATATGTATATATGTTTGTACATATTTATTACTCTATTTATTTTACTTGTACATATCTATTCTATTTCTTTTATTTTGTTAGTATGTTTGGTTTTGTTCTCTGTCTCCCCCTTTTAGACTGTGAGCCCACTTTTGCGTAGGGACTGTCTCTATATGTTGCCAACTTGTACTTCCCAAGTGCTTAGTACAGTGCTCTGCACACAGTAAGCACTCAATAAATACGATTGATGATGATGATTGATGATTAACTGGTACTCTAATCCGATCCCATGAAACGGTAGCAGATTTTATATTTTTGCCTTCTGCCAATAAGTTTCCTGCCGCAAACAGTTTTGTACCTTGAACTTTTAATTTTGTTGTGAATACTGTGGGGGTTGAACCTGCAAATGAAGAACTGCAAAGAAATCATTATGTACCCAAGCTCAACTATTGAAATGAGAGCTAACTACTAAACTGTGAACTCCATGAATCAGCATAAATTACCCTTCTTAGTCCATGAAACTTTTCCCCTCCTCCCCAACCCCCACCACCCTCTCCATTTCATTCCACTTTAACCAGTTTAACTCTGGCAAGCCACCTAGGTGAAGCACCCAGATTGGTTTCTAGGACATGCAATTTTGGGTTGTTCATGCCATGTTTCAGGCAAGTCAATCATACCCTAAAGTATGCATTTTTTGCAGAAATTCATATTTCAGTGGCCTCCCCTCTAGAAGAGGAGAGATCGATTTCATATTTTAGGATTCATTCCAAGCCCTGAAGACTATTTTCCTGAGAGCATTTTAGAGGGCAGACGGGAAGCATATGAGAAGTTAGCTTTCAATCTGATCTTCAAACCCCACCGCATAGGGAAACCATCCAAAATGAAGAGTTCTGAGATTGGGTCTACAAGAAAGCCAGAAGAGATTTGGGCCAGAAAAGAAACTGGAACATGATGTTGTGGGAAGAAATATCTTAACACCCAAACTGGTTCCGCCTCCAGCAGAAGGTTTTAGAAAAATGTTCTCGTCAGTAGAGTATATTCTGCCATTTTACCACAGCTGCTATGTATTATTTATGACATTTTATAAGCACTTATAATAATTAGAACTCTTATGGTACCAAGTACTTATTATGTGCTAAGTTCTGGGAGAGACACAAGAAAATTAAAGGACATATAGTTCGTGTCCCAAACTGTCGTTGTCCCTTTAGTCTATAAGAAACTATTGTACTCTCCCAAGTACTTCGTACAGTGCTCTGCACACAGTAAGCACTCAGAACATACCATTGAGTGATTGACTGATATGGAGTGCACACGGTCCAAGAGAAGGGGACCGTGTCTGTCTCCCCCTTCTAGACTGTGAGCCCGCTGTTGGGTAGGGACTGTATATGTTGCTAACTTGTACTTCCCAAGCGCTTAGTACAGTGCTCTGCACATGGTAAGTACTCAATAAATACGATTGAATGAATGAATGAATGAAGGGGAGTACGGGCATTTTATTCCCATTTTACAGTTGAGGAAAAAGAGAAAATGGACTGACCTGGGATTAGAAACCAAGTCTTCTGACTTTTTTCTTAAATAGTACTTATTAATGATGGCATTTAAGTGCTTACTATGTGCAGAGCACTGTTCTAAACGCTGGGGAGGTTACAAGGTGATCAGGTTGTCCCTTGTGGGGCTCACAGTCAGTTACAGATGAGGTAATTGAGGCACAGAGAAGTTAAGTGACTTGCCCAAAGTCACACAGCTGACAACTGGCAGAGCTGGGATTTGAACCCATGAACTCTGACTCCAAAGCCTGGGCTCTTTCCTCTGAGCCATGCTGCTTCTCTTATTAAGCACTTACTATGTGCCCAATGCTGTACTAAGCACTGGGGTAGATAAAGGATAATCATGTTGGACACAGTCCCCATCTCACATAGGGTTGGCAGTCTTAATCACCATTTTATACATAAGGGAACTGAGGCACAGAGCATAAGTGCAGTGGAGCCAGGATTAGAACCCATGACCTCTGACTCCCAAGCCCGTGCTCTTTCCACTGAGCCACGCTGCTTCTCTGTTGCATTACAACAGAATTGGTAGACACTTTTCCTGCCCAAGATGAGCTTGCCAGTTTGGGAGTCAGTGGACTTGGATTCTAATCCCTGCTCTGCCACTTGTCTGCTGTGTGACTTTGGATAAACCACTTAATTTCCCTGTGCCTCAGTTCCCTCATCTGTAAAATGGGGATTAAGAATATGAGCCCCACATGAGACAACCTGATTACCTTGTTTCTACCCCAGCATCATCATCAATCGTATTTATTGAGTGCTTATTGTGTGCAGAGCACTGTACTAAGCGCTTGAACACTTAGAACTTGAACACCTTGCTTGCTTGAACACCAGCACTTAGAACAGTGCTTGGTACATACTAAGCACTTAACAGATGCCATTATTACTATTATTAGAGGAAGAGACAGAAATTAATATGAATAAATAAATTGTGGATATGTACATAAGTGCTGTGGGGCTGATAGTGGGGTGAAAATCAACTCCGGAAGGGTTCAGATCTGAGGGCAGATTATCACCCAATAAAGCTGGTAGACATGATCCCTGCCCTTGATTGATTTGTTGTAATAACAAAAATAATGAAGATTATGGTGTTTTTTAAGCACTTAGTATGTTCTAAGCACCATGGTCGATGCAAGATAATGAGGTTGGTCACAGTCCCTGTCCCCCATGAGGCTCACAGTTTTAATCCCCATTTTACAGATGAGGTAACTGAGGCACAGACAAGTGAAGTGACTTGCCCAAGGTCACCAAACAAGTGGCAGAGGTGGGATTAGAACCCACAACTTCTGACTCCCAAACCTGGGCTCTAGCCACTACACCATGCTGCCTCTCTTGTAGAAGTCTCACACTACAGCAGGACAGGTATTTAGAGAAGCAGTGTGGCTCAGTGGAAAGAGCCTGGGCTTGGGAGCCAGTGGTCATGGGTTCTAATCCTGGCTCCACCGCTTGTCTGCTGTGTGACCTTGGGCAAGTCACTTAACTTCTCTGAGCCTCAGTTACCTCATCTGTAAAATGGGGATTATGACTGTGAGCCCCACATGGGACAAGCTGCTCACCTTGTATCCCCCCAGTGCTTAGAACAGTGCTTTGCACATAGTACGTGCTTAACAAATGTCATTATTATTATTATTATTTTCAGTGGTGATGGTGGGAAGCAAGAGGAGGAGGAGAAATGTGGGGGTTGGGTGAATGAATGATAGGAAAATAATGATGGCATTTGTTAAGCACTTACTATGTACCAAGCCCTCTTCTAAACGCTGGAGCATTGCAGCCTAGTGAATACAGTATGGGCCAGGGAATCAGATGGACCTGGGTTCTAATCCCTGTTCTGCCACTTGTTGGTTTTGTGACCTTGGGCAAGTCACTTCCCTTTCTGGACCTCAGTTACCTCACCAGTAAATTGAGGATTACGCCCTTGACTCCTCTATCTCATTCAACCCACATGTACAATCCATCACTAACCGCTGTCGGTTCCACCTTCACAACATTGTTAAAATCCTCCCTTGCCTCTCCATCCAATCTGCTCTCACGTTAATCCCATCACTCATCCTATCCTGTCCTGATGACTGTATCGGCCTCCTTGCAGACCACCCAGCCTCTCCCCACTCCAGTCTATATGTCACTCTGCTGCCCGGATCATGTTTTCTACAAAAACGTGCAGGACATGTTCCCCCACCCCTCAAGAAACTCCAGCGGTTGCCCATCCACCTTCGCATCAAGCAAAAACACCTCACCATCGGTTTTAAAGCCATCTACTACCTTGCCCCCTCATACCTCACCTCACTTCTCTCCCACTACAACCCTGTCCGCAAACTTTGCTACTGTTACATTGTACTCTCCCACACACGTAGTACAGAGCTTTGCAAGCAGAGGTGCTCAACAAATACGATTGAATGAATGAATGAAAGTCAGTAAGACATTCAGTCAGTCAGTCATATTTATTGAGCACTTACTGTATTTAGAGCCCTGTAGTAAGCACTTGGAAGAGTACAGTGTAGCAATAGACACATTCCCTGCTCACTGTGAGCCCCATATGGGACGTGGACAGGTCCAACCTGATTAGCATGTATTCATTCATTCATTCACTCAATCGTATTTATTGAGCACTTACTGTGTGCAGAGCAGTGTACTAAGCGCTTGGGAAGTATAAGTTGGCAACATATAGAGACTGTCCCTACCCAACAATGGGCTCATAGTCTAGAATGGGGAGACAGACAACAAAAAAAAAACATGTGGACAGGTGTCAAGTCATCAGAGCAAATAGAATTAAAGCTAGACACACATCATTAACAAAATAAATAGAATAGTAAATATGTACAAGTAAAATAAATAGAGTAATAAATCTGTACAAACATATATACAGGTGCTGTAGGGAGGGGAAGGAGGTAGGGCAGGGAGGATGGGGAGGAGAAGAAAAAGGGGGCTCAGTCTGGGAAGACCTCTTGGAGGAGGTGAGCTCTCCGTAGGGCTTTGAAGGGAGGAAGAGAACTAACTTGTATTCAAGCTATGTATCCAACCCAGCACTTAGTACAGTGCCCGGCACATAGTAAGTGCAGAAGCAGCGTGGCTTAGTGGAAAGAGAATGGGCTGGGGAGTCAGAGGTTGTGGGTTCTAATCCTGATTCCACCACTTGTCTGCTGTGTGACCTTGGGCAACTCACTTCACTTCTCTGTGCCCCAGTTACCTCATCTGTAAAATGGGGATTGAGAATGTGAGCCCTATGTGGGACAACCTGATTACCTTGTATCTACCCCATCTCTTAGAACAGTGCTTGGCACATAGTAAGCATTTAACAAGTATCATCATTACTACTACAGTGCCTGGCACATAGTAAACACTTAACCAATCCCACAAAAAAAGTAGTTGTAATAGGATTTATTAAGTGCTTAGTGTGTCCAGAGCAATTTACTAAGCACTGGGAGAGGTGGGAATTGAACAGAATGAGGTGTCAGGGGAGACTGATGCAATTCCCAGAATTGAGGTGAGAGAAGGGGGTCCCTGGACGTGTGACTTGAGGCTTGTGAGGGTCGGCTTCCTGACAAACGTTTCTTTGCTGGCACGAGAGGGAAGAAAGATCTTGTGATCTGTGCCACATTCCCTTCTTTCAAATTCCTCCCTGATTGTGCTCTGCTGGGCTGCACGTTCTCCAGTGCCAGCAGTGATGTTCTAAGAATCCAAAATCAGCGTGGCCTAGTGGAAAGAGCACGGGCCTGGGAGTCAGAAAGACCTGGGTTCTAATCCAGGCTCCGCCACATGTCTGCTGTGTGACTTTGGCCAAGTCGCTTCATTCATTCATTCAGTCGTATTTATTGAGCACTTACTGTGTGCAGAGCACTGTACTAAGTGCTTGGGAAGAACAAGTCGGCAACATATAGAGACGGTCCCTACCCAACAATGGGTCACAGTCTGGAAGGGGGAGACAGACAACAAATTAAAACATGCAGACAGGTGTCAGAACCGTCAGAATAAATAGAAACATAGCTCTATGCACATCATTAATAAGAGTAGTAAATATGTACAGATAAAATAAATAGAGTAATAAATCTGTACAAATATATACAAGTGCTGTGGGGAGGGGAAGGAGGTAGGGCAGGGGAGGGGGGTGATGGGGAGGGGAGGAGAAGAGAAAAAAGGGGGCTCAGTCTGGGGCTTCACTTCTCTGGGCCTCAGTTACCTCATCTGGAAAAGGGGAATTAAGAGTGTGAGCCCCGTGTGAGACAGGGACTGTGTCCAAAAAAACTGTGTCCAACCTAATTATCTTCTACATTCCCCAGTGCTTAGAATGGTGCTTGACACATAGTAAGCACTTAACAAGTGCCATCATTATCAGACAAGCTGAAAATGGGACAGAAGGACAGCCGGGCTGACCTTCACACCAGGGAATGAGGCCTCTAAAAGTTTCCTAGGCTAGTATCATCTTCAACCATTTCACACATACAGGCACCCAAACAGCCCTGCTGGAGCAAACAGTTCATTGCAGTTGGCTTACTCTAAAACTGTTTTCTGATAAAACAGCTTTTCTGTGAACTTCATAATATCTGGAGTGGTAACTATTTATTAAGCACTGGCTATGGACCTAGCACTCTGCTAAGCTCTGGGAAAGAATAAATCCATCACTCAATCAGTGGTATTTATTGAGCACTAAGAAGCAGCTTGGTTTAGTGGAAGGAGCCCAGGTCAGAGGATCTAAATTCTAATCCCGGCTATACCACTTGTGTGCTGTGTGACCTTGGGCAAGCCACTTAATAATAATGATGGTATTTATTATTATTCACTTCATTCATTCATTCAATCATATTTATCGAGTGCTTACTGTGTGTAGGGCACTGTACTAAGTGCTTGGAAAGTACAATTCGGCAGATAACTGAGGTACAGAAAAGTGACTTGCCCAAGGTCACACAGCAGGTAAGTGGCAGAGTTGGGATTAGAACCCAGGTCCTTCTGACTCCCAGGCCCATTTCTATCCACTAGACCACACTGCTTCTATGCCATGAACCAAGCTCAAGACTCCAGATTGACTTATTGGACAAAGCCCAGGCCTGGAAGACAGAGGATCTGAGTGCTAATCATGCCTCAGCACTTGCATGTTGTGTGACCTTGGGCAAACCACTTAACTTTTCTGTGCCTCAATTACCTCATCAGTAAAATGGGGATTAAATACCTATTCTCCCTCCACCTAGAGATTATCTTGTATCTACCACAGATCTTAGTACAGTGTTTGAGTAAGTGCTGAACAAATATCACAATTATTAGGACAGACTGAAAAAGAATGATCTCTAGCATTCCAGGCAGGGATAACAGATGTGGAGTGAAGGAGACTGTAAGCTTGGTGTGGGCAGGGAATGTCTGCTTATTATTATATTGTACTGTTCCCAAGTGCTTAGTACAGTGCTTCACACACAGTAAGTGCTCAATAAATATGACTGAATGAATAAATGAATTTATTTATTCATTCATTCAATCATATTTATTGAGTGCTTACTGTGTGCAGAGCACTGTACTAAGCGTTTGGGAAGTACAAGTTGGCAACATATAGAGACAGTCCCTACCCAACAACGAGCTCACAGTTTAGAAGGGGGAGACAGACAACAACAAAAAAAAAACCATGTGGACAGGTGTCAAATCATCAGAATAAATAGAATTAAAGCTAAATGCACATCATTAACAAAATAAATGGAATAGTAAATATGTACAAGTAAAGTAGAGTAATAAATCTGTACAAACATATATACAGGTGCTGTGGGGAGGGGAAGGAGGTAGGTTGGGGGGGATAGGGAGTAGGAGAGGAAAAAGGGGGCTCAGTCTGGGAAGGCCTCTTGTAGGAGGTGAGCTCTCAGTAGGGCTTTGAAGGTAGGAAGAAAGCTAGCTTGGTGGATGTGTGGAGGGAGGGCATTCCAGGCCAGGGGAAGGATGTGGGCCGGGAGTCAACGGTGGGACAGGCAAGAACTAGGTACAATTAGGAGGTTAGCGGCAGCAGAGGAGCGGAGGGTGCGGGCTGGGCTGGAGAAGGAGAAAAGGGAGGTGAGGTAGGAGGGGGCACAGGAGGGAAATATAGTAGGAATATAAAGCCTGAAACCTGGAGCCTCTGATCTTCTTTCTAGGCAGCTTTAGAGTTTCATTACTTTCTCCACCATAAAAATCGGAATTGGTAGGCTTGTAGAATTTGGGGCTGCCTGACTCTCCATCAGCATTCTATATGGACTTTAGAAGTCATAGGGAATACTTGAATCCAGTTTATTGGATTTTTGTCTTACAATGCAGCTATAACAAGTGGTAAAATAAGATAAAAGACATTTTGGATCAGAGTGAAACTAGTGAATGGGAAAAATACCTTTTGCTGCGACATAGTTTAGGTGACTGAAAATCTGGTGAGAGGGTGTCAGTCAGTTTTATTTACTGAGTGCTTACTATGTGCAGAGCTCTGTACAGAGCTCTTGGGAGTGGATAAACAGATACATCCCCTGGCAACAGTGAGCTTACAGTCTAGAGGGGGACACAGATATTAATATAAATAAATAAATGACAAATGGGGACGAAAGTGCCCTGGGGCTGGGAGGAGGGATGAATAAAAGGAGCAAGACAGGGTGATGCAGAAGGAAGTGAGAAAAGAGGAAAGGAGGGCTTAGTGGAGAAAAGCCTCTTGGCGGAGATGTAACTCCAGTAAGGCTTTTAATGGGTGGAAAAAACATGGGACTAGACACTGCCACTAATCAGCTGTATTTCCTTGGTCAAGTGATAATAATAATAATAATAATAATAATAGTATTTGTTAAGTGCTTACTATGTGCCAAGCACTGTTCAAAGCACTGGCATAGCTACAGGGAATCGGGTTGTCCCACGTGGGGCTCACAGTCTTAGTCCCCATTTTACAGATGAGGTAACTGAGGCCCAGAGAAGTGAAGTGACTTGCCCAAAGTCACAAAGGGGACAAGTGGCGGAGCCAGGATTCAATTCCCTAATCTCTGACTCTCAACCCCGGGCTATTTCCACTAAGTCACGCTGCTTCTCTAAGTCATTTCCCCTCACTGGGACTCTCTTCCCTCATCTGTAAAATGGGATAAAGATTCCTGATGTCACAACTCTTAGATTGTGAGATCTTTGCACTCTAGCCGAGTGCTTAGTACAGTGGATAGTACAAAGTAGGGGCTTCATAAATACCATTATTACTAAGGGGATGGTAAACGCCTGTCTATTTGTTTTGTTTTGTTGTCTGTCTCCCCCTTCTAGACTGTGAGACTGTTGGGTAGGGATTGTCTCTATCTGTTGCCGAATTGTACTTTTCAAGTGCTTAGTACAGTGCTCTGCACACAGTAAGCACTCAATAAATACGATTGACTGACTGAATGAATGAATGAACAAAGTAAAGAATGGGAGGAGTGTGGCAGGAACTTCTTTTACTGGGAGCTGTCAAATGCCTGAAGCCAACCCCGATTCCCTGACTCTTTCTCTGTGTCCCTCTAACTCTGTTCATATGTAATAACTGAATACGCTCATGCGCAGAAGTGGATGTCTGCTAGGAAAATCTTAGTCAGAGATAAGTGGCAAATACTTTAGAAGAGTGGTAAGGAATTGCTGAATGTACCTGGGAGAACCTAGGGCGAGCATTGTATTATTTATATTAATGTTTGTCTCCCCCTCTATTCAGTCATTCATTCAATCATATTTATTGAGTGCTTACTGTGTGCAGAGCACTGTACTAAGCACTTGGGAAGTACAAATCGGCAACATATAAAGAGGATCCCTACCCAACAATGGGCTCACAGTCTAGAAGGGAAAGACAGACAACAAAACAAAATAAATAGACAGGCAACAAAACAAATAGTTCTCAACACCATCAGAATAAATAGAATTATAGCTATATACACATCATTCATAAAATGAATAGAGTAATAAACATGTACAAATGTACAGGAGTGCTGTGGAGAGGGTCAGGGGGTAGGGCAGAGGGAGGGAGTGGGGGCTATTGGGAGGGGCTTTGAAGGGAGGAAGAGAGCTAATTTGGCAGATGTGAGGAGGGAGGGCATTCCAGGCCAGAGGTAGGATGTGGACCAGGGGTCGATGGTGGGACGGGCGAGAATGAGGCCCAGTGAGGAGGTTAGAGGTGGCAGCGGAGTGGAGGGTGCAGGCTGGGCTGGAGAAGGAGAGAAGAGAGGTGAGGTAGGAGGGGGCGAGGGGATGGACAGCTGTGAAGCTGAGAGTGAGGAGTTTTTGCTTGATTTGTAGGTTGACAGGCAACCACTGGAGATTTTTGAGGAGGGAAGTGACATGCCCAGAGAGTTTCTGTACAAAGATAATCCGGGCAGCAGAGTGAAGTATAGACTGAAGCGGGGAGAGACAGGAGGTTGGGAGATTGGAAAGGAGGCTGATGCAGTAATCCAGTCGGGATAGGATGAAAGATTGACCCAACAAGGTAGCGGTTTGGATGCGTCATAGAAGGCTTCTTAGAGGAGAACTGATTTTAGTGAAATTTGAGAAGCAAAGTGCCCTAATGAAAAGAACACAGACCTGGAAGTCAGGGCTTGAGTTCTAATCCTGCCTCCGTGACTTGTCTGCCCTTGGGCAAGTCATTTCACTTCTCTGAGCCTCAGTTTCTTCATCTATAAAATGGGGATTAATTTCCTGTTCTCCATCCTGCCTAGGCTGCAAACCCATTGTGGGATATGGGTTGTGTATAACAAGATCGCCGTGTATCTGCCCCAGTTGACCATAGTGAGCGCTTATCAAATACGGTAATTATTGTTATTAATAATATTATTAATTAGTACTAGTAATGCATTCAACATGGGGAGAGTGAGGGACCATCAGATATGAAGGAGGAGGCAGTTCTAGTTCAGCATGAAGATCTCGGCCAGGGGTCAGAGGAGATATTCATTCACTCAATCAGAAGGTTGTGAGTTCTAATCCCAGTTCCACCACTTGTCTGTTTTGTGACCTTGGGCAAGTCACCTCACTCTCTGTGCCTCAGTTCCCTCATCTATAAAATGGGGGTTGAGACTGTGAGCCCATGTGGGACAGGGACTGTTTCCAACCCGATTTGCTTTTATTCACCTCAGCACTTAGTAGATTGCCTGGCACACACTAACTGCTTAACAAATACCACAATTATGATTATTATTACAATTATTATTTATTGAGCACTTACTGTATGCAGAGCACTGTACTAAGCACTTGGGAGAGTCTTGTCTTAAGCCGTTGTCTCCGAAACATAGAGACTCCATGGACACATCTCTCCCAGAATACTCCACTTCATGTTCTCGGAGTTTATCCACAGAGTACAATACAACAATAAACAGACACATTCCCTGCCCACATCTAGCTTACAGTCTACAGAGGGAGACAGACATGAATAGAAATAAATAAATGACAGAAATGGACATAAGTGCTGTGGGGCTGGGAGGGGTGGTTTGGAGGTCTCGTGGCTGGGTTCCATTAATTCAATCATATTTATTGAGCGCTTACTGTGTACAAAGCACTGTACCAAATGTTTGGAAAGTACAATTTGGCAACAAATCGAGATGATCCCTACCCAACAACGGCTCACAGTTTGATATATTAGCATTAGCGATATTAACTATTTTTTAAGTGCTAGGAGTTTGCTGGTTTCAACAAACTGTAAATTTGAAAAATAACATTTTATGACCCTTGAATTCAGGTCAGTAGCGAGAATCATTAACAACACAATTAATATTCTAAACCACCAACATTGGATGGAGGTCTGAAAGCCTCTATCTGCTGCTTTCATAAACACTGTCAATTGCAGTCATGATTAATAGAATTGTAAATTGCTTAAAAGTTTGGTAGTTTTGCCCAATCTTATTCTATTTGCACTTAGGGCCATTTTTAATAATGATCCTTTAATTGACTTGACTTATGCCCTAAAATTTAATAAAGGATTTTATGTGTTTGTTATTAGACTGCATTTTAAGACTCACTGTAGTCTTAAAAGATAGTTTCAAAATGGGAAGTGTCACATTTAGATTTTCCACCAGTAAGAATGCCACTTTAATGTTTTGAATATGTATCATCCAGTGAAGCAGCAAATGAGAAGTAGTTTTGCCTAGTGGAAAGAGCATTGGCTTGTGAGTCAGAGGACCTGGGTTCTAATCCTGACACTGCCACTTGGGTGCTTTGTGTGACTTTAGGAAGGTCACTTCACTTCTCTATGCCTCAATTACATCATCTGAGGCCTTCCCAGACTGAGCTCCCTCCTTCCTCTCCCCCTACGTCCCCTCCCCATCCCCCCCACCTTACCTCCTTCCCCTTCCCACAGCACCTGTATATATGCATATATGTTTGTACATATTTATTACTCTATTTATTTTACTAGTACATATTTATTCTATTTATTTTATTTGGTTTATATGTTTTGTTTTGTTGTCTGTCACCCCCTTCTAGACTGTGAGCCCGCTGTTGGGTAGGGACTGTCTGTATGTTGCAAACTTGTACTTCCCAAGTGCTTAGTACAGTGCTCTGCACACAGTAAGCGCTCAATAAATACAATTGAATGAATCATCTGTAAAGCGGGGATTAAGACTGTGAGTCCCATGTGGGACATAGAACTGTGTCCAACCAGATTATTTTATATCTACTTTAGCACTTAGTATAGTGCCTAGCACATAGGAAGCATTTAACAAATACCATTAAAAATATTAAACATTCCTGTTCTCCCTTTCTACTTAGACTGTGAGCTCCATGAAGAACATGGACTGTGTCCAGCTCTGAATCATAATAAATAAAATGATAATGATGGTATTTGTTAAGTGCTTATTATGTGCCAAGCACTGTTCTAAGCACTGGGGTAGATACAAGGTAATCACATGGAGCTCACAGTCTTCATCCCCATTTTTACAGATGAGGTAACTGAGGCACAGAGAAGTTAAGTGACTTGCCCAAGGTCACATAGCAGACAAGTGGAGGAGCTGGGATTAGAACCCACGTCCTCTGACTTCCAAGTCCAGGCTCTTTCCACTAAGCCATGCTGCTTCTCAGCAGCTGAATCTATCCCAGCATTTAGAACAGGGCTTGACACATAATAAGCACTCAACAAATGCCTAGAAAATTTGAACATTCAGTTATTCTGATAGGTCATTTTGTCATATCCAGTCTACTGTCTACCTGATCCTTCCCTCACCCCCAACGATCTGGCCTCCTACTTCATTAACAAAATTAAATCCATCAGGTCCGACCTCCCCAAAGTCTCTTCCCCCCTTTCTCCATCCCCCTGGCTCTCAACACTCTCTGCTACTCTCCCATCCTTCCCAGCAGTGTCCTCAGAGGAGCTCTCCTCCCTCCTCTCAAGTGCTACTCCGGCCGCCTGTGCTTCTGACCCCATTCCCTCTCATCTCATGAAATCTCTCGCTCCATCCCTTCTCCCCTCCTTAACTTCCATCTTCAACCGTTCACTCTCCACTGGTGAGTCTCCACGGACGCCCCCCCTGCTTCCACCCCCCCACTTAGGAGGCCTTCCGTAAAGTGCCCCTCATCCCCCCCCCCTTCCCGGTCCGGTCCTGACTGACTCTCCCTCCGCCCGCCCCCAGGCAAAAAGCCCCTGTTAGCACCTTGTTAGCACCATGTTAGCACCATGTTACATGTTACATTAACGACAACCTCATTCACACCTCCTCAGCCCTCCCATGCTAGTTGACTGTTCGCTCCCCTCCCCAGGTATGTCTGCTCCCTGACCCCCCTTAACTGGCCCACCCTACTCCAGCTCTTAATAGTTTGTATCTGCTCTCTGTGGCATCATTGTCTGACAATTCTATTATTGCCATAGCATATTGATTGCTCAACTACACCCTGTAGTAGCTACACAAAGTAGGGGCTACACAAAGTAGGGGCTTCATAAATACCATTATTACTAAGAGGATGGTAAACGCCTGTCTATTTGTTTTGTTTTGTTGTCTGTCTCCCCCTTCTAGACTGTGAGACTGTTGGGTAGGGATTGTCTCTATCTGTTGCCGAATTGTACTTTTCAAGTGCTTAGTACAGTGCTCTGCACACAGTAAGCACTCAATAAATACGATTGACTGACTGAATGAATGAATGAACAAAGTAAAGAATGGGAGGAGTGTGGCAGGAACTTCTTTTACTGGGAGCTGTCAAATGCCTGAAGCCAACCCCGATTCCCTGACTCTTTCTCTGTGTCCCTCTAACTCTGTTCATATGTAATAACTGAATACGCTCATGCGCAGAAGTGGATGTCTGCTAGGAAAATCTTAGTCAGAGACAAGTGGCAAATACTTTAGAAGAGTGGTAAGGAATTGCTGAACGTACCTGGGAGAACCTAGGGCGAGCATTGTATTATTAAAAATCAAAATTTAACACCTGTGAACTTTCCTTTCCCTGACCACCCCAGGGATACCTAATCCTATCTCTGAAAAGTTCTACAAGTTTACAGAAGAGGCTATTTGAGGACAGAAAAACCGCTTTTATTCAAAATATGTAAATAACTATTTTCCTTTAACTACACTAGACAGAATGCTACCATCCAACAGTTTCATTTTATGGTCTCAGTAATTTTATTATGTTTGAGATGTTATGACATTTCCCAACCTCCTCACTTGTATTGCTGTAAAACACTCCTTACCAGCTGTTATTTTATCATACACATCAAATTAATTGTAAATGGAAAACAGGTTTTTACTCTGTTGATTACCATGAAAAGATACTAAAGAATAAATGATTTCCCTTGTTATAGCATCTCCAGTAAATCCTGGATAATGACTTCGTAAACAGCAATTCTGGTATTCAAATCCTGGCAAAGTTCTCCATAATGTTTAGCTTTGAATTGGGAATAGTATCCCCTAGGGAAAAGTACCTGAATAAAACATTTGAAACATTTTAAACTTCTTTGTTTTTATTAAGAAAGTTTCAAGTTATCTCCTTCCATTCTCTCCTACTTCCTTTTTTCTCCTTCTTTTATCAGTAAACACAATTGATTGATCAATTAATCAATCAATCAATTGTATTTATTGAGCACCTGCAGGTGCTGTACTAAGCATTTGGGAGAGTACACTAAAACAGAGTTGACAGAAGCACCATGGTGTAGTGGATAAAGCACAGACCTGGGAGTCAGAAAGACATGGGTTCTAATTCCAGGTCTGCCACTTGACTGCTGTGTGACCTTGGCAAGTCACTTCACTTCTCTGGGCCTCAGTTCCTTTATCAGTAAAATGGAGATTGAGACCGTGAGTCCCACTTGGGACAGGGACTGTGTCCAACTTGATTTGCTTGAATCCACCCCAGCGCTTAGTACAGTGCCTGGCACATAAGTAAACACTTAAAAAATACCATCATCACCACCGTCATTACATGCCCTGCCCACAAGCAGCTTAATCTATTCTTTCATCTCCATTCTTGCAGTTTTTTATGTTGCCAACTTGTACTTCCCAAGCACTTCGTACAGTGCTCTGCACACAGTAAGCACTCAATAAATACGATTGAATGAATGAATGAATGAATTCTTCTTCCCTGGCAATGTTTCACTTCACCTGATGGGGAAGTGCAAAAGGAATAATTTTGTTCCTTGGGCCTCCATGGGTCAAAAGAACTTCGAATGTAGGGTTTGCAAAGATGATAGTTTACTTCATTGAGTACAGAACACTGTACTAAATTCTGGGAGAGTCCAATACAGTTGGTAATAATAATAATAATAATAATAATTATGATATTTGTTAAGCACTTACTATGTGTGAGGCACTGTACTAAGTGCTGGGGTTGGATACAGCAGCAGTGTGGCTCAGTGGAAAAGAGCACGGGCTGTGGAGTCAGAGGTCATGTGTGACTTTGGGCAAGTCACTTAACTTCTCTGTGCCTCAGTTACCTCATCGGTAAAATGGGGATTAAGACTGTGAGCCCTCCTTGGAACACCCTGATCACCTTGTAACCTCCCCAGCACTTAGAACAGTGCTTTGCACATAGTAAGCACTTCATAAATGCCATTATTATTATTTTTATACAAGAAAATCGGGTTGGACACAGCCCCTGAACCATGTGGGGTTCCCAGTCTCAATCCCCATTTTACAGACGAGGCAACTGAGGCCCAGGTAAGTGAACTGACTTGCCCAAGGTCACACAGCAGACAAATAGGTACAATCTTACCCACAATGAGTATACAAAGACATCAATATAAACTTTGTGAAGGGGAAGCCATACCTTAGGTATTAGGATATGTACCTTGAGAGAAGCCAGATTGGTTGAAGATGAACAGGAAGTAAGATTGGAGAAAGGAATATAAACAACCTTCATTATGCTGAGGTTACTACCCTACTAGCAAAAAGTAAAGAAGATTTGAAGGGTCAGAAACAATTCGATGGCACTTGATAATAATAACGACCCAACTTCTGCGGAGGGAAGTAGTAGCTTGAATATCAAAGGGCTTGGGGCATGAAAACAGGTGCTCAGACAATAATCAATCAATCAGTCAATCGTATTTATTGAGCGCTTACTGTGTGCAGAGCACTGTACTAAGCGCTTGGGAAATTCACCAAGGCAGGGGGTAGCTGATTCCATTTGATGCTGAGGTGGGATGGACAACCACTGGGGGTTCATTCATTCATTCAGTCGTATTTACTAGGCGATTACTGTGTGCAGAGCACTGGACTTGGAAGTTCTTGAGAAGTGGGGAGGTGAGGTAATCAGAATAATAATAATTATAGTAACTGTTAAGCACTTATTATGTGTGAGACACTAGTCTAAGCTTTGGGGTGGATACAAGCAAATCGGGTTGGACACAGTCCCCATCCCACTCTGAGCTCCCAGTTTCAATCCTCATTTTACAGCTGAGGTAACTAAGGCACAGATAAGTGAAATGACTTACCCAAGGTCACACAGCAGACATGTGGCAGAGTCAGGATTAGATCCCATGACCTTCTGACTCCCAGGCCCGTGCTCTAAACACTACACCCTACAAAGTCCTGGGAGGTCATAACCCTCAATTTCCCAAGCCCCAAGACAAATTCTGGATAATTCATTCAAATATAGTAAACTACAGAAGACTGTAGTGGCTACTAAGCAGTGTGGCCTAATGGAAAGAGCACAGGACTCCAAGTCAGAAGAGTCAATCAGTCAATCAATCAATGGTATTTATTGAGTGCTTACTCTGTGCAGAGCAGTGTTCTAAGAGCTTGGGAGAGTACAATACAAAATAATTAACAGGCATGTCCCCTGCCCATGAGTTTACAGTCTAGTGGGGGAGACAGATGCATGCATGAATAAGTGATTTATAATGAATAATTTAAAGTTGTGAAGCACAGTGGCTTAGTTGATAGAGCAAGTGCCTAGGAGTCAGAAGGACCTGGGTTCTAATTCTGACTCTGCCACTAGTCTGCTGTGTGACCTCGGGCAAATCATTTCACATCCTTGGGCCTCAGTTACCACATCTGTAAAATGGGGATTAAGACTGTGAGCCCCACAGGAGACAGGGACTGAGTCCAACTTGATTAGCTTGTAACAACCCCAGTGCTTAGAACATTCCTTGGCACAGAATAAGTACATTCACAAATACCATAGAAAAAGAAATGAGCAGGTACTTTCCCCATGGGGGACTCCACCACTGAGAATGGGCAAAGAATCCCTTAGAGAATTTAGAGTTTTAGAGGCCGAAAAAGGTTCTGAAGTGTTTTTTGTATTTTGTTTCCCTGGAACATTTGTTAAGCACTTCTAGACTGTAAGATTGTTATGGGCGGGGAGCACTGTCTGCTAATTCTGTTTATTCTCCCAAGTATTTAGTACAGAGTTATGCATATGGTAAGCACTCAATAAATACCATTGATTGAATGATTGAATGCCAAACATAGGGTAATTCAGGTCGGACACAATCTCTGCCCCACATGAGCTCACAGTCTAAGTAGGGAGGGAGAATAGGTAATAGCGTGGCCTAGTGGAAAGAGCCCAGGCTTGGGAGTCAGAGGTCATGGGTTCTAATCCCTACTCTGCTACTTGTCTGCTGTGTGTTCTTGGGCAAGTCACTTCACTTCTCTGGGCTGCAGTCCTCTCTTCTGTAAAATGAGGATTAAGGTTGTGAGTCGTATGAGGGACAGGGACTGTGTCCAAACAGATTATCTTGTTTCTACCCCAGTGCTTAGTACAGTGCTTGGCACATAGTAAGTGCTTTACAAATACCACAATTATTATCATTATTATTAATAACATGTATTAAATCCCCTTTATCAGATAAGGAAACTGAGGCACAGATAAATTAGGTTGGTTGCCAAAGGTCTCACAACAGGTAAGGGTTGAAGGTGATACTAGAACCCAAGCCAGCATGGCTAAGTGGAAAGAGCCCAGGCTTGGGAGTCAGAGAATGAGGGTTCCACTTGTCCGCTGTGTGACCTTGGGCAAGCCACTTAACTTCTCTGTGCCTCAGTTCCCTCAGCTGCAAAATGGGGATTAAGACTGTGAGCCCCACGTGGAACAGCCTGATTACCTTGTATCCACCCCAGTATTTAGAACAGTGCTTGGCACATAGTAAGCACTCAACAAGTACTATTATTATTATTATTATTATGTCCTCTGACTCCCAGGTCTAAGGTCTCTCCGCCAGACCATGCTGCTTCTTGAATTCCCCATAATCCCTGTTTCTCCATGTCTCTCTGATGCCTGGCTGTCTCTCAGATCTGGTGTTGCTCAGTTGAAAATAGGAGGATCGGACATTCTGAGCCAGTTCTGGGGCTGGAATTCTTAGAAGTCTAGCACAGGCCTTAGTTCAGTGCTCCACACCCAGTCAGCACTCAATAAACACCACTGATTGAACACTGATAGACTGAGATCATCTTCTCCCAGGACTGAATCCTAGCTGGAGGGGGCTCAGCTCGTTTCAAATAGCCAGAACAGATTTTGAAAGAGAAACTCATCCAATATTTTACAAGTTGGAATGCCCCATGTTAAAAGCAGTGAATTTTCATCAACCAAATGAACGATTGGGCATCGTGCAAGGTGGCCATACTAGGGGCTGGCTGTGTGTTATGGTAACAATTTAAAACAAATAATTCAGGCATAAAGGGTCATTCATTTGGGTGATTTGAGGAGGGGGAGCACTGGCGTTGTTACAAGCTAATCAAGTTGGACTCAGTACCTGTCTCCCGTGGGTCTCACAGTCTTAATCCCCATTTTACAGATGTGGTAACTGAGGCCCAAGGATGTGAAGTGATTTGCCCGAGGTCACACACAGCATCTTCTACCCTCTCTTTTCTTCTTCCTCCCTTCCAGCCTCCCCGTAGATATTTCTGGCCCAAAATTGTGGCCCATTTAAATTATAATTGGAAAAATCCTGGTTTAATAGATAGAGCATGGGCCTGGAAGCCTGAAGTATCCTGGTTCTAATTCTGACTCTGCCACTAGTCTTCTGTGTGACTTGGGCAAGTCACTTTACTTTTCTGGGCCTCAGTTCCCTCATCTGTAAAATGGGGATTAAGACTGTGAGCCCCAAGTGGGACAGGGACTGCATCCAACCTGATTAATTTGTATCTACCCCAATGTTTAGAACAGTGCCTGGAACATAGTAAGTGCATAACAAATACCACAATTATTATTATTATTATTATTATTATTATTATTTTTATTATTATTCTCATCCCTGATCTGCCACTTGTCTGCTGTGTGACCTTGGGCAAGTCACTTAACTTCTCCGTGTCTCTCTTACCTCACCTGGAAAATGGGGATTAGGACTGTGAGCCCATGTGGGACGTATTTACTATATTTATATTTATTTTATTAATAATGTATATTAAGCTATAATTCTATTTATTCTGACGGCATTGACACCTGTCTACTTGTTTTGTTTTGTTGTCTGTCTCCCCCTTCTAGACTGTGAGCCTGTTGTTAGGAAGGGACCATCTCTATATGTTGCCAATTTATACTTCCCAAGTGCTTAGTACAGTGCTCTGCACACAGTAAGTGCTTAATAAATGCGATTGAATGAATGAAATGACAGGGACTGTGTCCAACCCAATTACCTTTAATCTACCCCAGCGCTTAGTACAGTGCCCGTCAAATTGTAAGCACTTAACAAAAAAACACAATTAATATTATTATTATCAAATATAGAGCCTTCTTAAAATACATACATTCATTCATTCAATTATATTTATTGAGTGCTTACTGTGTGCAGGGCACTGTACTAAGTGCTTGGGAAGTACAAGTCGGCAACATATAGAGACAGTACCTACTCAACAACGGGCTCACAGTCTAGAACCAATCCAAAACCAACTTCATGAAAGACCACTGCACCGGAGAGTAAGGAGACCAGGCACTGATCCCAGCCTTGCCACTGATAATAATAATAATAATAATTTTGGTATTTGTTAAGTGCTTACTATGTGCAAAGCACTGTTCTAAGTGCTGGGAAGGATACAAGGTGATCAGGTTGTCCCATGTGGGGCTTACAATCTTAATCCCCATTTCACAAATGAAGTAACTGAGGCACAGAGAAGTTAAGTGACTTGCTCAAAGTCACACAGCTGACAAGCAGCAGAGAGGGGATTTGAACCCATGACCTTTGACTCCCAAGCCCGTGCTCTTTCCACTGAGCCACCATGCCTCACTGATCTGCTGTGTGGCCTTGGTGAAGACACTTCACCGCTCTGAGCCCCTCAGCTTCCTCATCTATAAAATGAAGATATGAGTTGCCTGCTTTCCCCAACTCTCAGATTGTGAGATAACTGTGTCCAAAGGGACAATCAGTATCTACCCCAGTGCTTAGCACAAAGCTTTGGCCTGTAACGAAGGCTTAGTAGACACCATGACTATTACCCATTTTAAAGAATCGTTTTTACCGCCATGCAGCGGTTTCTTGATGAAAACCTCAGCTGTATGAAATCTAGCACCACATTTTCTTGTCAAGATCTTTCATTCCTCTAATGTAGAGCAGCAGTGGAGAGATTTAAAAATATTTTAAAGAGGCTTTAGTTATTGTCTGGACTATGGAAAGAGCATTAAACTTTAAAGGTAAGTACTCGTGTGGTCCCAGATTTAGAGGACTGCGTGACTGAATGGTTTGGAGAGATGAGAATTTTTTTCTTCCAGATTTGATTGTTATCCTGTGACACTGAAATTTATTTCTTCTCTTTGGCCGTTTCTTTTGGGAAACAGTCACGACAGAGAACGAACATCTGAGTTCAGTCAGTTTGTTCATTGCCCAGTATAAATTTACCAGGATACTAAATCTCCAAATTGAAAGGCTGCATAAATCACCTGTCCGGTAGTTTTCCAAAATATACTGGAGTGCGCTCTTTGTTTAATGATCATAAGAGCAGAGCACTGGAGATGAGATCGTCTTGACAACAACACTACTTTATCTTCCCTTTTCTTTCTTTCTTTTAGTGCTTGAGCTACAGTCAAGTTAGAGAATGTGTTTTTCTTCTCTCTCTTTTCACTGTCCCAGGCATGTATTTGAGAGATTCTCCTTTTTATTTTAATGGTATTTGTTAAACAGCTACTATGTGCCAGACACTATACTGAGCGCTGGGACGGATACAAACTAATCAGGTTTGATGCAGTCCATGTCCCACATGGGGAACTTAGTCTTAATCTTCATTTGATAGATGAGGGAACTGAGGCTCAGAGAAGTGAAGTGACTTGCCCAAGGTCACGCAGCAGACAAGTGGAGGAGTCAGGATTAGAATCCGGACCCTCTGACTCCCTGGCCTGGGCCTAGCTTACTGGATAGAGTACCGGCTTGGGAGTCAGAGGTCATCGGTTCTAATGCCAACTCCGCCACTTGTCTGCTGTGTGACCTTGGGCAAGTCACTTAACTTCTCTGTGCCTCAGTTTCTTCATCTGTAAAATGTGTATTAAAACTGTGAGTCCCCTACGTGGGACAATCTGATTACCTTGTATCTAACCCAGTGCTTAGAATAGTGTTTGGCACATAGTAAGCACTTAACAAATACCATCATTATTATGTTTCCACTAGGCCACCATGCTTCTCCCTGACAAAAAAAACCAACAGTATGGCTTAGTGGAAAGAGCACAGGACTGGGTGTCAGAAGACCCAGATTCTAATCCTGGCTCACCATGTCTCTGCTATGTGACCTTGGACAAGTCATTTCACTTCTCTGCGCCTCAGATACCTTATTTGTAAAATGGAGATTGAGAATGTGAACCCCACATGGGACAGGGACTGTGTCCAACTCACTTTGCTTGTCTCCACCCCAGTGCTTAGTACAGTGCCTGGCACAGAGTAAAATTTAACAAATACCATCATTCTCTGAGCCTTAGTTTCCTTCCCTTATTAGAAGCTCTCTCTCCCTGAGATTATGAGCCTCATGTGGGATTGTAACTGTTTATGAGATCAGATTATTTTTTATCTACCATAGTGCTTTGCTTAACATATAGTTAGCACTTAACAAATGCCATTGTTATTATTAGGGATTAGATTATTATTTTATAAATCATCCTTTCCACCTGTTGGATCCATTCTATTTTCATTCATGGTAGCGGTAGCAGTCTAGGTATTTATTGAGCACTCACTGGTTGCAATGGACTGTACTAAGTGCTTGGGAAAGTATGTCAGAAATATATGACATATTCTTGTTCGCAAAGGGCTCACTCTAACCCGGGAGACAGATAAGAATATATTTACAGTTAGGATCATCAGAAAAAATCAGCAGTCTGCGTAACGATAATAATTGTGATATTTGTTAAGTGCTTACTACATGCCAGGCACTGTGTTAAGTGTAGGGGTGGTACCAACAAATCTGGTTGGATGCAGTCCCATTTCCACATGGAGCTCATGGTCTTGATCCTCATTTTACAGCTGAGCTAACTGAGGCTCAAAGAAGTGATATGACTTGCCCAAGGTCAAACAGCTGACAAGTGGCAGGTCCAGGATTAGAACCCATGTCCTTCTGACTCCCAGACCTGAGCTCTATCTACTACTTCATGCTGCCTTTCTGTAGAATGTAAGCTCTTTGTGGGCAGGGAACTTGTCTGTTCTCAGCACATGATAAGCACTCAATACATTTGATTGAATGAATTCTATAGATGAGGTAACTGAGGCCAGGAGAAGTGAAATGATTTGCCCAAGGTCACACAACAGATAAGAGACTGTGCTGGGTGTAGCCATGCATTAGTGTTGGGGAAGGATATAAATAAATCAATCAATATGTAGATTCCAGAAGTAACTGATGGCAAACTTAATACACGTATGACTGTGGATAAATCCCCAAATCCCTATTTGAAGATTAAGATAAATAAAGCTATGTGCATAGGGTTATAACCACTAAAAAAATTGACACCGTTTTTACTGAGCTAATCCGGAGTGCTTAAGTATATCCTGCCTCTTTTTAGTCCATGAAATTGTATACATATTCCTACAGGTGAGGGTTTAACATAATGTCAAGCACTGAGTTAGCACACTCAGCTACTACTGTTCTTCACTGAAGTCTATTTTCTTCCCCCTGCTTTTTAATTTCCAGTTACAACTGAGATGAATTTCCAGACAGACAGCGGATCTATTTTCAGGCCCTCAGAAAAAAGTATATATATGAATAGAAGAGTAACTGAAAGGCTTAATGTAAATCTCATGGGAATGTTCAATTTCAAGGATTCTACAACTGTTTCTTTAGTTGATCCTCTGGAATTTAATGTCTTTCCTTTGCAGCTTTCCTGGAGTTGTAAATTATGGTAATCCCAAACTACCACGGAGCTAATCACTATAAGTAATATAAAATTCGCCATAGGACGCTTCATTTAACGGCCTTGAACAGAGCTGAAGGTTTTGCTTTCTGTTTTTGTCTTTTGACACTGGGCAGGACTTTAAAGCAAGTCTTGTCCTTCGTCGACAGATATTGTGGCTCAAGAGCAGAATTCCCTCGAAGACCGAGACACAGGGCAGGAAATGTGTCTGGTTATCGTTACATCACACTCTCCGGAGCATTTAGCACAGTGCTCTGCATACTGTAAGCACTCAGTAAATACAATGGAACGAACAAGAACCAGCACTGTGAATTGCACCCGGTATGCGAGCTCATATGCAGGACACTCTCTTGCCGTAGAAGCAGCAGTGGCTGCTTCCAGAACATCATTCAACCAATCAATCCTATTTACTGAGCACTTACTGTGTGCAGAGCACTGTACTATGTCCTTGGGAGAGTACACTATAACAGTCGGTAGACCCCTTCCCTGCCCACAACTTAGCAGCATGGCTTCGTGGCTAGAGCACCGGGCAGGAAGTTGGAGGATCATGTGTTCTAATCCTGGCTCCACCACTTGTCTGTTGCATGACTGTGAGCCCCATGTGGGACAGGGGCTGGACTCTAGCCACTAGGCCAGGACTGCGCACAGTGGGTCCTCAGTGGAGAGAGTGCGGACCTGGGAATCAGAAGGTTCTTTCCCCATTGCCCCCACTTCCTCCCTCTGCTCCACCCCCTTCCCCTCCCCACAGCACTTGAATATATTTGTACATATTCATTACTCTATTTTATTAATGATGTGTCTATAGCTATAATTCCATAGCCTGTACATATTTGTACAATATCTTGTACATATTTACTATTCTATTTATTTTGTTAATGATGTGCATTTAGCTTTAATTCTATTTGTTCTGATGACTTAACACCTGTCCACATGTTTTGTTTTGTTGTCTGTCTCCCCCTTCTAGACTGTGAGCCCATTGTTGGGTAGGGACCATCTCTATATGTTGCCAACTTGTACTTCCGAGGCACTTAGTACAGTGCTCTGCAAACAATAAGCACTCAATAAATACGATTGAATGAATGAATGAATGAATGAAAGAGCTTAACAAATACCATTATTATTATTGTTACTCTCTGGGCCTCAGTTCCCTCATCTGCAAAATGGGGATTAAGACTGTGAGCCTTCACATGGAACAGGGACTGTGTCCAACCTGATTACCTTATATTTACTCCCCAGTGCTCAGAATAGTACCTGACACATAGTAAGTGCTTAACAAGTACCATGAAAGAAGAAACAAACAAACAAACAAGCGAGCTTCCAGTCTTGCATAGCTCTCTCACCAGTTGCACAGACTTGAATTTCCCTTCCTTAGCTGTTTTACTTTCAGAAACTGCTACTCATGGTTATCTTCTCTTGGGTGCATGCTTGGACTTTCCAAACCCCACATAGCACTTCTCCTCCAAGAGACCTTCCCTGACTAAATCCTCCTTCTCAACCCTTCCCTCTTCACCCTATCACTCACAGTGTTCTCCTGGCTCTATTCCTTCCCTCTTCATCCAATCACTCACAGTGTTCTCCTGGCTCTATCCAGTCCCAAATCCAACAGAGGACAGCCCTTTTCATATTCAAAGCCAATCTTCAAACCCCGCTCCTGCAATGGACCCAGTGGATAGAGTAGGGGCCTGGGAGTCAGATGGTCATGGGTTCTGATCCCCGCTCTGACAATTGTCTGTTTTGTAACCTTGGGCAAGTCCCTTAACTTTTCTGTGCCCCAGTTCCCTCATCTGTAAAATGGGGATTTAGATTGAGAGCCATAATAATAGTGATAATAATAATGATAATAGTATTTGTTAAGCACTTACTATGTGCCAAGCACTATTCTAAACTCTGGAGTAGATACAAGGTAATCAGGTTGTCCCATGTGAGGCTCACAGTTTAATCTACATTTTATGAAGGAGAGGACCTCTGTCCCATCCAGTTGTCTTGTATACCTACCCCAACATGCAGTTTCTGGCACATGGTAAGAGCTTAACAAATACCGTAATTACTATTATGACTGATACATTTCCAGCATTATTGTTATCATTACTATTATTATTAACGTTATAATTATTATATTGGTTAAGCACTTCCTAGGTGTCAAGCACTGTTCTACATGCTACCTTAGATAATAATAATAATAATAATGATGATGGCATTTGTTAAGCGCTTACTATGTGCAAAGCACTGTTCTAAGCACTGGGGAGGATACAAGGTGATCAAGTTGTCCCATTGGGGGCTCACAGTCTTCATCCCCATTTTACAGATGAGGTAACCGGGGCCCAGAAAAGTTAGGTGACTTGCCCAAGGTCACACAGCTGACAATTGGCGGAGCTGGGATTTGAACCCATGACCTCTGATTCCCAAGCCCGTGCACTTTCCATTGAGCCACACTGCTTCTCAGGTTGATCAGGTCAGGCACAGTTCCTTTCCCACATGGGGCCAAAATCCAAGTAGGAGGGAGACAAGGCATCAAATCCCCATTTTGCAGATGAGGAAATGAGGCTCAGAGAAGTTAAGGGACTCACCCAAGGTCACACAGCAGGCAACTGGCAGAAATTGGTTTAGAACCCAGATCCTTTGAGTTCCAGGCCTGTGCTCTTTCCACTTAGGCTACAGAGCAACACCAGTCATATCAACCTATCAGTCATCTCTAGCACTTACAAATGGCCCTCAGCACTTTTCCACTCAGCTACACTTGTTTCCCACAGAGAAACACCTGATCTGAATGCTGAGTTAGGAGAGAGGGAGGTAAAATAGCAGTATTATAGTCACAGTATTTATTGGGCTTCTGTTGGGGGTAGTGCACTGTATAAGCCCTTGGGAAATTACAACACAAATTTGAGATACATTCCCTGACTCCAAGAAACGTGCACTCTAATGGGAGAGACAGATGTAAAAATATAAATTCACAGATAGGGAAAATCAGAACAAATGATTGGCTGTAGAATTGATTATACCTTTGGGCACAACTGTTGAGGAGAGGTAAATAGAAATAATGTAAGGACTATCTCCCTCTAGACTATAAGCTACTCGTGGTTAGGGAACATGTCCATCAACACTGTTATACTTTAGTCTTCCGAGCACTTAGCCCAGTGTTCTGCATTCATTCAATCATATTTATTGAGCGCTTACTGTGTGCAAAGCACTGTACTCTGCACCCAGGAAGCACTCAATAAATACCATTGATTAATTGATTATGGTAGCTATGTTTGTTGTTTGTTCTGCCTTCAGGGTATTTGTGGATTTAGAATAATAATAACTATTATAATATAACAATTATATCCATTTATTTAATCATATTTAGTGAGCACTGACTGCTTGCATAGCACCGTACTAAGTGCTTGGGAGAGTACACTACAACAATAAACAGACACATTCCCTGCCCACAATGAGCTTACTGTCTATGTATAATATAATTATTATTATTATGGTACTTGTTAAATGCTTACATGTGCCAAAGGACAGAGAAATTGTGGGAAGGAATTGATTTCAAGGCTAGTGATTTGCATAATGCCAGGGTCCTTCTCTCAGCCCTCATTGTGGTATTCCCTCTGGGTCATGGGGGGCAACAAGAGAGTGGATGGGGAGGGTACACCACATTTCAAGGTACCTGTGATGGTTTTTTTGCATGCAAGATGTATTTCCAGCTGGAGTGACAACAAACCATTACTGAGGTTGTGGCAAGCAGAATCGGGGCTAGGATCCAGTTCTTTAAAGCTTTCAACCAAGCTATCAACCAAGCTTTAAAGCAGTCAATCACCTTCTCCCCTCCTACCTCACCTTGAAAATTTCTTATTAGAACTCAGTCAGCGCACTTCTCCTCTAAAGCCAACCTACCCACTGTTCTTTGATCTTGTTTATCCCACTGCTGACCTCCCACCCACATCTTGCCTCTGGCCTGGAAAACCCTCCCTCTTCATACCTGACAGACCACTACTCTCCCCATCTTCAAAGCCTTATTGAAGGCCCATCTCTTCCAAGAGGTCTTCCCATTCATTCATTCAATCATATTTATTGAGCACTTACCGTGTGTAGAGCACCGTACTAAGTGCTTGGAAAGCACAATTCAGCAACAGAGACAATCGTTGCCCACAATAGGCTCACAGTCTAGAAGGGGGAGACAGACATCAAAACAAGTAAACAGGCATCAGTCAATCTCTAACTAAGCTCTAATTTCCTCTTCTCCCACTCCCTTCTGTGATGTTCTTGCACTTGGATTTGTTCCCTTTATTTCTCCTTCCCTCAGCCTCGCAGAACTCAAGTACATATCTGGAATTCATTTATTTATACTAACATCTGTTTCTCCTTCTAGATTGTAAGTGCATTGTGGGCAGGAAACGGGTTTACCAACTATGTTATATTATACTCTGTAAAGTGCTTAATACAGTGCTCTGCACATGATAAGTGCTCAATAAATACAATTGGTTGATTGATTGATCCCATCTGAGGGTTGTGCACTGAACTGAAAACTTGGGAAGTACCCCAGAAGCATAACACCTGTTTTTTAATAAAAATAATGGTATTTGTTAAGCGCTTAGTATGTTCTAGTCTCTGGGATAGATACAAGGTAATCAGATTGTCTCATGTGGCGCTCACAGTTTTAATCCCCATTTTCCAGATGAGGTAACAGAGGCACAGAGAAATTAAGTTTCTTGCCCATGGTCACACAACAGACAAGTGGAAGAGTCGGGATTTGAACCCATGTCCTCTGATTCCCAAGCCTGTTCTCTTCATAATAATAATAATAATGATTGTCATTTTTAAGCACTTACTATGTGCTAGGCGCTGTACTAAGCACTGGGGGGGATACAAGCAAATCGGGTTGGACACAGTCCCTGTCCCATGTGGGGCTCATACTTTTAATCCCCATTTTACAGATGAGGGAACTGAAGCACAGAGAAGTGAAGTGTCTTGCCCAGGGTCACACAGCAGACAAGCAGCAGAGGCAGAATTAGAACCCATGACCTTCTGCCTCCCAGGCCCTTGCTCTATCCACTACACCATGCTGCTTCTCTTTCTACTAAGCCACTCTGCTTCTGCTGCTTTTTTGCCCACAAGGGACTTAACAATCTCTCAGTGGTATTCAATGAGAGCTTACTGTGTGCAGAACTCCATACCAAGCACCTGGGAGAGTATAATAAACATTGATGATTATATTTAAAACAAAAACCCCTCTATTTCTACACTGACTCTTTCCGATATTCCAAAAGGAATATAACCCAATCCCAAATGTAGCAGAAACATTCTCAGCCCATAGGCGTAAATAGCTGTAACTGAAAGCTAAAAGGAGAAAAGAACTGATCAAATAAGAAACATAGTGAAACCAGGTCTGACGATTCCTGAGTGAAAATCTCAGTTGCAGATGGAACATTAACTTCTGCCGTATTTACTTAAAGTTTCCTTTAACCTCTCTTTTCCCCCTGCTTTTCCACCTCCAACCACAGACTTCTGTTCTTAGAGGAAATTACTCTGTCCCAAACTAAAACAATGTTCCATCCTGTGTCGTCAGAGTAGTGGAGCTTTGGGGGGAAAGGGGAAGGAGTAGAGAGGGTCAAAGACTTGGGACAAAGAAATAAAATGTCCAAACAAATAGAACTGGGTTTTAATTTGCCTAGAGCCTGGAACCTGAGTGGGAGAATCCCTCCTCCCCCCCCCCTGCATAATAACTAGCATTCCAGAAAAGATGACCAAAGAAAAATTAAATACTTTAAAATGTATTGAAGGGTACATTAAAAATGAGCCATTAGAAAATTATCTGGGAGGCGGGCAAACTGCTATCGTTCGACCAGTATTTTCCCCATGCTTCTCCAGAGTTGTAAAGTTGAAGATAGACATTTGATGAATAGATGAGAACAAGTTTTCTGCTTGTCACTGAAAAATGTATGCTACATTTTATCGAGACTCTGCAGTGATAAATAAAAACACCGGTAGGGTTGAAGGAGACATTTACAACACTTATTTTGGGTTATGAAAAATTCTTAGGCAGCAGAAGCTTGTTTGAGTAAATAATTGCAGTCATTTTTGGTCATTTGTTGGCAAATTTATTTTGATGTGCAATGCTGAACATCTAATTTATTTAAGTACTTACACCTACAGTTTTCAAGTTTTTAGCTTTATTTAGTAGTGAGGCCTCATGGAAAGAACCCATTCTTGGGATTCAGAGGAGCTGGGTTGCAATTCAGACTCTGCCACTTGCCTGCTTCGTGACCTTGGACAGGTCATTTTACTTCTATGGGCCTCAGTTCCCTCATCTGTAAAATGGGGATTGAGAAAGGGAGCCCCCTGTGGGACAGGGACTGTGTTTAACCTGATTAACTTGTATCCACACCAGTGCTTAGTACAGTGCCTGGCCCACAGTAAACGCTTAACAAATACCATTCTTATTACTATTATTATTATTAAATGCAATCGAATGAATGAACCGATGGACGCAGTACAAAGACCTTGGGCCTGGGGGTTGGAAGACCTGGGTTCTAATCCCGGCTCTGCCACTGGACTGCTGGGTGAACTCGGGCAAATCACTCCACTTCTCTGTGCCATGGTTTTCTCATCTGTAAATTGAGAAACCTTGTTCTCCCTCCTTTTTAGATTTTGAGCCTCATGAGGACCAGGGATTGTGTCTGACCTGGCTGTATTCTGTCTAACTCTGTACTCATCATAGTGCTTGGCACCTAGTAAGCACTTAGTTTACCGACTGTAAGCTCGCTGTGGGTAGGGAACATGCCCTTTATTATTATATTATACTCTCCTAAGTGCTTAATACAGTCCTTTGCACACAATAAGCACTCAGTAAATACCACTGATTGATTGGTTCATCCAATTATGCTCACCCAATATAAGACCTCATTGTAGGAAATATACACATAAATGCATACATAAAGAGAGAGGAGAGAGTGTTTGTTTCTTTAAATTTTAGAGCTAATTTGTTTAAAAAAGATCATTAACTTAAAGAACATATTGAGCTATTCTTATTGCTAAATTTGATGGCAGCTTTGCTAGATTCAAGGCCTTAAGGATAGAATGAAACAGTATTAAAGATTGATATGGCAATTATGCCTTAAAATGGGATTTTTGTAGTATTAAATGAAATAAAGATAAGTTTATAAAGAGAATTAAAGATCACGTCGGAGACAACTTTTACATCACAGAAGATGGAATGCTCCGCTTGGTTTGACATTTTCTAGCTTGGCTGAGTTTAAAATCATAAACTAAGGGAGGAAAAATGTAGAGTTTCTCAATGTTAAAGTGTCTGAAAAAGTACATTTTCTAGCATTTTGCCCGGAACAGTTTCAAATGATCCAATGTTCCAGTTTCCCTTGGGAAATTATTTGTGTCATATCTCTTTCTTGGGGATATTTTTCATAGCAGTCAAACTTTCCTTTAGCCACACTTTTCCTTGTGAACCTTTTCTCCAAGTCCATACACATTTCTTCCTATCTTAGAGGACTTAATCCAAGCAGGATTGGGGTGTTTGCCATTAAACTGGGTCTCTAGTCCATTGCTGAAATGGTCCAGATCACGCCACCATCTTGTGATAAAGGATGTTTAGACACCTCGAAATAGATTCTCAATTCAAGCTTCCTTTTGCATGGAAGTAAGGAGTCCAAGACAAGGAAATTGAGGCCCAGAGAGGTTAAATAACTTTCCCAAAGTGGCACAGCAGGTCAGTTAATCAAGCTAGGGACTAGAATCCTGATCTTTTCACTCCCATAGTCTTCGCACTCGGTCACTGTGTCTGCCAACAGCTTTTAAAAATATCTCAATTTTACTAAAGAGCACAACATAATCTAGCGAAACATGGCCTAGTGGATACAGCCTGGGCCTGGGAGCCAGAAAGACATGAGTTCTCATCTCGGCTCTGCCATTTCTCTGCTGTGTGACCTTGAGTAAGTCACTTCTCTGGGCCTCAATTGCCCCATCTGTCAAATGGGGTTTAAGACTGTGAGTCCCATGTGGGACAGGGACTGTGTCCAACCCAATTTCCTTGTATTACTCCAGCGCTTAGTACAGTGACTGGCAAACAGTAAGGGTTTAACAAATACCACAATTATTATTATTATTACTATTACCTTTCCTTAATGAACTATGCCCCGAGGGAGTCTAACTGAGGGGCAGGGGCTGAGTGCCTCTAAGGAACTAATCAGTCAGTCTGTCCTATTTATTGAGCACTTACTATTTGCAGAGTGCTGCACTAGGCACTTGGGAGAATACATTATAACAGACACAGTCCCTGCCCACAACTAGCTCACAGTCTACCACCAGTTGAAAAACAGTGGGTTGGTCAAAACACAATCTCCAGTGGTCCTGGAAAGATGGCTAGGAAGAAAGGGTAAATTGAAAATGAAGATGCAGAAAGTGGGAGGATCTGGATAGAAGATGAACTGATTTTTCCAGACAAAGTAGGCATATGTGGCTCAGATTAATTGTTTCCTGGAAATTGAGAAACCACTTCCCCATAGCACATATGTATGTATCTGTATATGTCTGTAATTTATTTATTTCTTTATCTATTTATTTATTCTAATGTCTGTCCCCCCCTGTAGATTGTGAGCTCTCTGTGGGCAAGAATGTGTCTTTTTGTTGTTGTAATTTTTGTTGTTATAGTGTGTAGTCTCCCAAGCGCTTAGTACCCTGATTTGCACAAAGTAAGCTATCAAAAAATACAATTGAATGAATGAATGAATAAATGTGGTAGCTCAACCTTGTCTATTACCTAGTCCATCACTCATTTTCTGCCTTCAGTCAGTCAATCAATCATATTTATTGAGCGCTTACTGTGTGCAGAGCACTGTACTAAGTGCTTGGAAGAGGACAGTAGAACAAGGTAACAGACACATTCCCTGCCCACAACGAGTTTACAGTCTAGAAGGGGAGACAGATAATAATATGAACGAATAAAATGACAGATCTGGACATAAGTGGTACGTGGCTGGGAGGGAGGATGAATAAAGGGAGCAAGTCAAGATGATGCAGAAGGGAGTGGGAGAAGAGCAAAGGAGGGCTTAGTCAGGGAAGCATCTTGGAGATGTGTTTTCAATAAGGCTTTGAATCAGGGGAGAGTCATTGTCTGTTGGCTATGAAGAGGGAGGGTGTTCCAGCCCAGAGGCAGGATGTGGGCAAGACGTAGGGGGAGAGATAGACAAGATTGAGGTAGTGAGAAGATTGGCATTAGAGGAGCAAAGTGCGCAGGCTGGGTTGTAGTCGTCTCTGATCTAAGCACAGGGGTAGATACAAGATCATCTGGTTGGACACGGTCCCTCTCCCAAATGGGGCTCACAGTCTCAATCCCCATTTTCCAGATGAGGGAACTGAGGCCCAGAGAAGTGCAGTGACTTGCCGAAGGTAGCACAGCAGACAAGTGGTGGAGCTGGGATTAGAACCCAGGTCCTTCTGACTCCCCGGCCCGGGCTTTATCCACAAGGCCACATGAGACTTTGAAGGTGGGCAGAGGGATCATCTTTAGTATAAGCAGATGGGAGAAGTATCAGTCCAGAGGCCTGACGTGGGCCAGCCATTGACAGCCCCTGGATCATGGTACAGTGAGTAAGTTAATAATAATAATAATAATAATAATGGCATTTATTAAGCACTTACTATGTGCAAAGCACTGTTCTAAGTGCTGGGGAGGTTACAAGGTGATCAGGTTGTCCCACGTGGGGCTCACTGTATTAATCCCCATTTTACAGATGAGGTAACTGAGGCACAGAGAAGTTCAGTGACTTGCCCAAAGTCACACAGCTGACAATTGGTGGAGCCGGGATTTGAACCCATGACCTCTGACTCCAAAGCCCATGCTCTTTCCATTGAGCCACGCTGCTTTTAGGAGAAAAATGTGTGGGCTGGGTTGTAGCAGGAGAGCTGAGAGGTAATAATAATAATAATAATTATGGTATTTGTTAAATGCTTACTATGTGCCTTGCCCTGTACTAAGCGTCAGGATGGATACAAGCAAATCAGGTTGGACAAAGTCCCAGTCCCACATGGGGCTCAATCAGTCTCAATCCCTTTTCTAGATGAAGTAACTGAGGCACAATGAAGTAAAGTGACTTGTCCTATAGGAGTGGGCTGAGTTCCAGACAGGAGGGAGTGTGTGAACAAAGACAGAGCTGAGAATGAGGCTCAGCATAGGGTTATCTTGAGAGGAAGGAGATTGTGAGCTGGAGTGTAATGGGAGAAGAGAGTAGATATAAGTAGGGGGGGCGAGAACTGATTGGGTGCCCTAAAGCCAAAATGCTTTCAAAGGAGCAGGTGGCTGCGTTGTAACCACTCCATTCTGGAAAATTTCATAGGTGATATTTAAATAATCTGTCCTGCCTTCATGTAGCCAATAGAAATATTTGATCTACCCACCCTTTCCCACTCTTTCAAACAAATCATGTCTTCTGGGAGAGCCAAGGTACAACAGATCTATTACATCATTTCTTTAGATTTCTTGTACTCTTCTGGGAAAATATCCTACATGATTAACCCTCCAAGTCTGTCATTACTCACTGTAGCTCCCATTCATATAAAACTGCATGAATATATGGTAATGCTACATGCGGTGATTAAGCAAAACAAAAGAAAAAAAATGTGCCCTGCAGATTTTACTAGCTGAACACACCAGCAGAACTATAGAGGAGGCAAAATGCAAAATCCAGAAACCCAACTTTGTTTCAATCAATTAATTAATGGTATTTATTGAGCACTTACTATGTCTACAGAACTGTACTGTTTGGAAGATATAATAGAGTTAGTACCACGATCCCTGACTTCAAGGAGTTTACAGTCTAGAACATTTATTGAAAATCAGTAATGGGGAGCATGTGTATGAAGACATAGAGAGTGTGTGTGTTTTTAATGAAAGCAAAGGCAGGGGATTTATGCATAGATTATCACCAGTCACTGGTATTTGTAGGTGTTCACTGTGTGCAGAGGACTGTATTACAGGCTTGAGAGAGTCCCATGCAGTTCATTCATTCTTTCAATCACATTTATTGAGTGCTTACTGTGTGCAGAGCTCTGTACATTATCCCTACCCATATCAGATCAGGCTGGTGATTTTTCAAAATTGTCTATCCATGCGACCGATTCGTTCATTCAATCGTATTCATTGAGTGCTTACTGTGTGCAAAGCACTGTACTAAGCGCTAGGGAAGTACAAGTCGGCAACACATAGAGATGGTCCCTACCCAACAATGGGCCAAGGCGCTGACAATTGCTTATAGCTGAAAGGGTTAGTTGCCCTTAGTTTTCTCTTTTGAGCATAGGCTAGTTAACAGGGGGCTGATCGCCCACTATCAATAATATTTACTTGGTGAGCATTTGTTGAGTGCAAAGCCTAGAACTAGAAAGCAGAATCAGGGTTGGGGGCTCTGGGAGGTAGTGAAGAAGCTGATCCGTTCCTGCAACTTGGAGGCCAAGAAATTCAGTTGATTCAGAGCAGCCCAGCTCTTCTGACTTAGTGGAAAGAGCACGGGCTTGAGAGTCAGAGGATGTGGGTTCTAATCCTGCCTCTGCCACTTGTCAGCTGTGTGACAAGCACTTAGTACAGTGCTCTGCACACAGTAAACACTCAATAAATATGACTGAATGAATGAATAAAGGGACTAAGTACCAGAAAAAAGACTGCATGTTAACAGGGTCGTTCCAACAATCTGCATATATAGACTATTGGACCCTGAGCCCTTTGTGGGCAGGGATCGTCTCTATTTGTTTTTGGATTGTACTTCCCAAGAGCTTAGTACAGTCCTCTGCACACAGTAAGCACCCAATAAATATGACTGAATGAATAAATGAATGTGACTTTGGGCAAATCACCTAACTACACCTAAATCTACATCTACATCCAAATCTACACCCAAATCTACATCTCCTCTCCTGTTCTCTCTCCCTCCCTCCAACCTCGTATCTCCTCCTGTTTTCAGGACATTTCCTCCTGGATGTCTGCCCGCCACCTAAAGCTCAACAAGTCCAAGACTGAGCTCCTTATCTTCCCTCCCAAACCCCGTCCTCTCCCTGACTTTCCCGTTACTGTGGACAACACTACCATCCTTCTCATCTCACAAATCTGCAATCTTGGTGTCAGTCTTAGTCCCCATTTTGCAGATGGGGGGGACTGAGATCCAGAGGGGTGAAGTGGCTTGCCCAGGGCCACACGGCAGACAAGTGGCAGAGTCTGGATTGGAACCCATGTCCTCTGACTCCCAAGACCGGGCTCTTTCCACTGAGCCACGCTGCTTCTCACTGTACTAAGCACTGGGGAAGATAAAACTAATCAGGTTGGACTCCATCCATTCCCACGTGGTGCTCATAGGATTAAGGGCCCTGTGGTGGAATGGTAAGCATGCTGGACTCTGAATCCAATGATCCAGGTTCAAATCTCAGTGGGACCTTAAATTTTTTCCCCTCTAGACTGTGAGCTCGTTATGGGCAAGGAATGTGAACGTTATATTGTTCTGATGTACTGTCCCAAGCACTTAGTACAGTGCTGCACAGTCCCCCTTCTAGACTGTGAGCCCACTGTTGGGTAGGGACCGTCTCTATTTGTTGCCAACTTGTACTTCCCAAGCGCTTAGTACAGTGCTCTGCACACAGTAAATGCTCAATAAATACGATTGAATGAATGAATGAATCCTTGACTCCGCTCTCTCATTCACCCCTCACATCCAATCTGTTACCAAAATCTGCCGATCTCACCTTTGCAACATCGCCAAGACCCGCCCTTTCCTCTCAATCCAAACCGCTACCTTGTTGGTTCAATCTCTCATCCTATCCTGACTGGATTACTGCATCGGCATCCTTTCTTATCAATCAATCAATCAATCAATCAAATTCTTATCTCCCATCCTCCTGTCTCTCCCCGCTTCAGTCTATTCTTCACTCTGCTGCCTGGATTATCTTTGTACAGAAACACTCTGGGCATGTCACTTGCCTCCTCAAAAATCTCCAGTGGTAGCCTGTCAACCTTCGCTTGAAGCTAAAGGTCCTCACTATTGGCTTCAAAGCTCTTCATTCCCTTGCCCCCTCCTACCTCACCTCCCTTCTCTCCTTCTGCAGCCCAGCTTGCACCCTCCACTCCCCTGCCACTGCTAACCACCTCACTGGGCCTCGTTCTCACCTGTCCCGCCATCGACCCCTGGCCCACAACCTTCCCCTGGCCTGGAATGCCCTCCCTTCACACATCCACCAAACTAGCTCTCTTCCTCCCTTCAAAGCTCTACTGAGAGGCTGGGTTCACCTCCTCCAGGAGACTTTCCCAGACTGAGCCCCCCCTTTTCCTCTGCTCCTCCTCCCCTCCCCATCACCCCCACTCCCTCCTTCTGCCCTCCCCCCTTCCCCTCCCCACAGCACTTGTGTATATTTGTACATATTGATTACTCTATTTATTTTATTAATGACATGTATATAGCTGTAATTCTATTTATTCTGATGATATTGACACCTGTCTACTTGTTTTGTTTTGTTGTCTGTCTCCCCTTTCTAGACTGTGAGCCCATTGTTGGGTAGGGACCATCACTATATATTGCCGATTTGTACTTTCCAAGTGCTTGGTACTTGGAAACACACACAGCAAGCGCTCAATAAATATGATTGAATGAATGAACTTCTCTGTGCCTCAGTCACCTCATCTGTAAGATGGGGATTAAGACTGTGAGCCTCACATGGGACAACCTGATTACCTTGTATCTACCCCAGGGCTTAAAATGGAGCTTGGCACAGAGTAAGTGCTTAACAAATACCATCACAAGCACGGGCTTGGGAGTCAGAGGACCCAAGTTCTAATCCCAAATCCGCCACTTGTCAGCTATGTGACTTTGGCCAAGTCTCTTTACTTCTCTGTGTCTCACTGACCTTATCTGGAAAATGGGAATGAAGACTGTGAGCCCCACGTGGGACAGCCTGATTACCTTGTATCTCCCCCAGTGCGTAGAACAGTGCTTGGCACATAGTAAGCATTTAACAAATACCATTATTATTATTATTATTATTAAGATCCATCTGGTCTGTGGGGCAGAGCCAGAAGGGGCAGATGGGGTGGGTCAAGGGGAGGAGCCAGGGTGGGGAGGGTCGGGGTCTAGCCTGGATGGGAGGAACCAATAGGGGAGGGGCGGGGCCTGGCAGGAGGGATTTTTTCATTCATTCATTCATTCATTCATTTATTCACTCACATTTTTTAAGCATCTACTTTGTGCGGAGCACTGTTCTAAGCGCTTGAGAAAGTACAGAACACCAATAAATAATCCTGGCCCCACCACCTGTCTGCTGTGTGACTTGAGCTAGTCACTTCACTTCCCTGGGCCTCAGTTCCCTCCTCTTTAAAATGGGGATTGAGATTGTGAGCCCCACATGGCCCATGTCATCCCCTGGGCCTGGAATGCCCTCCCTCTGCCCATCCGCCAAGCTAGCTCTCTTCCTCCCTTCAAGGCCCTACTGAGAGCTCACCTCCTCCAGGAGGCCTACCCAGACTGAGCCCCTTCCTTCCTCTCCCCCTCATCCCCCTCTCCATCCCCCCATCTTACCTCCTTCCCTTCCCCACAGCACTTGTATATATGTATATATGCTTGTACATATTTATTACTCTATTTATTTATTTATTTATTTATTTTATTTGTACATATCTATTCTATTTATTTTATTTTGTTAGTATGTTTGGTTTTGTCTCCCCCTTTTAGACTGTGAGCCCACTGTTGGGTAGGGACTGTCTCTATATGTTGCCAACTTGTACTTCCCAAGCACTTAGTACAGTGCTCTGCACACAGTAAGTGCTCAATAAATACAATTGATTGATTGATTGACAGATTGGGCCCAACCCGATTTGCTTGTATCCAACTCAGCACTTAGTGCAGTGCCTGGTACATAGTAAGAGTTTAACAATATAATAATAATAATAATAATAATAATAATAATAATAATAATAATAATAATAATCTCTGACATTCCCTGCCCACAACAAGTTTACTGTTTAGAGATGGGGGTGGAAACAGACCTTAATAGAAATAAAGAAATGACTGCTATAGACATAAGTGGTGTGGTGCTGGGTCGGGGAATGAATAAGGCATGGGAGAAAAGGAAAAGGGGGGCTTGGTCAGGGAAGGCCTCTTGGAGGAAATGGGCCTTCTATAAGGCCTTGAAGCAGGGGGAGGTCATTGTCTGTGGGATGTGAGGAGGGAGGGCATTCCTGGCCAGAGTTAGGATGTGGACCAGGGGTCAATGGCGGAACAGGCGAGAACAAGGCAGAGTGAGGAGGTTAGCGGCAGAGGAGCGGAGTGGACGGGCTGGGATGGAGAAGGAGAGAAGGGAGGTGAGGTAGGAGGGGGCGAGGGGATAGATAGCTCTAACGCCAATAGTGAAGAGGTTTTGTTTGATGTGGAGGTGGATGGGCAATCACATTTTTTGAGGAGTGGGGTGACATGTCCTGAACGTTTTTTGTAGAAAAATGATCGTGGCAGCAGAGTGAAGTATTCAATATTTATTGAGCTCTTCCAGGGTGCAGAGCACTGTACTAAGCGCTAGGGAGAGTACAACATAACAATGAACAGACACATTCTCCGCCCACAATGAGCTCACAGTCCAGCTCCGCAACACTTATGTTCATATCTGTCATTTCTTTATTTGTATACATGACTGTCTCCTCTTCCCCCCACCCCCAATCTAGGCTGTCAGCTCATTGTGAGCAGGGAATGTGTCTGTTTGTTGTTATATTGTACTTTCCCAAGCGCTTAGTACAGTGCTCTCTCTGCACACAGAAAAAGCTCAATAAATATGAATGAATGAATAATAATGATAATGGCATTTATTAAGTGCTTACTATGTGCAAAGCATTGTTCTAAGCGCTGGGGAGGTTACAAGGTGATCAAGTTGTCCCACTTGGGGCTCACGGTCTTCATCCCCATTTTACAGATGAGGTAACTGAGGCCTAAAGAAGTTAAGTGACTTGCCCAAAGTCACACAGCTGACAATTGGTGGAGCCGGGATTTGAACCCATGACCTCCCAAGCCCATGCTCGTTCCACTGAGCCATGCTGCTTCTCATGCTTCTCATGCTTGAATGAATGCTTGAGTCCTGGCACTGCTCCCTATCTTCTGTGTGGCCTTGGAGAAGTCACTTCGCTTCTCTGGGCCTCAGTTCCCTCATCTCTAAAATGGGGATTAAGACTGTGAACCCTACATGGGCTAGGGACTGCGTTCAACACGATTTGCTTGTATCTACCCAGTACTTAGTACAGCACCTGGCACACAAGAGTCGGGGCTTGGGAGTCCGAGGACGTGGGTTCTAATCCCTACTCCGCTACTTGTCTGCTGTGTGGCCTTAGGGAAGCCACTTAACTTCTCCGTGCCCCAGTTACCTCGTCTGTGAAATGGGGATGAAGGCTGTGAGTCCCACGTGGGGTGACCTGATTACCTCATATCTACCCCAGTGCTTAGAACAGTGCTTGGCACATAGTAAGCTCTTAATGAATACCATCATTATTATTATCATCATTAACAAGATACCATTATTATTATCATTATTAAAGGGGCTGGGAGGGTAGCACTCAACAAATACGTTAGCACACTCGCTCATCCTATCCCAACTGGATTACAATAATAATAACGATGGCATTTATTTATTTTTTAACAGTGTTTGTTAAGCGCTTACTATGTGCAAAGCACTGTTCTAAGCACTGGGCACTTTTCTATTAAGCGCTTACTCTGTGCAAAGCACTGTTCTAAGAGGTGGGGAGGTTACAAGGTGAACAGGTTGTCCCATGGGGGGCTCACAGTCTTCACCCCCATTTTACAGAGGAGGTAACTGAGGCACAGAGAAGTTAAGTGACTTGCCCAAAGTCACACAGCTGACAATTGGCTTGGCAGCCACCTTTCTGATCTCCCAACCTCCTGTCTCTCCCCGCTTCAGTCTATGCTTCACTCTGCTGCCCGGATTATCTTTGTGCAGAAACGCTCTAATAATGTCACCCCCCTCCTCAAAAATCTCCAGTAGTTGCCCATCATCCTCTTTTTCCAGCAAAAATTCCTCACTATTGGCTTCAAAGTTGTCCATCCCTTGCACCTTCTTACCTCACCTCCCTACTCTCCTTCTCCATCCCAGACCACACACTCCGCTCCTCTGCTGCTAACCCCCTCTTCGGGCCTCATTCTTTACTGTCCCGCCGTGACCCCCAGCCCACGTCCTACCTCTGGCTTGGAATGCCCTCCCTCCTTACATCTGCCAATCTAGCTCTCTTCCTCCCTTCAAAGCCCCACTGAATGCTCACCTTCTCCAGGAGGCCTTCCCAGCTTGAGCCCCCCTTTTCCTCTGCCCCTTCTCCCCTCCCCATTGCCCCCACCTGCTCCCTCTGCTCTATCCCCTTCCCCACCCCGCAGCACTTGTGTGTGTATATGTACATATTTATAATTCTATTCATTTATATTAATGATGTATCTAGATCTATAATTCTATTTATTTCTATTGATGCAATTGATGCTTGTTTACTTGTTTCGATGCCTGTCTCCCCCCTTCTAAACTGTGTGCCCGCTGTGGGCAGGGATTGTCTCCGTGGCCGAATTGTACTTTCCAAGGGCTTGGTACAGTGCTCTGCGCAGAAAGTGCTCAATAAAAACGACTGAAGGAATGAACCATGATGATGATGATGATGATGATTATCAATAATAATAATAATAATAATAATAATAATAATAATGATGGCATTTGTTAAGCGCTTACTCTGTGCAAATCACTGTTCTAGGCTCTGGGGGGGATACAAGGTGATCAGGTTGTCCCACGGGAGGCTCACAGTCAATCCCCATTTTCCAGATAAGGTAACTGAGGCACAGAGAAATGAAGTGATTTGCCCAAAGTCACACAGCTGACAAATGACAAATACCGCTATCAATACCAGTAGTAACAAATACCGCTATCATCATTATTATTATTATTAGAGGGGCTGGAGGGAAGCACGTGCACCTGTATATATGTATATATGTTTGTACATATTTATTCCTCTGTTTATTTATTTTACTTGTACATATTTATTCTATTCATTTTATTTTGTTAATATGTTTTGATTTGTTGTCTGTCACCCCTTTCTAGACTGTGAGCCCGCTGTTGGGTAGGGACCGTCTCTATATGTTGCCAACTTGTACTTCCCAAGCGCTTAGTACAGTGCTCTGCACACAGTAAGCACTCAATAAATACGATTGAATGAATGAATGAAGCGCTTACTACTTGCAAAGCACTGTTCTAAGCGCTCGGGAGGTTACAAGGTGATCAGGTTGTCCCACGGGGGGCTCACAGTCTTAATTCCCATTTTACCGATGAGGTAACTGAGGCCCAGAGAAGTGAAGTGACTTGACCAAAGTCACACAGCTGACAATTGGCAAAACCGGGGTTTGAACCTATGACCTTTGACTCCAAAAAATAATAAAAATGGTATTTGTTAAGCGCTTACTATGTGCAAAGGACTGTTCTAAGTGCTGGGGGTTGTGGGGGGAGACAAGGTGATCAAGTTGTCCCACGTGGGGCTCACAGTCTTCATCCCCATTTTACAGATGAGGGAACTGAGGCTCTGAGAAGTGAAGTGACTTGTGAGCCCGCTGTTGGGTACAGACCGTCTCTATATGTTGCCAACTTGTACTTCCCAAGCGCTTAGTACAGTGCTCTGCACACAGTAAGCGCTCAAGAAATACGATTGAATGAATGAATGACTTGCCCAAGGTCACACAGCAGATATGTGGTGGAATCGGAAATCGAACCCAGACCTCTGACTCCAAAGCCCCGGCTCTTTCCACTGACCCACGCTGCTTCTCTAGGGCGGGGTCTGGTGGGGCGTGGTCACACGGGATTGGAGGGGCGGGGCTCCAAGAGGTCTTCCCTGACTAAACCCCCCCTTTCCTTTTCTCCCAGGCTTTATTCATTCCCCCATCCAGCACCACGCCACTTATATCTATAGCAGTCATTTCTTTATTTCTATTAATAATAATAATAATGACATTTACTAAGTGCTTACTATGTGCAAAGCACTGTTCTAAGCACTGGGAGGGTTACAAGGTGATCAGGTTGTCCCACTGGGGGCTCACAGTCTTAATCCCCATTTTCCAGATGAGGTAACAGAGGCACATAGAAGTTAAGTGACTTGCCCAAAGTCACACAGCTGACAAGCGGCGGAGCGGAATTAGAACCCATGACCTCTGAATCCCAAGCCCGGGCTCTTTCCACTGAACCACGCTGCCTCCCTCAAGGTCTATTAAGGTCTGTCTCCACCCCCACCTCTAAACAGTGAGCTCGTTGTGGGCAGGGAATGTCAGAGATTATTATTATTGTTATTATTATTGTATTTGTTAAACCCTTACTATGTACCAGGCACTGTACTAAGCGCTGAGGTGGATACAAGCAAATCGGGTTGGACCCAATCTGTCCCACGTGGGGCTCACAATTCATTCATTCATTCATTCAATCGCATTTATTGAGCGCTTACCGTCATCCCCCGGGCCTGGAATGCCCTCCCTCTGCCCATCCGCCAAGCTAGCTCTCTTCCTCTCTTCAAGGCCCTGCTGAGAGCTCACCTCCTCCAGGAGGCCTTCCCAGACTGAGCCCCTTACTTCCTCTCCCCCTCGTCCCCCTCTCCATCCCCCCCATCTTACCTCCTTCCCTTCCCCACAGCACCTGTATATATGTATATATGTTTGTACATATTTATTACTCTGTTTATTTATTTTACTTGTACATATCTATTCTATTTATTTTATTTTGTTGGTATGTTTGGTTTTGTTCTCTGTCTCCCCCTTTTAGACTGTGAGCCCACTGTTGGGTAGGGACTGTCTCTATATGTTGCCAATTTGTACTTCCCAAGCGCTTAGTACAGTGCTCTGCACATAGTAAGTGCTCAATAAATACGATTGACTGATTGATTGCAGAGCACTGGACTAAGCGTTTGGGAAGTACAAGTCAGCAACATATAGAGTCGGTCCCTACCCAAGAACGGGCTCACAGTCTAGAAGGGGGAGACAGACAACAAAACAAAACATGTGGACAGGTGTCAAGTCATCAGAATAAATAGAAATAAAGCTAGATGCGCATCATTAACAAAATGAATAGAATAGTAAATATGTACAGGTAAAATAGAGTAATAAATCTGTACAAACATATATACAGGTGCTGTGGGGAGGGGAAGGAGGTAGGGCGGGGGGATGGGAAGGAGGAGAGGAAAGAGGGGACTCAGTCTGGGAAGGCCTCCTGGAGGAGGTGAGCTCCCAGTAGGGCTTTGAAGAAAGGAAGAGAGCTAGCTTGGCGGATGTGTGGAGAGAGGGCATTTCAGGCCTCAATCTCCATCCCCATTTTAAAGAGGAGGGAACTGAGGCCCAGGGAAGTAAAGTGACTAACCCAAGGTCACACAGCAGACAGGTGGCGGGGCCGGGATTATTTATTGGTGTGCTGTACTTTCTCAAGCGCTTAGAACAGTGCTCTGCACAAAGTAGATGCTTAGAACATGTGAATGGATGAATAAATGAACGAATGAATGAATGAATGAATAAAAAATCCCTCCTGCTAGGCCCCTTGTAGGGGCGGGGCCTTGAGGGGAGTGGAGGGGGCGTGGCCTTCAGGGGCGTGGCCGGCAGGGGGCGTGGCGGAGGCTGCCGCGAAGCGCCCGCGAGCTCGCCGGCTGGGCCGGAGGCCGGTGGGAGCGGTGGGCGGGGCTCGGTGACGTCACCCCCTCCCTAGCTGCCCAGGGGAGGAGCCGCCGGTTGGCTGGCCGGCTTTCCCCGACCACGCCCCCTGCCGGGCACGCCCCCTCCCCACCACGCCCCCTAACGGGCACGCCCCCCGGCGGGCCCCGCCCCCCGCCGGCCCCGTGGCCCGGGAGAGTTGGATTCCGGGCGTCAATGGGGAGCTGCTGCCGCTGCCGCCGCCGCCGCCTCTCTTGTCGCCGCTGCTCCTGCTCCAGCCTGCCCTCCTCCGGCCAGATCCCCGAGAGCACCTCTTCTCCCTGCTTGGCCGAGACCCCTCCTCCTCCTCTGGGCAGCCCCCCGAGAGTACCCCTCATCCCTGCTCGGCCGGTACCCCTCCTCATCCTCCTTCTCCTCCGGGAAGACCCCCACGAGGATCCCTCCTCCTCCGCCCCCCTCCTCCGGGCAGCCCCCCAAGAGCACCCCTCCTCCTCTTCTTCCTCCGCCTCCTCCTCCGTGCAGACCCCCGAGAATACCCCCATCCTCCTCCTTCTTCTCCTCCTTCCTGCTCGGCCGGGATTCCTCCTCCTCCTCTTCTTCCTCCTTCTCCGTGCAGACCCCCGAGAGGACCCCTCCTCCCCCACCTCCTCCTCCGTGCAGACCTCCGCGTGGACACGCCCCCATCTCCTCCTCCTCCTTCGTGCCGGCCCCCGAGAAGACTTCTCCCCCTCCTCCTCCTCCTCCTCCGAGCCGACCCCCGAGAACCCTTCTCCTCCCAGCTCGGCTGGGACCCCTCCTCCGTGCAGACACCCGAGAAGAGTCCTCCTCCTCGGTGCTCAGTTGGGACCCCTCGACCTCCTCCTCCTCCGTGCAAACTCCCGAGAAGACCTCTTCTCCTCCTCCTCCTCCTCCTCCTCCTCCGCGCAGACCTCCGTGAAGACCCCTCCTCCTCCTATTCGTTGCTCAGTTGAGACCCCTCGTTCTCCTCCTCCGTGCAGACCCCCGAGAAGACCTCTTCTCCTCCTCCTCCCCCTCCGTGAAGCCCCCCAAGAGCACCCCTCCTCCCTGCTTGGCCGGGACCCCTCTTCCTCCTCCTCCTCCGTGCAGATCCCCGAGAAGACCTCTTCTCCTCCTCCTCCGTGCAGCTCTCCTCCTCCCTGCTCGGCCGGGACCCCTTCTCCTCCTCGTCCTCCTCCTCCTCCTCCGTGCAGCCCCCCGAGAGCTCTCCTCCTCCCTGCTCGGCCGGGACCCCTTCTCCTCCTCGTCCTCCTCCTCCTCCTCCGTGCAGCCCCCCGAGAGCTCTCCTCCTCCCTGCTCGGCCGGGACCCCTTCTCCTCCTCGTCCTCCTCCTCCTCCGTGCAGACCCCCGAGCGGCGTTTCTGGGCGCGGAGGAGGCGGGTCCCGGCGGCGGTTGCCGGGGTGACGGCGGCGGTTGCCAGGGCGACGGCGGGGCGCCGGAGGATGCCCGGGCTGGGCCCGGTGCTGCTGTGCGTGTGCGGGGCGCTGCTGGGGCGGCCCGGGTGGGCATCGGGGGGCTGCCCTGCCCTGCCGGTGGCCAGCAGCAGCTGCCTGTGCGCCGCCCACCGCCCCAAGGGCCCCGCACGCCGGACCCTCCGCATCAAGGTGGCCTGCCCCGCCGGAGACCTGCTGGAGACCCTGCAGCCCAGCCTCCTGCCGCCGCACACCGTCACCCTGTGAGTCACGTTCTGCCCCCGGCCCTTCACCCACTGCCCCCCTGGCATCACCCGCTCCAGCCCCCTTTTCCACAGGAGGGCACCGACCAGCCCCGGACAACCCGTTTGCCCAAGGACACTTATAATAATAATAATAATAATAATAATAATAATAATAATAACATTTATTAAGCGCTTACTATGTGCAAAGCACTGTTATAAGCGCTGGGGAGGTTAAAAGGTGATCAGGTTGCCCCACAGTGGGTGGGGGGGGGGTTCACAGTTTTGCAAATGAGGTAACTGAGGCCCAGAGAAGTTAAGTGAGTTGCCCAAAGTCACACAGCTGACAATTGGCAGAGCCGGGATTAGAATCCATGACCTCTGACTCTAAAGCCCGGGCTCTTTCCACTGAGCCACGCTGCTTCTAGACTGTCAGCCTGTTGTTGGGTAGGGACCGTCTCCATCTGTTGCTGACTTGTACTTCCCAAGCGCATAGTACAGTGCTCTGCACACAGTAAGCGCTCAATAAATACGATTGAATGAATGAATGATACCCAGCACACAAGCGCCAGGGCCGGGATTAGAATAATAATAGTAATTAGGGTATTTGTTAAGCGCTTACTCTGTGCCAGGCACTGTACTGAGCACTGGCGTGGAGACAAGCAAATCGAGTTGGACACAGTCCCGGTCCCACGTGGAGCTCGCAGTCTCAATACCCATTTGGCGGATGAGGTCACTGAGGAGGCCCAGGGAAATGAAGTGGCTTGCCCAAGAACACCTAGCGCACAAGCGCCGGGACCGGGATTAGAATAATAGTCATTATCGTAATTAAAGTATTTGTTAATAACAATGATGGTATTTGTTAAGCGCTTACTATGTGCCAAGCACTGTTCTAAGCTCTGGGGTAGATCCAAGGTAATCAGGTTGTCCTATGTAGGGCTCCCAGTCTTCATCCCCATTTTACAGATGAGGGAATTGAGGCACAGAGAAGTGAAGTGACTCGCCCAAAGTCACACAACTGACAAGGGGCAGAGCTGGGATGAGAACCTATGACCTCTGACTCCCAAGCTGGAGCTAAGCCACCCTGCTTCTGTTGTTTCTTTTTAAACGTTTACTCTGGGCCAGGCATAGTACTGAGCACTGGGGTGGAGTCAAGCAAATCGAATGTGACACAGTCCCGTTCCCACGTGGCGCTCACAGTCTCCATCCCCATTTTACAGAGGAGGTCACTGAGGAGGCCCAGAGAAGTGGAGTGGCTTACTCGAGGTCACACAGCAGACAAGTGATGGGGCCGGGATTAGAATAATAATAATTGGGGCATTTGTTAAGCACTTACTCTGGGCCAGACACTGAACTAAGTGCTGGGGTGGGTACAAGCAAATCGGGTTGGACACAGTCCCTCTCCTGCGTAGGGCTCCCAATCTTATTCCCCATTTTACAGAGGAGGTCACTGAGGAGGTCCAGAGAAGTGGAGTGATTTGCCCAAGGTCGCACAGCAGATAAGTGTGGGAGCCGATATTAGAATCTGGGTCCTCTGACTCCCAAGCCCAGGATCTTTCCACTAAGCCACGCTGCTTCTTGCTTTCACAGATTGGTCGGTTTGGGGGAACCACAGCATTTTACTTTTTGGAAAAAGCAGGCTATGAAGTCTGCCCATTCCCATCGATTAAAGGCTTTCATTTTCCGGAATTGATTCGACCAGCTGGGAAATCTCTGCATCAGAACCCTGGGGCTGGTTTCAACCTCAGTGATCCCTAAATATTGAACGGTTTGAGCTGGCCTAAAAGTCAGTCAAAGTGGACTTTGTCTAACTAGAAGCTGCATGGCAGAGTGGATAGAGTAAGGCCTGGGAGTCAGAAGGTCATGGGTTCTAATCCCACCTCCGCCACTTCTTTGCTGTGTGACCTTATTTGGGCCTCAGTGACCTCATCTGGAGATTGGGGATCGAGACTGTGAGTCCCATGTGGGACAGGGACCCAATTTGCTGGTATCCACTCCAGCGCTTAGAACAGCGCCTGGCACATTGTAAGTGCTTAACAAATACCGTAATTATGATTTTATTATTAGAGCTGGAGGTGCAGTTGAAAAGCAGATGGACATTAAATGGGGATTAAGACTGTGAGCCCCATGTGGGACAACTTGATCACCTTGTATGCCCCCCTGGTGCTTAGAACAGTGCTTTGCACATAGTAAGCGCTTAACAAATGCCATTATTATCATTATTATTATTATTATTTACGTGCTGGTTTGGAGTTTTATCACCCATGCTGCCTCTTCGGTGGAGACTGTGTGGGGTAGGGACAATAGTTCACACATTCAGCTCCTTCCTGACTTTCCACTAGCCAGACATCAGGTTACACGTGAATCCGTGGAGCAGATCGTAATGAGAACAAATTGATATAAACACGCAAATCCTGGAATTCCTCTAAGAGCCCAGAGTTGTGGACTTCAAGCGTGGCTGACAGTTGGACAGAATTCAGTCTTTAGATCATGCCCAGATTCATCTCCCCCTCACTTCACTGTTGAATTTCATTCCGTTGACAGTTCATGCTGTGAACATGTCCACTGTTCACTCCGCTTTTCTTCAAGTCAACACTTTCTAGAAGACAACCAGTTGAGAGAATAATTTGCCACATCTGGAAAACTTATGCTTGTCAATGTACAGATGTGCTATGTATACTGCAGTTTGGGTTTTCCTAAGCTGTGCAGCGGGAGGCAGGGAGGGTGGGATGTGTGTGCTGTGTATGTGTCTAAATTTTGCTAAGATGTTGGAGATAGTTTTACGCTGCTTATTTCTTATACTTGGGGCTGGCTTTTTCATACAATGTTACTTTGGCAGTTTGCTTTATCCTTCGTCTTGATACACTCTAATATTTCCCAAGAACCAAAAAAGTTAATCACAAACTACACTTTTCCAGGCGTTTGCAAATCTAAATCTCCCAGAATGATTGCCCACAAAAGGTTATTTTCTAACGGGTCTACTCTGTAAAATATTGAGAATGGTAAAAACGTCTTCTGGGTACGATAAAATTTTAAATTAACCTCTCTGTTTTCAAATAGTATTGTGAGAGTACAGAACTTGGGCTGCATGTGAATTTTAGAGGGAATTGTGATCCTGTACTGAATTGAATGTTACATTATATTTTATCTTTTAAGAACCACTTAGAAAGCACTGTAATATGGATTTTTCAGGATTCAGGCATGTGACCAGGTAGCTGAAATATGATATCCCAGTATTAGAGCATTTCAGTCATTTGTGAGAATGATACTTAAGGTTTATTTTATCTTTCAAAACTCATACAAGTTGACACATTTCAAGTCACTAGAATCCAACTGCAAACCTAAACATCCAGGCATTTATTGCCTATGCCACAGCCTGTAATGTGAATTAAAATCAAGTCTCTAGTGCACTTCCCAGCTTTGGTTTTTTCCGAGTGAGATATATGTATAATTCATTCATTCATTCAGTCGTATTTATTGAGCACTTACTGTGTGCAGAGCAATGTACTAAGTGCTTGGGAAGTACAAGTTGGCAACATATAGAGACGGTCCCTACCCAACAGCGGGCTCACTCATAATGTGTGTGTGTGTGTGTGTGTATGTACATGTATATGTGTATATTACACATAGTTAAGAAATTCAGTCGTATCTGAGAAATCCATAATTTAATGCAGAGTGTTTCAGTTTATAAAGCATTAACTTTTTAACGTAAAGATTTAAACTTTTGGATGAATTTTCGAGTGATTACTGAATATCTGAACAAACTGTTGACAGAGATTGTGCAAGATAGTGTTAAAATTATTTTTCCCATGCAAACTTAGGGAAAATGGAGTTCTATATGAGCAATTTGATCAGCTCTAGGAACTGACAGTAGTAACAAAGTTCACACAGAAGTGCTTGCTTACATTTTTTTTTTTATCCTAACTGCTTGGGTAATCCAAACAAACCCAATGTCGGTTCAGTCCGTTTTACTATTCCATAGAGGAAGAGTGCTAACATGTGGAAACTAGCCTCTTAGCTTTTTAAAAATAATTAGGAACAAAGGTACTTGGCGTTTGTGTTATAAGGTCAGTACAGTTCTATTATGTGAAAAATATTAATATTTTGTTCTCTCAGAGTTTGGTGATCCAAAATTCCTTAAACATTAAAAAGTTGTCCTAACTACTGATTACAATTGAGCTTTTCATGTTGAAATGCAATTGTCATTATCTTTAGACAGTCTGTTTATTAGCCTTAATTCTTATGTATTTCATTCCTGTCTTCAAAGTTTACGTAGTTACATGTATTGTTATTTGTGTATTTATGGATTCCATAATTTATTCAACTCTTTCATCCTGAAGCAATTGAATGCATCTTCTTCCTTCAACTCCCATTATTTCATATTTATAGGGAGCTTACTATGGGCAGAATGCAGGGCTTTTGCAAGCGCACAATAGAGTGAGTAGACATGACCCTGCTCTCAAGAGGTTTAAAATCTAGCAGGGGAGATAGACAGTCAAATACATAGCTTAGGTCTAGGTCTATGAGCTTTCTGGTGGAGAAGACTTGGGGTACAGTCCATAGACTGTAAGCTCCTTGTAGGCAGGGAACGCATCAACCAACTCTTGTTGCAGTGTAATAATAATTTATGGAACTTGTTAGGTGCTTGCTGTGTGCCTAGCCCTGTTCTAAGCACTGGGGATGATACAAGTTAATGAGTTTGGACACAGTCCCTGTCCCACAAGGGGCTCACACTTTTAATCCCCATTTTACAGAAGAGGTAACTGAGTCCCAGAGAAGTGAAGTGACTTGCCCAAGTTCACACAGCAAACATTTCTAGACTGTGAGCCCATTGTTGCGGAGGGCCTGCCGGATTATACTTTCTAATCGCTTAGTACAGTGCTCTGCACACAGAAAGCACTCAATAAATACGATTGAATGAATTTGGCGGAACTGGGATTAGAACCCAGGTCCCAGGCCTGTGGTCTATCCACTAAGCTGCGCTGCTTCCTCTACTCTTCTGCTCTGCTCCCCTCTCATGTACATTCCCAAGTGCTTAGTACAGTGCTCTGCACACAGCAAGGGCTCGATAAATACTGTTGATTGATTAGGTGATACGGAGGTGGTGGTGTGGGAAGAACTAATGAATGGTCTTTATTGAGTGCTTACTGTGTGCAGAGCACTGTACTGAGTGTCCAGAAGAGTACAGTATAACAATGAACAGAACATTCCTTGCCCACAAGGAGCTTACGGTCTAGTGGAGAATAGTCAGAGAAGGTCTCCCAAAGAAACTACAACATCAGAAGGGTTTAAAAGATGGATCGGAAGTGTAGTTGTTTATCCATTGGGAAGGAATTCAGGTTAGAACGCCTGTGGGAGATGCATGTTGTGAGTAGGAGACAACAGGGGACAAAGATGAGAACAACAAACAGTGAGTTTAGAGATCATTTTGTCTCTCTCCCCCATTAAATTGTAAACTCTTGGTGGCCTGGAAATATTCTGCCCTTCCTGCTTCTCTCGTATTACAACACTAATGAATTTCTATGCTCCTTCATACTCAGATCTGTGTATTCTAGTGCTTAGTTCAGTTCTTTTCCCACAGTAAGTGCTCAGTAAATACTAGAGTGTACACTTTTCATGGGCAAGGGGACTGAAGCTTCTTTATTCTCTAGTTTCCAAAGACCTACCATAGTGCCCCACACAAAATAGGCACTCAATAAGTGCTACTTCTATACTAGTCAATTGTATTTATTGAGTACTCACTGTGTGCAGAGCACTGTACTGAGTGTTCAGAAGAGTACAGTATAACAATGAACAGAACATTCCTTGACCACAACAAGCTTACAGTCTATGCTACTACACGGCTCTCAAGCAATTATTATTACAGGAGTTTACACTCAGTTGATGCTCAAAAAATATCACCTAATGACTAATCCCGGCTCTGCCAATTGCTTGCTGTGTGACCATGGGCAGGTCACTTACCTTCTCTGTGCCTCAGTTTTTCTGTTCTCCCTCCTAGTTAAACTGTGAGCACCATATGGAACAATGACTGTGTCCAATTTAATTGACTTGCATCTACCCCAATGCTTAGAATGGTGTTTGACATGTAGTGTGTCGTAGGAGATAGAGCATGGGCCTGGGAGTCAGAAGGTCATGGGTTCTATTTCCGACTCTGCCACTTGCCTGCTTTGTGACCTTGGGCAGGTCACTTCACTTTTCCAGGCCTCAGTGACCTCATCTGTAAAATGGGAATTGAGACAATGAGCCGCACATGGGACAGGGACTGCCGATTTGCTTGTACCTACCACAACGCTTAGTACAATGACTGGCACATAGTACGTGCTTAACACATACCATAATTATTATCAGTAAGCGCTTAACAAATATACCATAAAAGAAACAAAAAGATGTAAATTATTAGATTATTATTATTATTATTAGAGTGTTAGAATCCGGGTCTTCTGACTCCCTGGCCCGTGTATTTTCCCCTAAGCCACACTGTTTCTCTCACTCCCAGTAGTTTGTAATTGATAATTAGTGGTTTGTGAGTCATTTTAGTATTAGCTCTGAGATTCAGTATTCTGTAGTAGAGTTACTGAAGAGTTGGTTCGAAGATGACATGGCTGCAAAAATACTTCAAGCTTCTGCCTTGCTGGGGATGATGATGGTGATGGTATTTGTTAAGCGCTTACTTTGTGATGAACACTGTTCTAAGCGCTGGGGAGGATACAAGTAATCAGGTTGTCCCATGTGGGGCTCACGTCTTCATCCCCATTTTACAGATGAGGTAACCGAGACACAGAGAAGTTAAGTGACTTGCCCAAAGTCACACAGCTGACAAGTGGCAGAGTCAGGATTAGAACACATGACCTTTGACTCCCAAGCCTGGGATTTTTCCACTAAGCCATGCTTTACCTTTCCTTTCTTAACCACTAGCATCTGAGTATTGCCCACCCAAAAGGCAAGGGACTGATAATAATGATTGTGGTATTTAATAATAATAATAATAATAATGGCATTTATTAAGTGCTTACTATGTGAAAAGCACTGTTCTAAGTGCTGGGGGGTTACAAGGTGATCAGGTTGTTCCACATGGGGCTCACAGTCTTCTTTCCCATTTTCCAGATGAGGGAACTGAGACTCGGAGAACTGAAGTGACTTTCCCAAAGTCACACAGTTGACAAGTGGCAGAGCCAGAATTTGAACCCATGACCTCTAACTCCAACGCCCGTGCTCTTTCCACTGAGCCACGCTGCTTCTCCTTAGGTATTTCTTAAGCACTTACTGTGTGCCAAGTATTACATTGAGCCTTGGGATCAATACAAGATAATCAGATCATACACAGTCCCTGCCCGACGTGGGGCTCACAGTTGAAGTAGAAAGGAGGACAGGCACTGAACTGCCTTTTTACAGATGATGAAACTGAAGCACAGAGAAGTAAAGTGAGAGAAGTAAAGTGACTCATCCAAGGTCACATGGCAGGCAAGTGGCGAAGCCAGGATTAGAACCCATACCCTCTCGATCCCAGGCCTGTGTGCTCTCTACTAGGCTATGCTGCTTCTCAGTTACTGAAAAAATACAGTATTTAACTTGTGAAAATCTCAAGCTTTTTTCCACAGTGGACTTCTGTGGGCCTTCAGAGAACATGCTGGTTAAACAGTATTTCATCATATAACTAATCAGGAAAAATGATATTTTAATCATAATTTAGCTTTGCCATGCTCTCTTACCCATGGTTTTATGAAAGAGTTCAGGGGAAACTAACAGTTTTTTCGAACGCAGTAAGTTCATCTGGAAATGATATTGGGAAGAGTCGTCAAGTTTCCAGTGCTAGTGACTATTCTGTGGACATATCTGTCACCAATGTTAATCATCAGTGATATTTATTGAGAGCTTATAGTGTGCAGAACACTGTCTTAAGCACTTGGGAGAGAAAAATTTAACAGATCTGGCAGACAGGGTCCTCACCCACGTTGAGCTCACAGTCTGGAGGAATCATTTTCTAAGTGCTGATCTCATGTGATAAGAATATTTGTTTATATTGTATGAGGATCCCAAGAAATTGTTATTGCAGTATGTAACTTGAATATCAAAGCCTTTTTGACATTTTCCTATAAATTGCAGTACACAGGGTGAGGACACCGAGGTGGAAGTGTAACTAAATATAGCTGCCCTCTGAGGCTTGAAGAGAAACTTTAATCCATGTCCGGACTGGTAAAACAATTTTTGAAGGGAGTCAGCTGAACACATCACTTTCTCTTCAAATGCCGTCGAATCATTTCTGATCCATAGCATTGATGCTAACCTTCTCACTGGGCCTCAATTCTCGCCTGTCATGTCATCGATCCCTGGCCCACGTCCTACCTCTGGCCTGGAATTCCCTCCCTCCTCTCATCTGCCAAACTAGCTCTCTTCCCCCCTTCAAAGCCCTACTGAGAGTTCACCTCCTCTAGGAGGCCTTCCCACACTGAGCCCCCCCTTATCCTCTCCTTCTCCTCCCCTCCCCATTGCCCTGACTCCCTCCTCTGCTCTACCCCCCCTCCCCACCCCACAGCACTTGTGTATATTGTACATATTATTCTATTTATTTTATTAATGATGTGTATATAGATCTATAATTCTGTTTGTTTATATTGATGCTATTAATGCCTTTCTACTTGTTTTGATGTCTGTCCCCTCCCTTTTAGACTGTAAGCCCATTGTTGGGCAGGGATTTTCTCTATTTGTTGCTGAATTGTACTTTCCAAGCGCTTAATACAGTGCTCTGCATGCAGTATGCGCTCAGCGTGGCTCAGTGGAAAGAGCCCGGGCTTTGGAGTCAGAGTTCATGGGTTCAAATCCCGGCTCTGCCAACTGTCAGCTGTGTGACTTTGGGCAAGTCACTTCACTTCTTTGTGTCTCAGTTACCTCATCTGTAAAATGGGGATTAAGACTGTGAGCCCCCCGTGGGACAACCTGATTGCCTTGTAATCTCCCCAGTGCTTAGAACAGTGCTTTGCACATAGTAAGCGCTTAATAAATGCCATTAAAAAAATAAATATGATTGAATGAATGAATGACTCCGTGGACACACCTTCTCTAGAACATCCCATCTTCTGCCATAAAGTTGTTGTCATATCCGGAGAGGTGTCTTGGTAATCATAATAATAATCAGGTATTTGTTAAACACTTACTATGTGCTTACTAAGTGCTGGGGTGAAGACAAGCAAATCGGGTTGGACACAGTCCCTGTCTCATGTGGGGCTCACAGTCTTAATCCCCATTTTATAGATGAGGTAACTGAAGCACAGAGAAGTAAAATGACTTGCCCAAGGTCACACACCATACATGTAGCAGAGCAGGGACTAGAACCCATTACCTTCTGACTCCTAGGCCCCTGCTCACTCCACTGTGCCGTGCTGCTAGGCCCCTGCTCACTCCACTGTGCCATGCCTCTTCTCGTGGTCGAGATATGGAAGAGGTTTACCGTTGCCTTCTTCCACTCAATAAACAACTTGAATCTCTGCTGTTGTTTTTGATCCACGTTTCGATCAATCGATCATCCGCCTCTGTCTCATTCCCGTGCCGCTACTGTCCAGCGCAGGTGAATCGACTTGGGCACTTTGGCTTAGACTTTCCATCCTGGGGAACCTTATATGCCATAGCTCTAAGCTTCATCTGCGTCTCAAACTCTCCGGGCACGATACGGTTTTGATTCAGAGGAGAGGACCACATGATGCTCCCACCTTATTTCTACTGCACTGTTTCACTGGACTCTCACCTGGCCCGCATTAGGTTTTGGTGTTGATATTTTCTTGGTAATTCACCAACTTTGTGGTGCCTGAAATAGTAGTAGCAGTTACAAGCAGAGGAGCAGTGTGGTCTAGTAGATAGAGCACGGGCCTGGGAGTCAGAAAGATCTGGCTTCTGATTTCGGCTCTGCCATGTGTCTGCTGTATTTCCTTGGCCAAGTCACTTCACTTCTGCGGGCCTCAGTTCCCTCATCTGGAAAATGGGGATTAAGACTATGAACCCCATGTGGGACAGGGACTGTGTCCAACCAGATTTGCTTGTATACACTCCAGTGCTTAGAACAGTGCTTGGCACAAAGTAAGTGCTTGGCACAAAGTAAATTCTTAACAAATACTACAATTGTTGTTATTACAACATGCCCATGTAGTGTAATTTAGTGTACCGAGCACTAGGAAAGTACAATGCTAAGTTTCCTGCCCACTAAGAACTTTTACTCCACAGAGGACACAGTTCAATCAGACAATCAGTAGTATTCACCCAGCACAGAACATTGAAATCTGCACTCAGAAAAGTACAGTAAAGTTAGTAGATATCATGATCCCTCTCAGGGTCACACCTGGAGAGTTTCCAGTCCTCTAATACTCTTGACTATGGGAGGGAGAGTCAAGCAGAGGTAGACCCATTCCTAGCTTGGCCAATGGCAGGCGATCTGCTACAAGTCAAAACTCACCAGTGCTGGGCAGCAGTGGCATGGGAGAGAGTCGAGGGCGGAGACTCGAGTTTACTGCACGGAAGGCGGCAATGGTAAACCACTGCTGGATTTTTACCAAGAAAACTCTGTGGCTCCACTACCATAACGATTGCAGATGGAGGTGGGGTGTTCTGGGAGAGATGTGTCCATGGGGTCGCTATGGGTCGGAGACGACTCGATGGCATAAGACAAGACAAGACCCTTCAGGAGCTTACAGTCTAGCAAAGGAATTTGTGTTTTAGTGGCAAAAATATTTGCAGAGCTGCCCATGCCCTACCTCTGGCCTAGAACTCCCTCCTCATATCAGACAGATAATTGTTCTCCCCCACTTCAAAACCTTACTGAAGGCACATCTCCTCCGAGACCTTCCCTGACTAAGCCCTCCTTTCACTTCTCCCACTCCCTTCTGCATCACCTGAATTTGCTCCCTTTATTCACCCCCCGATCCCAGCCCCACAGCACCTATGTCCATATATATAATTAATTTATTTATATTGATGTCTGTCTCCCCCTGCAGACACTATGCTCGTGGTGGGCAGGGAGTGTGTCTGTTTATTGTTATATTGTCCTCTTCCAAGAGCTTAGTACAGTGATGTGCCCACAGTGAGCGCTCAATAAATATGATTGAATGTACACAATTGAGTGAACGTGCTTAAATCTCCCAAGCGCTCAGTACAGTGCTCTGCACACAGTAGGCACTCAATAAATACGATTGAATAAGGATGTGGAAAGAAGGAGCGAGATGAAGCAGCATTCCTGATGTGGGATTTGGGTCTGGAGGATGACCTTGTGAAGCACGCTGCCTTCAAGAAGGGACGAGCTCAGCTCTCTTAGAGCAAAAGTGCTGTTCATTCATTCATTCAATTGTATTTATTGAGCACTTGCTGTGTGCAGAACACTGTACTAAGTGCTTGGAAAGTACAATTCAGCAACAAAGAGAGACAATCCCTGATCACACCGGGCTTAGTCTAAAAGGGGGGAGACAGACATCAAAACAAGAGAACAGGCATCAATAGAAACAAATAGAATTATAGATATATACACATCTAAACAAGTTTAGAATAGAATTATGGATATGTGCATACATATTCAAGTGCTGTGGGCCAGGGAGAGGGGGAGAGCAAGAGTCGGGATGATGCAGAGGGGAGGGGGAGCTGAGGAAAAGGGGGGCTTAGTCTATGAGAGACGAAGGGATAAAGTCAATCCATCAGTGGTATTTATTGAGTGCTTACTATGTGCAGAGTACTGGACTGAGCACCTGGGAGAGTCCAAGGCAACATGATTAGCAGCCATGTTTCCTGAACTTCTAGGGTAGAGGACTGTAGAGAGTTAAAAACAGCACTTGGTGCTGCCAATATTAAACATGATAACCCAACGAGGGACACTATTTTGCATGGAGAATGGCAACAGGACTTAGTCCCATATTATTGGCCTTTCTAGCCATCCACAAATACAGACTCTTTCTCCCTCTGTCTCTTGCATTGTTCTACGGAAATGTTCAGGACGTGTTTCCCCACTCTCAAGAACCTCCAGTGGTTGCCCATCCACCTCCGCATCAAACAGAAACTTTTCACTATTGACTTTAAAGAAGTCCATCCCCTTGTCCCCTCCTACCTCACCGTGCTATTCTTCTACTACAACCCAGTCCACACACTTTGCTCCTCTAATACTAATGTTTTCACTGTACCTCCATCTCATCTCTCTCACCACCAACTCTTGCCCACATCCCACCTCTGGCCTGGAATGTCCTCCATCCTCATATCTGACAGACAGTGGCTCTTCCCTCCTTCAGAGCCTTATTAAAGGCACATCTCTGCCATGAGGCTTTCCCTGATTAAGCTCTCCTTTCCTTTTCTCCCACTCCCTTCTGTGTTGCCCTGATTTGTTCCCTGTATTCATCCCCCCTCCCGGCCCTTCAGCACTTATGTCCATATCTGTCATTTATTTCTTTCTATTGATGTCTGTCTCCCCCTCTAGGCTGTGAGCTTGTTGTGGGCAGGGAATGTATCTGTTGTTGTACTGCACTTAATACAGTCCTCTCAATACGATTGAATGAATGAATCTCTTTTTCTCTCTCACTAGTGCGCTCTCTCTCTCTCTCTCTCTCTCTCTCTCGTACTTATTAAGCACTTACTCTGGGCTAGATACTGTACCAAGTGCTGGGATAACTACAAGATCATCAGGTTGGACAAAGTCCCTGTCCCACATAGGGCTCACAGTCTAGTGGAGGAGACTGTGAGTAGGAGGAGGTGGGATTTAATCCCCATTTTACAGAAGAGGAAACTGAGGCACAGGGAAGTGACTTGCCCAAGGTCTCACAGCAGGCACGTGGCAGAACGGGGATTAGAACTTGGGACTCCTGACTCCTGGGACCATGCTCTTTCCACTAGGCCTAGACTCCTTGTTACATTTCACCGCCAGTGGTTCATTTCATGAAGATGTCAGACAGCTCTCTACATGCATAATGCTGACACTGGGTATAAATAAGCACTTACTATGTGCCAAGCAGTGGCTGATGCGGTCTGTTGTCTGCCCAAGAACTTAGGACACTGCTGTGCATTTTCTATGTGCTCAATTAATACTAGTGCTGGGTTGACTCAGACTGGTTTGAAAACAATCAACCACTCATATTTATTGAGCACTTACTGTGTAGAGCACTGTACAAAGCTTTTGAGAGAGTACAACAGAGCAGACACATTCCCTGCTCACAGCAAGTTTGCAGTCTATGGGGGGGGGCATACAATCATGTCAACAAATATGTAAATGCATGGCACCCAATCAGTCAATGGTATTTATTGGGCATTTACTGTGTGCACAGCACTGTACTAAACACTTGGGAGAGTAAGTATATATCAGTGTCAATAGACACATTCCTTGCCCACAATGAGCTTACCATCTAGACCAATGTGTCATATATATTGAGCACTTACTGTGTGCAGAGCAATGTCCTAAGTGCTCAGAGAACACTCTAGCAGAGTTGGTTGACACATTCCTTGCCCACAGCAAGCTTATGGTCTAGCTCAATCAGTCCTATTTATTGAGCGCTTACTGTGTGTAGAGCACTGTACTAAGCTCTTGGGAGAGTACGGTATAACAGAGTTGGTCGACACGTTTCTTGCTCACAATGAACTTCCAGTGATGCTCGTGGCAAAGCCCAGTTCCTGCATTCCGTTTGGGAGTTTTGAGGACTTCAGAGCCTTGAAAAGCCTCTAGAAGTGTCACCAAACCCTGCTGGCCAGACCCGTGAAGGAAGCAGGTGGTGGCTTTTCCTGATTTGAGTTTCCTGCCTTTTCCATTAGCCTTGCCTCACTGAGGCCAGAAATTCTGTCTGCCAACTCTATTGTATCATAGTCTCCCAAGTCATTCGTGTTTTTTGAGTGCTTACTGTAATGATAATAATAATAATAATGATAGTATTTGTTAAGCACTTACTATGTGCTGAGCACTGTTCTAAGTGCTGGGGTAGTTACAAGGTAATCAGGTTGTCCCATGTGGGACTCACAGTCTAAATCTCCATTTTACAGACAATGTAACTGAGGCACTCCCTCTCAGGGTCTCATCTGGTGAGTTTGTAGTCCTCTACCAGTCTTAGCTACAGGAGGGAAAGTCAAGCAGTGGCCTGTCCATTCCATTCCTAGCTTGGGCAGTGGCTAGTGAGTGGCAGGCAATCTGCTACAAGTCAAAACACCCCTGTGCTGGGCAGCAGCGGCATGGGAGAGAGTCAAGGGTGGAGACGTGAGTTCACTGCATGGAAGGCGGCAAGGGTAAACCACTTCATGATTGTTACCAAGAAAACTCTATGGTTCCACTACCAGAACAGTGGTGGATGGAGAACGGGGCGTTCTGGGAGAGATGTATCCGTGGTGTCACTATGGGTCGGAAACCACTCGACAGCATAAAACAAGACAACTGAGGCACAGAGAAGTCAAATGACTTGCCCAAAGTCACACACAGCGGACAAGTGGCAGAGCTAGAATTAGAACCCATGACCTCTTGACCTTTCCCCAAAGTTAGACTGTTTCACCGTCTGTGGAGCACTGTACAGGCACTTGGGAGAGTACCATACAATGGTAAACAGACACATTCCTGCCCACAACAAGCGTACATTTTGGAGGGGGAAACAGACATTAATAGAAATAAATGCCTTGGAACAGTGCTCTGCACACAGTAAGTGCACAATAAAATACCGTTGATTTTTGAATTATGAAAATGTTTAATAATAATAATAATGATGATGGCATTTATTAAGCACTTACTATGTGCAAAGCACTATTCTAAGTGCCGGGGAGGTGACAAGGTGATCAGGTTGTCCCACGTGGGGCTCACAGACTTAATCCACATTTTACAGATGAGGTAACTGAGGCACAGAGAAGTTAAGTGACTTGCCCAAAGTCACATAGCTGACAAGTGGTGGAGCCGGAATTTGAACCCTTGACCTCTGGCTCCAAGGCTCGTGCTCTTTCCACTGAGCCACGCTGCTTCTCTAGTCACTCTGAGTCACTGGTAAAGATATTTGATTATTATTATTATGGTGTTTAAGTGCTTTTGATGTTCTAAATGCTGGGGGTGATACAAGTTAATCAAGTTGGACACAGTCCCTGTCCCACTTGGATTTCACGTCTAAGTAGTTTGTGAGCAGAATATTATTAATGATAATGATAGCATTTATTAAGTGCTTACTATGTGCAAAACACTGTTCTAAACACTGGAGGGATACAAGGTGATCAGGTTGTACCACGTGGGGCTCACAGTCTTAATCCCCATTTAATATAATATTGTTTAATAATAAAATGATAAAATAAAATTTTAATATTTTAAATACTACATTTTAAATAATAATATTTAACATTAGTATTATAATATTAATATTAGCAATAATAATAATAATCATGGCCTAGTGACTAGAGCATGGGTTTGGGAGTCAGAGGTTGTGGGTTCTAATCCCTGTTTCACCACTTGTCTGCTCTGTAACCTTGGGCAAGTCACTTAACTTCTCTGTGCCTCAGTTGCCTCATCTGTAAAATGGGGATTGATACTGAGCCCCACATGGGACAGTCTGATTACCTGATATTTACCCCAGCGTTTAGAATGATACTTGGTACATAGTAAGCCCTTAACAAATACCATTATTATTCTTATTAATAATGGCATTTGTTAAGCGCTTACTATGTGTCAGGGACTGGCTAAGTTCTGGGGTGGATACAAGCATATCAGGTTGGACACAGTTCCTGTGCCACATGGGGTTCACAGTCTCAATCCTCATTTTCCAGATGAGGGAACTGAGGCCCAGATAAGCAAAGTGACTTGCCCAATGTCCCACAGCAGACAAGTGGCAGAGCCGGGATTAGAACTCATGACTGTCTGACTTCCAGGCCCGGGCTTTAGCCACTATACCAAGTTGAAAGCTCCTTGTCTTTTTATTTCTATTGAATTCTTCCAACACCTAGGACAGTAGCTCTTTGGTTGATAATCACAGTGCCCCACAGCACTTCCATACATATCCATAATTTATTTATTTATATTGTCTGTCTCCCCCTCTAGACCACAAGCTCGTTGTGGGCAGGGAATTTGTCTACCAACCCTATTCCATTGTATTCTCCCAAGTGCTTAGTGTGGTGCTCTGCACATAGTAAGCCCTCAATAGGTACAAATAATTGATACTCCGAACGTCCTGGGAATCAGAAAAGGACCTGGGTTCTAATTCTGGCTTGGCCATTTGTTTGCCGCGTGACTTTGGGCAAGTCAGTTGACATCTCTGTATCTTAGTTATCTCGTCTGTAAATTGGGGATTTAGTAGAGTGCCTGGCACATAGAAAAGCAGCATAGACTAATGGATAGAGCCCGGGCCTGGGAATCAGAATGGTCATCTTCAAGACAATTTTCAGTTCAGTCAGTCGCTGGTATTTTATTGAGTACTGACTCTTTGCAGGGCATTGTATTGAGAGCTTGGTAGAGAACAAGAGATTAAGCTGACATGACTTCTGCCCTCAAGGAGCTTACAATCTTTTGGGAGACAGGTATTAAAATAAGCTACAGGTAGGAGGAAGCAAAAGAATATAAAGATGTGTACCTAAGTGTTGTCGAGGTGAGGGGTGAGCCTAAGTGTTTAGAGAATAAAGACTGAAGTGTGTTGGTGATGGAGTTGTAGGGGAAACAAATGGGGGTCAGGAGAAATTATTAGGGAAATGTAGCATGGCCTAGTGGAAAGAGCATGGGCCTCGGAGTAAGAGGACCTGGATTCTAATCCCAGCTTTGCCACTTGTCTGCTATGTGACCTTGGGCAAGTTTCACATCTTCTCTGTGCCTCAGTCTCCTCATCTGCAAAATGAGGATCAAATCCTACTCCATCCTATTTAGAATGTGAGCCCCACATGGGACAGAAACTTTGTCCAACATGATGATCTTCTACCTTTTACAGTGCATATTACAGTGCTTAGCACATAATAGTAATTGTGGTATATTTGTTAAGCCCTTACTCTGTGCCAGGCACTGTTCTAAGCACTGGGATGGGTACAAGCAAATTGGGTTGGACACAGCCCCTATCCCACGTGGGGCTCACAGTCTCAGTCCCCATTTTGCAGGTGAGGGAGCTGAGACGCAGAGAACTGAAGTGACTTGCCCAAGGTTACACAGCAGACAAGTGGCAGAGTTGTGATTAGACCCGCGACCTTCTGACTCCCAGGCTCGTGCTCTATCCATTAGGCCACATAGAACCCAGGTCCTCTGACACCCAGGGCCATGCTCTTTCCATTAGGTCGCGCTGCTTCTCTATCAATTGGGAGTTAAATAATAGTAATAATTATGGTATTTGTTAAGTGCTTACTATGTGCCAGGCACTATACTAAGCATTGGGGTAGATACAAGCAAAGTGGGTTGGACAAAGTCCCTGGCCCACATGGGGCTCAAAGTCTCAATCCCACTTTACAGGTGAAGTAACTGAGACACATAGAAGTAAAATGACTTTGCCCAGGGTCACACAGCAGACAAGTTGGTGGAGCCAACTGACCTCTAGTTGATCTCTTCTACTTATTGGATATTTGGCAGTCATAATTAATCAGTCAGTAGGGAAGAAGTGTTGCATAATGGAAAGAGTCTGGGCGTTAGAGTCAGAAATCCTAAATTCTATTTCCGGCTCTGCCACTTGCCTTCTGGGACACTTTGGGTAAGTCACTCCTTGGTGCCTTGGTTTCCTTGCACCTTAAATGGGGATCAAATACCTGTTCTCCCTCCAATTTTGATTGCGAGTCTGAGGAGGGACGGGAATGTGTCTGACCATATCTACTCCTGCTCTTTGTAGTAATAATAATAATAATGTTATTTGCTAAGTGCTTACTATGTCCCAGACACTGTACTAAGCGCTGGGGTGGATACCAGTAAATCAGGTTGGACATAGACCCTGTCCCACATGGGACTCACAGTCTTAATCCTCATTATACGGATGAGGTAACTGAGACACAAGGAAGTTAAGTGACTTGCCCAAGGCCACACAGCAGACAAGTGGCGGAGCCAGGATTAGAACCCATAATCTTTTGACTCCCAAGCCATGCTGTTTCCCAGATTAAGTACTTAACAAATATCACAATTCTCATTATGATTATTAACTAATTTTTGAACACTTATTGTATGCAGAGGACTGTTCTAAGCACTTGGGAAAGTAACAGTGAGTTGGAAGAAAAGATCACAGGCCTTGAGGAGCTAAGGTGGGAGAAAATACTTAAATAAATTACAGGTAAGGGGAGGAATAGTGTATGTAAGATGTGCACCTAAGTGCTGTAGGTGATATGGTATCTTGATGATGATGGTGGTATTTGTTAAGTGCTTAGTATGTTACTATGTGCCGAGCACTGTTCTAAGTGCTAAAGTAGATGCAAGGTAATCAGGTTGTCCCACATGAGGCTCACGGTCATAATCCCCATCATACAGATGAGGTAACTGAGGTACATAGAAGTTAAGTGACTTGCCCAAAGTCACACAGCTGACAAATGGCGGAGCCAGACTAGAACCCATGACCTCTGACTCCCAAGCCCGGGCTCTTTCCACTGAGGCATGCTGCTTCTCTTATTTGCATAGGTGGCATGAAAGGGTTGGAGTGAGGGTTGTAGGAGAATAGAAATGAATAGAGGTTTCTCTACTATTAGACTTTAAGCTTCCTGAGGGTGGGGGTCGGCTTCTCTTTCTTTTCCTTTTCTCTTAATGATATGTGGTTAAGGCATTTACCACGTGCCAGGCACTGTATTAAGTGCTGGGATATATACAAGCTAATCAAGTTGGACTCAGTCCATGTCCCTCATGAGGCTGACGGGACAGTCTTCATCCCCATTTTCCAAATGGGGTAACTGAGGCAGCGAGAAGTGAAGTGACTTATTCAAGGTCACACAGCAAATAATTGGCTGGAGTTAGAACACGTGTCCTCTGACTCCCAGGCCCCGGCTTGATCCACTAGGCCATGCTGCTTCACCCCAAAATGGCATCCGTTAAGTGTTTACTTTGTACCAGCCACTGAACTTAGCACTGGAGTTTTGTCTTGTCTTATACCGTCAAGTCGCATCTGACCCATAGCGACGCCACGGAGGCATCTCTCCCAGGTCACCCCACCTCCATCTGCAATCGTTCTGGTAGTGAATCCAGAGAGTTTTCTTGGGAAAAATCCAGAAGTGGTTTACCATTGCCTCCTTCCGTGCAGTAAACTTGAGTCTCTGCCCTCGACTTTCTCCCATGCTGCTGCTGCTGCACAGTACGGGAGAGTTTTGACTTGTTGCAGATTGCCTGACACTCGCTAGCCAAGCTAAGAATGGAATAGTTGGGCCTCTGCCTGACTCTCCTTCCTGTATCCAAGACTGATAGAGTACGGAAACTCTCTCGGTTCCATCCTGAGAGGGAGAATATGCCTACCAACTCTGTTAGATTGTATTCTTCCAAGTGCTTAGTACAGTGCTCTGCACACCGTAAATGCTCAGTAAATTCCATTGATCGATTGATAATACCAGATCCACAATTTACTTGCTGGGTGATTTCATTGAACTTTTCTGGACCTCAGTTTCCTGATCTTAGAAATGGAGATAATAATAATAATAGTAATAATAATAATAATAATGGCATTTATTAAGCTCTTACTATGTGCAAAGCACTGTTCTAAGCGCTGGGGAGGTTACAAGGTGATCAGGTTGTCCCACGTGGGGCTCACAGTCTTAATCCCCATTTTACAGATGAGGTAACTGAGGCCCAGAGAAGTTAAGTGACTTGCCCAAAGTCACACAGCTGACAAGTGGCGGAGCGGGGATTTGAACCCATGACCCCTGACTCCAAAGTCCATGGTCTTTCCACTGATCCACGCTGCTTCTCACTGATGGGCTTCATCCTCCCCACCAGCGGGTTTGGTGGGTGGGGAGTGAGCAGGGAGAGAAGACACGGAACGGGGCACACGGGCCCCGGCACGGAGATATCCTATCTGAGCTCATAGTTGTAATCTCCATTTAATAGGTGAGGGAACCAAGGCACAGAGAAGTTGTGGCTTGCCCAGGGACACACAGCAGACACGTGGCAGAGCTGGGATTAGAACCCAGGTCCTCTGATCCAAGGCCCATGCTCTTTCCACAAGGCCACACTGCTTCTCTTTGACTTCTAATGTGTGGTCTCACCTGCCTAGCCCAGCCTTCTCTACCCAGTTGGGGTGCAATAAATGGAGTTGATGAAAAAAGAGATGGACATTGTCGCACAATATGTAAAACCTCAGTGTAAGATTCTGGCCACTTGTCTATGGGTGCAACTCTCTTGAGATAGAGAAACCTATCTGCAACAGTCTCTCTCTCTCTCCTCTTGCTTTTACATGTCAATTTACAAAAGCCTCACCTGGAAACCATATAAAGCAAGAGGCTATGGATCGATTACTGGATTGTGTTGATTTTTCTTGGCTTTTTAAAGAGATATTGTGGAAAATGAATGGCAGAAATTGTGGTGCACTGAAGAAATCCCATCTCTCTCCCTTCTTTCAAAAGCCCAGGTGATTTGGAGGAAAAATATTATTCCATAAGGTCTTCTTAGCATCTTAGAAATTTCAGGAAGCATTTCAGTTTTTCAGGAAGTTAATTGGGAGGCAATATGTGGCAGATAATAATAATAGTAATGATGGTATTTGTTAAGCGCTTACTATGTGCCACGCAGTGTTCTAAGCACTGGGGTAGATACAAGGTAATCGGGTTGTCCCACGTAGGGCTCACAGTCCTAATCCCCATTTTCCAGATGAGGTAACTGAGGCTCAGAGAAGTGAAGTGACTTGCCCAAAGTCACACAGCTGACAAGTAGCGGAGCCGGGATTAGAACCCATGATATCTGACTCCCAAGCCAGTGGTCCTTCCACTTAGCATAAAATGCTCAGGAGGCTTATCATTTCTCCTTGGTTCTTCTGAGCATCTTAATGACTGGTAAAGCCTACCGCTCATCCCTCTTTGAGCAGAAAGACTGTAGACATTTCTGATGGAGGGAAGAGGGAAGCCAAGTTTAGTAAACATGGCTTTTGGGGAATTTAAAGCAGTCAATCAACCATCCTCATCCTACCTCACCTCACTGGTTGAGGTTGCTCAGTGGAAAGAGCCCGGGCTTTGGAGTCAGAGGTCATAGGATCGAATCCCAACTCTGCCAATTGTCAGCTGTGTGACTTTGGGCACGTCACAACTTCTCTGTGCCTCAGTTCCCTCCTCTGTAAAATGGGGATGAAGACTGTGAGCCCCCCATGGGACAACCTGATCACCTTGTAACCTCCACAGTGCTTAGAATAGTGCTTTGCACATAGTAAACACTTAATAAATGCCATCAATATTATTATTACTCCAGCCCAGCCTGCACTCTCAGCTCCTCTAATACCAGCTTAGTCACTGTGCCCTGATCACGTCTATCTCACTGACAACCCCTTTCCTGAATCCTCCCCCTAGCCTGGAATTCCATCCCCTTCCATATATGGCAGACCACCACTCTCTCCACCTTCAAAGCATCACTAAGGTCATAGTATTATTATTACTATCAAGTGCCGTCGAGTCACTTCCGATTCATAGTGACTCCGTGGATGTATTTTCTCCAGAACGTCCTGTCTCCTCCATGATCCGTAACTTTCTAGCGGTTCCTCCATTACCGTTGTTATGGTCTCTATCCATCTAGGTTCAGTTCTTGGTCCCCTTCTGTTCTCGATATACACTCACTCCCTTGGTGACCTCATTCGCTCCCATGGCTTCAACTATCATCTCTACGCTGATGACACCCAAATCTACATCTCTGCCCTGCTCTCTCTCCCTCCCTCCAGGCTTGCATCTCCTTCTGCCTTCAGGACATCTCCATCTGGTTGTCTGTCCGCCACCTAAAACTCAACATGTCCAAGACTGAACTCCTTATCTTCCCTCCAAAACCCTGCCCTCACCCTGACTTTCCCATCACTGTTGATGGCACTACCATCCTTCCTGTCTCACAAGCCCGCAACCTTGGTGTCATCCTCGACTCCGCCCTCTCGTTCACCCCTCACATCCAATTCGTCACCAAAACCTTCCAGTCTCACCTCCGCAACATTGCCAAGATCTGCCCTTTCCTCTCCATCCAAACCGCTACCCTGCTCGTTCAATCTCTCATACTATCCTGTCTGGATTACTGTATCGGCCTCCTCTCCGATCTACAGTCCTCCTGTCTCTCCCCACTTCAGTCCATACTTCACGCCGCTGCCCGGATTGTCTTTGTCCAGAAACGCTCTGGGCATGTTACTCCCCTCCTCAAAAATCTCCAGTGGCTACCAATCAACCTATGCATCAGGCAGGAACTCCTCACCCCAGGCTTCAAGGCTGTCCATCACCTCGCCCCCTCCTACCTCACCTCCCTTCTCTCCTTCTACAGCCCAGCCCGCACCCTCCGCTCCTCTGCCGCTAATCTCCTCACCGTGCCTCGTTCTCGCCTGTCCCGCTGTCGACCCCCGGCCCACGTCATCCCCCTGGCCAGGAATGCCCTCCCTCTGCCCATACGCCAAGCTAGCTCTCTTCCTCCCCTCAAGGCCCTACTGAGAGCTCACCTCCTCCAGGAGGCCTTCCCAGACTGAGCTCCCTCCTTCCTCTCCCCGTCCTCTCCCTCTCCATCCCCCCCGCCTTACCTCCTTCCCCTCCCCACAGCACCTGTATATATGTATATATGTTTGTATGTATTTATTACTGTATTTATTTATTTATTTTGCTTGTACATGTCTATTCTATTTTTATTTTGTTAATATGTTTGGTTTTGTTCTCAGTCTCCCCCTTCTATACTGTTAGCCCACTGTTGGGTAGGGACCGTCTCTATATGTTGCCAACTTGTACTTCCCAAGCACTTAGTACAGTGCTCTGCACACAGTAAGTTCTCAATAAATACGATTGAATGAATGAATGAATGAATCTAGCTGCTGGTCTCAGTACATATCTGTGATTTATTTCCGTTTATGTCCATCTCCCCCCTCTAGACTGTAAGCTCATTGTGGGCAGCGATTAGTGCTTAGTACATCTGGTATTCATTAAATCCACACAGTAAACTTGAATCTCCTCCCATACCGCTGCTGCCCAGAACAGGTGAGATGGGACCAAGAACGTAGTGCAGTGCTCTGCACATGATAAGTGTTCAATAAATAGGATCAAATGAATGAATCTATCTCCTCCAAGAGGCCTCCCCTGATTAAGCCTTCTTTTCCCCAGCTCGCTCTCCCTTCTGTGTCATCTCTGCGCTTAGATCTGTGACCTTTGGTCATCTGATATTCACCCCACTGTCAACTCCACAGCACTTGTGTATATGTCTTTAACTTATATATTATAAATTACTTATTCATATTAATATCTGTCTCCCCCTCTAGACTATGAGCTCATTACAGGCAGGGAATGTGTCTGCTTATTCTGCTGTGCTTTCCCAAGGCTTAGTATTCATTCATTCATTCAATTCATTCAATCGCATTTATTGAGCACTTACTGTGTGCAGAGCACTGTACTAAGCACTTGGAAGAGTACAATTGAACAACAAGTAGAGACAATCCCTGACCACAGCGGGCTCAAGGTCTAGAAGGGGGGAGACAGACATCAAACCAAGTAAACAGGCATCAGTAGCATTATTATAAATAAAAAGAATTATATATAATTATAAAAAGTATAGATATATTATATATCTATAATATATTATAGACCATTAATCATAGATATATAATTATAGATATATGCACGTCATTAATAAAAATGAATATAACTATAATTATAAATATGTACATATATTTATATACATACATATATAAATATGTACATATATGTACATACAAGTGCTGTGGGGAAGGGAAGGGGGTAGAGCAAAGGAATTGAGTGGGGGCGATGGGGAGGGGAGGGGGAGTAGAGGAAAAGGGGAGGCTTTTAGTGCTCTGCACATAGTAACCACTCAATAAAGGCCATTGATTGATTACAACCAGAAGATAGTGAGCCTCACCTTTTTCCCCATTCCATATTCAAGACTGGATAATTAGAAAAATAATCAGAAAAATGGTGGCTGGGCTCTCTCTCCTTTAATCAGCCATGGAGTAGTTTTTCTTGTCAGAAAATATCTGGGGATGCTACACTAAACTTTTCATTAAATCAGCCTATTTTAGGTCGGGAGCATGCTTCCAACTCTGTTGTATGTTCGTTCATTCATTCATTCATTCAATTGTATTTATTGAGTGCTATTCCCCCAAATGCCTAATTCAGTGTTCTGCACATAGTACGTGCTCAATACATACATTTGATTGCTTAAACCAAAGTCATGAGAGGTGAACTGTAATCCACATTCAGATTCAGAAAACCTCCCATTATTATAGAACATCTTATTTTTGCTGATTTGGCCAAAACCAGCTGCTGGGGTATTTATGGAACTCGTACTTTTGGAATGTGAAAAGGTGCTCATGCCAAGAAAACAAAATCAAACAGCCTCCAGGTGCGCTTCAGATGGTAATGGACCAGATTTAGATTTCATTCACGGAAAGAAGCATTGACCACCTATGATGATATCTAAAATTCATGAGCTTTTCTCTCGAATAATAATAAAGATAATACTGCGGCTATGGACTAATCACTGTCTTGCATGCTGGGGTTCTCATTCAATTGTATTCATTCAGTCGTATTTATTGAGTGCTTACTATGTGCAGAGCACTGTACTAAGCACTTGGAAAGTACAATTCAGTAACAAAAAGAGAAAATCTCTTCCCACAGTGGGCTCACAGTCTAAAAGTGGGGAGACAGACATCAAAACAAATAAACAGTCATCAGTAGCATCAATATAAATAAATAGAATTAGAGATGTTTATGCACATCAAGACAAGTAGGCATTAAACTAAATGATAAATATTTACTGTACTATGCGCTTGGGAGAGTACAGTAAAACAATAAACAGTCACATTGCCTGCCCACAACGAGCTTACAATCTAGAGGGTATTTACAAGGATAATTTAGTGTGACCCAATCTGGAGTGGAGGGGGATGGTTTAATAATAATCATGATAATAATTGTGGTATTTAAGAAGCAGCATGGCCTAGTGGATACGGCATGGTCCTGGGAGTCAAAAGATCATGGATTCTAATCCTGGCTCTTCCACTTGTCTGCTGTGTGACCTTGAGCAAGTCATTTAACTTCTCTGTGCCTCAGTTACCTCATCTGTAAAATGTGGATTGAGATGGTGAGCCCCAAGTGGGACAGGGACTGTGTCCAACTCAATTTGCTTGTATCCACCCCAGCACTTAGTACAGTACTTGATATGTGCTTAACACATACCACTGTTGTTACTATTATTATTATTTATTAAGCTCTATGTACCAGGCAAAGTTCTAAGTGCTGAGTTAGATACAAAATAGTCAGGTTGGACACAGTCCCTGCCCCACAGAGGGCTCCACAATCTTAATCCCCATTTTATAGAAGAGGGCACTGAGGCATAGAGAAGTGACTTGCCCAAGGTCACACAGCAGACAAGTGGCAGAGCCGGGATTAGAACCCAGGTCCTTTGGACTCCCAGGCTCCTGGGCTCTATCCATTTCGCCACACTGCTTTGCTTAGGGAATAGATGGTCCCATTCACAGAGGTTGAAAAATAGTCCCACCTGATAAAGAGTAGCTGGCTCCTAAAATGAGAGGATCACAGGATGGATGGGTTCACCACGGAGAAGGCGCCTGTCCTGACTGAACCGACTATTTCAATCATGAGCTCCACGGGGAGATTTTAGTTGATTTTCCAGTGAAAGAGCCCTGAAACCAAACCGAGATGAGCATCACTCAGGTAGAGGAGATTGCTGGGCTGTGAAAGCAGGAGAGCTGAAAAGAAAGCCAACTTATCTTTCCCCAGGCAGTCAATCAAAAGAACTTTCACTTCACCAGTGCCTCGGTCTGAATTCCCCATCTGCACATTTATCTTCAAGTCTCCAAACATCCCAGACCTCAGTTTTGGCACTGGCTACTGGACTTTTCCTTGACCATTCAAGAAATCCCCCTGACCCCAAGGGAAAGTTGCCTACAAGTCTAGGAATACACTGCTTAAAATATGTGAGTGTAGGAGGGGGAAAAAAGAAAGAAGCCGGCCATTTACTCATTTACTGAATTCCCCTATTCTCTTTGCTATTTTTGGCATTTTCCAGAGGAAGCCACAATTATCTCACTTTTAAAAAAAAGTTTAAACATTTGCCATTCACTTTTGACTTGATCGCTTTGCTCTTCCCTCCTATCCCAGCCCCACAGCACTTATGTATATAGCTGTGATTTTATTTATCCATATTGATGTCTGCCTCTCCACTCTAGACTGTGAGCTCGTTGTGGGCAGGGATTGTAACTCTTTATTGTTCATTCATTCAGTTGTATTTATTGAGCGCTTATGGTGTGCAGAACACTGTACTAAGTGCTTGGGAAGTACAAGTTGGAAATATATGGAGATGGTCCCTACCCAACAACAGGCTCACAGTCTAGAAGTGGGAGACAGACAACAAAACAAAACATGTAGACAGGTGTCAAGTCATCAGAACAAATAGAATTAAAGCTAAATGCACATCATTAACAAAATTAATAGAGTAGTAAATATGTACAAGTAAAATAGTGTGATAAATCTGTACAAACATATGTACAGGTGCTGTGGTGAGGGGAAGGAGGTAGGGTGGGGGGGATGGGGAGGAGGAGAGGATAAAAGGGGCTTAGTTTGTTGTACTCTCCCAAGGGCTTAGTACAGTGCCCTGCACATAATAAGCACTTAATAAATATGATTGAATGAATGAATAAGTGAATATTTTTCAGAGTTACTTTTGGATATGTAGTAGTAGCCTAATTATATCAATCATATTTACTGGGTGCTTACTTTTTGCGGAGCGTTATACTTTTTGATAGAGTACAATATAATTGATACATTCCCTGCCCACATCAAGCTATATGTCTATATATCAATCAGTGGTATTTATTGAGCGTTTAGTGTGCATAGAGGACTGTACTAATAAAAACTTCGGAAAGCGCATTAAAACAGACTTGGTAGACGTGTTCCCTATCCCCAGTGAGCTGCCTAGAGGGGAAGACGGACACTAATATAAATAAACAAATTACGGATGTTTTCCTAAACGCTGTGGTGGCTGATGGTGGATTGTATATTCATTCATTCAATCATATTTATTGAGCGCTTACTGTGTGCAGAGCACTGTACTACTAATAATAATGATGGCTTTTATTAAGTGCTTACTATGTGCAAAGCACTAAGTGGTTTAATATATATTCATTCATATAGAAAACTGTGTTTGAAATAAAGTGTAATGGCCCAAAGAAATAAATCATAAATTATGCCTACATTTCAAGTCTCTTTAGTTCAAAGCCTTACTGAGAGCTCACCTCCTCCAGGAGGCCTTCCCAGACTGAGCCCCCATTTTCCTCTCCTCCTCCCCATGCCCCCCGCCCTACCTCCTTCCCTTCCCCACACTACCTGTATATATGTTTGTACTGATTTATTACTCTATTTATTTTACTTGTACATATTTACCATTCTATTTATTTTGTTAATGATGTGCATCTAGCTTTATTTCTATTTGTTCTGACGACTTGACACCTGTCCACATGTTTTGTTTTGTTGTCCGTCTCCCCCTTCTAGACTGTGAGCCCGTTGTTGGGTAGGGACCGTCTCTATTTGTTACCAACTTGTATTTCCCAGTGCTTAGTATAGTGCTCTGCACACAGTAAGTGCTCAGTAAATATGATTGAATGAATGATTGAATAGTTGTACTTTCAATTTCCCTTTCATTGATTCATTCAATCATATGTAGTGAGCTCTTACTGTGTGCAAAGCATTGTACTAAGGGCTTGGGAGAGTACAGTATAACAGTAAACAGACAAGAGTCTCTTCCCCTGTGTTATACTCTCCTATGTGCTTAGTACAGTGCTCTGCCCTAACACTCAATAAATACCTTTGATCGATTGATATTAGAAAATTAGATCCCTGAGGGAAGAAAACATATGTCCTGCTACTGTGGCACTTTCCCAAATGCTTAGTGCAGGGCTTAGCACTCAGATGCTCAATAGGTGCCTAATGGGACTCCAGCTTGTGTCTCTCATTGCTGATCTCTGGCCCACATCCTCCCTCTAGCCCGGAATATTCTCCTCCTTCATATACAATAGACCACTGCTGTCCCCATCTTCAAAGCCTGAATGAAATCATATCTCCTTCAAGAAGCTTTCCCTGACTACCCTCCTTTATTCCCATCCTATTCTACTTCCATTCCGATCAGTCAATGGTATTTATTGAGCACTTACTGTTTGCAGAGCACTCTATTAAGTGCTTTGGAGAGTATACTATAACAGAGATGGTAATTACATTTCCGGCTCACAAAGATCACCTCTGCACTTGAATCTGTAGCCTTTAAGCACTGATACAATCACTTCATCTCAAGTGCCAGTGCACTTATGTCCATATTCTTTTATTCTGCCCCTTCCCATACCTGTATTTTATTTTGTCTGTCTCTCCTCACTAGATTCTAAGCTGTTGGAGAGCGGGGATCATGTCTACCAACTCTAAAAGCAGTGTGGCTTAGTTGAAAGAGCATGGGCTTGGGATTCAGAGGTCGTGGGTTCTAAGTCTGTCTCTGCCACTTGTCTGCTGTGTGACCGGGGAGGTCACGTAACTTCTCTGTGCCTCAGTTAGCTCATCTGTAAAATGGGGAGTAAGGCTGTGAGCCCCACTTGGGACAACATGATTACTTTGTATCTACCTCAGTGCTTAGAATAGTGCTTGGCACATAGCGCTTAACAAATATCATTATTTTTATTATTATAGCAGGACCAATTCGCAGCTCTAGGTTTCCCCTGTAGTTGCAGTTAAAGTCACAGGAATGTGGATGCAGGCATTTGGAACTCAATGATTAGTAATCTTTGATGCTGTGTCCTTGGCTTAAACTATTTTTCATGTCTAAGACTGAGCTGCTTATCGTTCTTCTCAAACCCGGTCATCTCCCTCACTTTCCCATCACTGTGGATGGCACTACCATCCTTCCCGTCTCACAAGCCCGCAACCTTGGTGTCATCCTTGACTCTGCTCTCTAATTCACCCCACACATCCAATCTGTCACCAAAACCTGCTGGTCTCACCTCCATAACATTGCCAAGATCCGCCCTTTCCTCTCCTTCCAAAACACTACCTTGTTGGTACAATCTCTCATCCTATCCTGACTGGGTTATTGCATCAGCCTCCTTTCTGATCTCCCATCCTCCTGTCTCTCCTCCCTTCAGTCTATACTTCACACTGCTGCCCAGATTATCTTTGCACAGAAACGCTCTGGGCATGTCACCCCCCTCCTCAGAAATCTCCAGTGGTTGCCTATCAACCTTCTAGACTGTGAGCCTGTTGTTGGGTAGGGACCGTCTCTATATGTTGCCAACTTGTACTTCCCAAGCACTTAGTACAGTGTTCTGCACACAGTAAGCACTCAATAAATACTATTGAATGAATGAATGAATCTTCGCATGAAGCAATGACTCCACATATTGACTTCAAAGCTGTCCATCCCCTTGCCCCCTCATACCTCACTTCCCTTTTCTCCTCCATCCCAGCCTGCACACTCCACTCCTCTGCCGCTAACCTCCTCACTGGGCCTCCTTCGTCCCTGGCCCACGTCCTACCCCTGGCCTGGAATGCCCTCCCTCCTCGCATCCGCCAAACTAACTCTCTTCCACCCTTCAAAACCCTACTGATATCTTACCTCCTCCATGTGGCCTTCCCAGACTGAGCCCCCTTTTCCTTTGCTCCTCCTCCCCTCCCTATCTCCCCTACTCCCTTCCTCTGCTCTACCCCCTTCCCTGCCCCACAGCATTTGTGTATATATTTATTATTCTATTTATTTTATTAATGGTGTGTATATATCTACAATTCTATTTACCTATTTTGATGCTATTGACGCCTGTCTACTTGTTTTGTATTGTTGTCTGTCTCCCCTTCTAGAATGTGAGCCCATTGTTGGGTAGAGACCATCTCTACCTGTTGCCGAATTGTACTTTCCAAGCGCTTAGTGTAGGGCTTTACACAGAATAAGTGCTCAAGAAATACAATTTATGAATGAATGAATGAATATAGGGAAGCAGCATGGAGTTAGTGGATAGAACATGGGCCTGGGAGTCAGAAGGTCATGGGTTCTAATCCCGGTCCTACCGCTTTTCAGTCATTCATTCAATCATATTTATTGAGCACTTACTGTGTGCAGAGCTCTGTACTAAGTGATTGGAAAGTACAATTCAGCAGTAAAGACAATCCCTGCCCACACAGAGAAGAGGGGAGACAGACATCAAAACAAGTAAACAGAGGTCAATATAAAGAAATAGAATTATGGATATATACACATTGTCTGCTGTGTGGCCTTAGGCAAGTAACTTGACTTCTCTGTGCCTCAGTTACCTCATCTGTAAAATGGGGATTAAGACTGTGGACCCATGTGGGATAGGGACTGTGTCCAACCTGATTTGCTCGTATCCACCCCAGTGCTTAGTACAATGCCTGGCACATAGTAAACGCTTAGCAAATACCACAGTCATTATTATTATTATCATTATCTTCAGCATGTATGAATATATAGATATTTGTCTGTATGACTATTCAGCCATATCATTCTGATCTGTTTGTAGGATTTCTTCTTTTCATGGCATTTAAGTGCTTACTGTATGCCACACATTGTACTAAACACTGGGGGTAGGTACAAGATAATAATAATAATGATAATTATGATATTTTTTAAATGCTTACTATGTGCCAAGCACTATTCTAAGCACTAGTAGATACAAGGTTATCAGGTTGTCCCACATGGGACTCACAATCATAATCCCTATTTTACAGAGGGTAACTGAGGCACAGAGGAGTGAAGTGACTTGCCCAAAGTCACACAGCTGACAAGTGGTGGAGCTGGGTTTAGAATCTATGACCTCTGAGTCCCAAGACCAGGCTCTTTCCTCTGAGCCATGCTGCTTCTCATAATAATGACATTTATTAAGCGCTTACTACGTGCAAAGCACTGTTCTAAGTGCTGGGGAGGTTAAAGGTGATCAGGTTGTCCCACGGGGGGCTTACAGTCTTAATCCCCATTTTCCAGATGAGGTAATTTAGGCACAGAGAAGTGAAGTGACTTGCCCAAAATCACACAGCTGACAGTTGGCAGAGCTGGGATTTGAACCCATGACCTCTGACTCCCAAGCCCGGGCTCTTTCCACTGAGCCATGCTGCTTTCTATTAACAAGATAATCAGCTAGGACTTGGCCAATTTTCCACATCAGGCGTGTGGCGGAGCTGGGATTAGACCAAGGTCCTCTGACTCTCCCAGGCCCATGCCTGCACTCCTTCCATTAGATCATGCTGTTTCTCTAGGCCACACTGCTTCCTCTTCTATCATTATTTTTACCTCCTCTTTCCAAAAGCAAGCATTTTTTATCTGCCTTGTCTCCCACATAAGATAGAGAAGCAACATGTAGTATAGTGGATAGCGCCTGGGTATGGGAGGCAGAAGGACATTCATTCATTCATTCACTTATTCATACAATCGTATTTATTGAGCGAATACTGTGTGCAGAGCACTGTACTAAGCGCTTGGGTAGTACAAGTTGGCAACGTAGAGATGGTTCCTACCCAACAGCGGGCTCACAGTCTAGAAGGGGGAGATAGACAACGAAACAAAACAAAACAAAACATGTGGACAGGTGTCAAGTCATCAGAATAAATAGAAGTAAAGCTAGATGCACATCATTAACAAAATAAATAGAATAGTAAGTATGTACAAGTAAAATAGAGGAATAAATCCATGCAAACATATGTACAGGTACTTTGGGGAGGGGAAGGAGGTAGGGGTGGGGGGGGGGATGGGGAGGGGGAGAGAAAAGAGGGGGCTCAGTCTGGGAAGGCCTCTTTCACTCCAGCTCCCCCACATATCCGCTGTGTGACCTTGAGCAAATCACTTCACTTCTCTGGACCTCAGTTACCTCATCTGGAAATTGGGGATTAAGAGTGTGAGCCCCATGTGGGACAGGGACTGTGGCCAACCTGATTAATTCATATCTACCGTAGCACTTAGAACAGTGCTTGGTGCATAGTAAGCATTTAACAAGTACCGTAATTATTAATTATTGTTGTGAACTCCTTGAAGACTGGGATCCTCTCCCAAGTGCTCTTAACCTAGTACGCACCGAATCAGTGTCTGTAATGGATTGATGGGGAAACATATTAGTGGATAGCAACATTCTCTCTCCTGTCTCATTTCCTCTCTCCTCCTCTAAGAGCATCTTGAAGCGCTTCGTACTGCATTCTGAATGTCCCATGGTTAGAAGCCAGTTGTAGAAGATCTTTGTGTGAGGGAAAAGAGAAGCAGAAACCCCCCAAAGTTATGTTGCTTCTTCTGTGATAATGTGCCTTTCTTTCTGGATGAAAATTTGAGGACAACCCCTAGTGCACTAGCATGCTCATTTTCATCACTACCAACATTCCTTAATAGTTTCACAATCCATATGGGAAAACATTTTTTGGTCTGCTGGACAGACATAAGTCTCTTCACTGTCCACATCACCCCCAAAACTACTGGAAAAAAACCCAGGGGTCGAAGCTCCGGAGATCTCCCATGCGGAGTCCTGCTGGCAAAGTACCTCTTTCTCGCTACATTTTGACCGATTTTTTGCTGCATTGTTCAAGAAAGAATGTGAACCTTGGGTTTCTTTTCCTCTCCGAGGAGCAGAACACGGAAACGGTGAAATTCCTCAGATTCTTATACAATTTAGTGACTGCCCGTCCCCTACAATTAGTTCTAGAAATCTTTCCACATAGGCTAAGAGCTGATATCGGGTATCATTTGTTTATTCATTCAGTCGTATTTGTTGAGCACTTACTGTGTGCAGAGCTCTGGCCTAAGCACTTGGAAAGTACAAATCAGCAACAGAGATACTAATAATGTTGGCATTTGTTAAGTGCTTACTATGTGCAAAGCACTGTTCTAAGCGCTGGGGTAGATACAAGGTAATCAGAGTGTCCCATGTAGGGCTCACCAGCTTCATCCCCATTTTATAGCTGAGGGAACTGAGGCCCAGAAAAGTTAAGTCATTTGCTCAAAGTCACACAGCTCACGAGTGGCAGAAGCAGGATTAGAACCCACGACCTCTGACTCCCAAGCCTGGGCTCTTTCCACTAAGCCACGCTGACAATCCCTACACAACAACGGGTTCACAGTCTAGAAGGGAGGAGACAGACATCAAAACAAGTAAACAGGCATCAATAGCATCAATACTAATGAATAGAATTGTAGATATATACACATCATTGATAAAATACTAGAATAAAATATGTACACAAGTGCTGTGGGGCGGGGAGTGGGGTAGAACAAAGGGAGGAAGTCGGGGTGATGGGAAGGGGAGGAGGAGCAGAGGAAAAGGGGGACTTAGTCTGGGAAGGCTATCTGGAGGAGGTGAGCTCTCAGTAGGTGAGCTTTCATGACATCTATAGAGCTTTGCGTATCTCCCTCATAGGTGTGAATCTGTTTTTGTAGAGGAAAAAGAGGAAATTGTTCCAAGCATCCACTGCTATTCGTCAAGATTTTATTAGACATGCTGCTGATAGTGTTAGCTTATCCCTGGGCGTTAGTGCAAATTAGTCCAACTTCTGACCGAAAGCCCTTCCCACTTTGTGTATACGTAATGACCTTCACTAGATGCCCTGTTGCCATCTTCGCCCACAGTCCTTAGTTGCGTTTACATTGCTCCTTTGTTGCCGTTTTGGGGCACACCCTTGCCAGTTGCTCTGTGTCAGGCCAGTCTGTCATGAGAAGCAGCGTTGCTCAGTGGAAAGAGCATGGGCTTTGGAGTCAGAGGTCATGGGTTCAAATCCCGGTTCTGCCAATTGTCAGCTGTGTGAGTTTGGGCAAGTCACTTAACTTCTTTGTGCCTCAGTTACCTCATCTGTAAAATGGGGATAAAGACTGTGAGCCCCCTGTGGGACAACCTGATCACCTTGTAACCTCCCCAGCGCTTAGAACAGTGCTTAACACATAGTAAGTGCTTAATAAATGCCATTATTATTATTATTATTATTATTCTGCAGCTGTCTCCAAATTCTGCCACATCATCTGAGCTTTTACTTCCATCAATCAGTGCTGCTTAATTGTGGTATTTGTTAAGCACCTACTGTGTAACAGGCAGTGTACTAAGCCCTGGGGGGGATGTAAGCAAATCGGGTTGGACACAGTCTCTGTTCCACGTGGGGCTCACAATTTCTATCCCCATTTTACAGATGAGGTCACTGAGGCCCAGAGAAGTGAAGCGACTTGCCCAAGCTCACACAGCAGACAAGTGGCTGAGTCAGGATTAGAACCCATGATCTTCTGACTCCCAAGCCTGGGCTCTATCCTCTACCACCATGCTTCTTCTACTCCTTAATGATTTATACTGCTTCTCCCACATACTCAGACTGTGAGCCCCATGCGGGTCACTGACTGTGTCCAACCCGATTTTTTTGCCTCTAGTACAGCACTTAGTACAGTGCCTGGCATCTGTACTAGGTAATATTATTAATAAATACTATTAAAAAAAAAATGAAAGACAATAATGGCTCCCTTTCCTCTTCTTTCTCCTTTCAAACTGAATGGCAATTAAAATGGGATATACTGATAGGGGTCCTCTGCTCTAGTGAATGAGGGGCAGGAAAAAAGTGCTTAGTTAATAATTCTACTCAGTTTCCCTCTTTCAGTGCACATCCAGAACACTGAGTAATTGTATTTATGGACAGAGTTTGTTTTCTAAAACGTTTTTTCTGCGAGGCTAGAAACTTTACAGGTTGGAAGTTTAATCAGGCCTCCAGGGTATACGCTCCTGAGGAAAAAAACAAAAAAACAAAAAAAAAAAACCCTAAACCAAGGGTACCAAATGAAGTGAGAACCAGTTGGAGTTAGGAATAAATAGGTAGGAGCAAATGCCATTCTCCCTGTGGGGAATACCGACTTTATAAGGATGAACCATCTGTCCAGGTGCCTATATATTTGTAGCTCCTAGATGATTAAATATTCAGGAAGCATAATTTTAAGAAATCCACAAGAATGATCCAAAATTCTCTAGTGGCACAAAAATCTCTATGGAGAAGCATTGCACCATTGTAGGGGAAGTAAGTTCTTCAAGTTTTCCGTCAGCTATTAACCCTATTTGACACCGAAGTAGACATCCGAAGACTGCAAAAGAGAATAGGAAACCAGCATGGGAGGGAAGCGCAAGTTCCTTGCTGTTTTGATGATTTCTCAATTGTATAATTAAAAGCAGACGCAACTTCTTATCATTCAAGTGGTCAGAGAAATCTAGTTATTGCTATCTAGAAAACTACATTTGCTTCCTGGAAGAGTTTAGTGAATGTTCTAACAAGCCAGGATTTAAATTGGGTTGAAGAACAGCCATAAATGAATCTCGTGTCTCCATTTGTTTTCTAGCCTCCTTCTGCCTCAGCTGCCCGCTGAGAACAGTGGGGTCTACGAGAAATCTATAGAATGAGATAATGGATGTGATTTTGAACTATGAAACAGAAAATTAATTCTAAGGTGTCACTCTGAGTCAGACAGGGTTGCCACAGTGTGGAATAGGGACAGCAGATCGAGTTGAGATAAAGTCAAGGTTAAAATCAGCATCTTCCCCAGAATTCAGAGTGGGTCCACTTTTTTTATGGTCTCTAAGTGCTTACTAATGTGTCCAAAACTGCTCTAAGGGCTGAGTATTCATTCATTCATTCAACTGTATTTATTGAGTGCTTACTGTGTGCCGAGCATTGTATTAAGCGTTTGGGAGTGTACACTATAACAAAAACCAGGCACATTTCCCTGCCCACATTGAGCTTACTGTGTAGAGGGACCTAGGTACAAATGAATTAGGTCTGACGCAGTCCCTGTCCTGTCATGTCCCAGTCTAGGTAGGAGGGAGAACAAGTAACCCCATTTTATGGTTGAGGAAACTGAGGCCCAGAGAAGTGAAAGGACCTGCCCAAGGTCACACAGCAAGCAATTGACAGAGCTGGGATTAGAACCCAGGTCCTTCCGACTCCCAGGCCCGGGCTGTATCCACTAAGCCACACTGCTTTTCATGGAGAAGCAGCATGGCTTAGTGGAAAGAGCCTGGGCTTGGGAGTCAGAGGCCTTGGGTTCTAGTCCCAGCTCTGGCACTTGTCAGCTGTGTGACTTTGGGTGAGTCACTCTACTTCCCTATGCCTCAATTACCTCATCTATGAAATGGGGATTAAGACTGTTAGCACCATGTGGGGCAACCTGATGACCTTGTATCTCCAGCACTTAGAACAGTGCTTTGCACATAGTAAGTGCTTAATAAATGCCATTATTATTATTATTATTATTATTATTATTACCCCAGTGCTTAGAACAGTGCTTGGCACATAGTAAGCGCTTAACAAATATCGTCATCATATATGCAGAGCACATTGGTGCTTGAGAGTTGACATTCAGTGACATTTGCCATTGCGAATTTTATAATCTGCTGAGGAAGGCACAAATAAAGATCACACCATACAATTACCTTGCATGGCTTAGTGGATAGAGTATGGGCCTGGGAGTCAGAGGGACCTGGATTCTAATCCTGGCTCCGCCACTTGTCTGCTGTGTGACTTTGGGCAAATCACTTTACTTCTCTGGCGCTCAATTTCCTCATCTGGAAAATTAAGACTGTGATTCCCATGTGGGCCATGGCCTGTGTCCAACCTGATTAGCCCATATCTACCCCAGCTCTTAGTACATCACTGGGCACATAGTAAGCTAACAAATACCATTAAAGCATACATAGTCACACAACTGTCCACACAAATGCACAGAACAGGAGTAAAAGATATGACAGTTAAAATGATGATAAGCAAGATTAATAAATGAATGGAATAAATGGTAATAGGTGAGCCCCATATGGGATAGGGACTATGTCCAACCTGATTTGCTTGTATCCACCCCTGCTCTTGTTGCAGTGTCTGGCACATAGTAAGCGCTCAATAAATAGATTGAATGAATGAATGAATGAACAAATGCCACTATTATTATTGTTATTAATAGTAATCATAATAATTATCGAGGTAATTAAGCGCTTATTATATTTTCTACACTGGGGCAGATGCAGTAAAATACCATCAAACGCAGTCCCTGCCCCACATGGGGGCTAATGATCTAATAGAGAGGGAAAATGAGTATTATATTCCCATTTTACCTATGAGGTAATGGTGTCATAAAGGAGTTAGGTGACTTGCCCAGGGTCATACATCAGACATGTGGCAGAGCTGAGATTAGATTCCCAGAATTAAACTCGTTTCATTTTAGGCTAGGCTGCTCAACAGATAGGACAGGGACTGTGTGTCCAGCTGGATTCATTTGTATCTACCCCAGCACTTAGAACAGTGCTCAGCCCATAGTGAATGCTTAACAAGTACCATCATTATCATTATTGTTATTATAATTATCACATGAATCCAAAGGGGACTGATTTGAGCATCTGACTAGGGAGCTGCTGATTAGTCAGGGAAATCATGAAACATAGACATCATTAAAATTAGCATTCATTTCCTTCACTACAAGGAAAGACACTGTTAAAATATATGAGGGACATATGTGTTAAAACATGTCCAGTTGGTTTTGGGGTTTGAGGACACAATGGTTATTTTCTTTGTATGTGCTGATTATGTTATTAGTTATCAATCAGTGGTTTTTACTGAGTGTATGCTGTTTTCAGAGCATTGTACTAAGTCCTTTTTTATATGGTATTTGTTAAGCACTTACTGTTTGCCAGGCACCGTACTAAGTGCTGGAGTAGCTACAAGCTGATCAGGTTGGACACAGTTCCTGTCCCCCGTGGGGTTCACACTCTTTATCTCCATTTTCCAGATGAGGTAACTGAGGCCCAGAGAAGTTAAATGACTTGCCAAAGATCACCCAGCAGAAAAGTGGTGGAGCTGGCATTAGAACCAAGGTTCTTTGACTCCTAGACCTCTGCTCTATCCACTAGGCCATGCTTGGAAAAGACTTCTTATTTCAGTCAATCAGCAGAGAAGCAGCATGACATAGTGGATAGAGCATGGGCCTTGGAGTCAGGTCATGGGTTCTAATCCAGGCTCCGGCACTTGTCTGCTGTGTGACCTCGGTCAAGTCGCTTCACTTCTCTGGGCCTCATTACCCCATCTGTAAATTGGAGATTGAGAATGTGAGCCCCATGTGAGACAGGGACTGTGTCCAACACGATCTGCTTGTATCCACTCCAGCATTTAGTGCAGTGCCTGGCACATAGTTAAGCATTTAACAAATACCGTTATCATTATTATTATTATTATTATTATTATTATTATTATTATTATTATATTTACTTGGTGCCTACTGAGCGCAAAGCACTTGACAACAGAAGGGAGACATGTGTTCCCTGCCCACCAGGAGCAAACGGTTGCAAAGTTAAAGTCTACCCATGGAATTAAAGCTTAAGAATGTGGAGTCTCTGGAAAGTGAGCTATATGGGTGGATTAACTCTGAATTGGCCTAGTCAGATCCCTGGTATCCTCGAATGCCTCAATGGCCAAAATGATCAGGTCCAAATTTTCTTTTTTCTTTTAAAAGGTGTTTGTTAAACATTTATTATGTGTCAAGTGCTGTTGTCAGCACTGGGGTAGGTAGAAGTTAATTAGGTCGGACACAATCTCTGTCCCAGATGGGGCTCACAGTCTAAGTGGTGGGGAGAAGAGGTAATTAATCCACATTTTACAATTGAGGAAACTGAGGAACAGAGAAGTGAAGTGACTTGCCTAAGGCTACATGGCAGACAGGTGGAGGAGCTGGAATTAGAACCCAGATCCTGTGACTCCTGGGCCTGTGCTCTTTCCACTAGGCTGCACTGCATCCTTTGGGACAGGGATGGGGTCCAACCTGATTTGCTTGTATCCAGCCCAGTGTTTAGTTCAGTGCCTGGCACATAATCAGCGCCTAACAGATACCACAATTTTATAATGATGTGTACGTATCTAGAATTCTGTTTATTTATATTGATGCTAGTGATGCCTGTTTACTTGTTTTGATGTCTCTCTCCCCCTTTCTAGACTGTAAACCCATTGTTGGGTACGGATTTTCTCTATTTGTTGCTGAATTGTACTTTCCAAGCGCTTAGTACAGTGCTCTGCAGGCAGTAAGTGCTCAATAAATACGATTGAATAAATGAATTATTATTATTATTGGGCAGCCCAGTTCACCAGCCATATTGGGCGCTGCACAATAAATACTGCTTGTCAAAAAAATCAGATCAATCAATCAATCATATTTATTGAGCGCTTACTGTGTGCAGAGCACTGTACTAAGCACTTGGGAAGTACAAGTTGGCAACATATAGAGATGGTCCCTACACAACAGTGGGCTCACAGTCTAGAAGGGGGAGACAGAGAACAAAACAAAACATATTAACAAAATAAAATAAATAGAATAGATATGTACAAGTAAAATAAATAAATAAATACAGTAATAAATACATACAAACATATATTCATATATACAGGTGCTTTGGGGAAGGGAAGGAGGTAAGGCGCGGGGGATGCAGAGGGGGAGGAGGGGGAGAGGAAGGAGGGGGCTCCATCTGGGAAGGCCTCCTGGAGGAGGTGAGCTCTCAGTAGGGCCTTGAAGGGAGGAAGAGAGCTAGTTTGGCAGATGTGGGGAGGGAGGGCATTCCAGGCCAGGGGGATGACGTGGGCCGGGGGTCGACGGCGGGACAGGCGGGAACGAGGCACCGTGAGGAGATTAGTGGTAGAAGAGCGGAGGGTGCGGGCTGGGCTGTAGAGGGCGAGAAGGGAAGTGAGGTAGGAGGGGACGAGGTGATGGAGAGCCTTGAAGCCGAGGGTGAGGAGTTTCTGCCTGATGCGTAGGTTGATTGGTAGCCACTGGGGATTTTTGAGGAGGGGAGTAACATGCCCAGAGCGTTTCTGGACAAAGACAATCCGGGCAGCGGCGTGAAGTATGGATTGAAGTGGGGAGAGACAAGAGGATGGGAGATCGGAGAGGAGGCTGATCGATCAATCGAAGGTATTCATTGAGTGCTTATTGTGTGTAGAGTCAGTCAGCTGATCGTATTTATTGAAGCAGTGTGGCTTAGTGGAAAGAGTATGGGCTTGGGAGTCAAAGGACGTGGGTTTTAATCTTGGCTCTACCACTTATCAGCTAGGTGACCTTGGGCAAACACTTAACTTCTCTGTGCCTCAGTTACCTCATCTGTAAAATGGGGATTAGGACTGTGAGCCCCACATGGGACAACCTGATTAACTTCTATCTACCCTGGCGCTTAGAATAGCACTTGGCACATAGTAAGCACTCAACAACTATCATAATTTTTATTATTATTTATTGATTATTGTGTGCAACGCACTGTAGTAAGCACTTGAGAGAGTACAATATAACAGGCACATTCCCAGCCAAAACGAGAGCAGAATTGATAGACACATTCCCTGCCCACAAGGAGCTTACAGCCTAGAGGGAAAGACAGACACTAATACGGTTACATAAATTACAGATGTGGACATAAGTACTATGGGGTTGAGGGTGGGATGTCTATCAAGTTGCCAAGTAGTGATGCTCTTTATTGATCCCCTGAGTACAAATACTATCCTAATCAATGGTATTTATTGAGTGCTTACTTTGTGGAGAGCATTGGGAAAGCACAGTATGGTTCGTAGACACAGTTCCTGCCTTCAAGGAACTTACAGTCTGTCAGGGGAGAAAAACAATGAAATAAATTACAGCTAGGGGAAGCAATAATAATAATTGTGATAGCGCTTACTATGTGCTAGGCACTATACTAAGCAATAGAGTACAGGGATATGTTCATAAGTTCTTGGCATATGGGGTGAATATCAAAATGCTCGGGGGTAGGAATTAGGCAGTGCAAAAGGGATGGAGAAATGGATGGGGAGATGGGCAGTTAGTCAGGGGAGGCTTCCTGGAGGAGGTACCATTTTACTGTACTAAGTGCTGGGGTGGATACAGGCAAATTGAGTTGGACACAGCTCCTGTCCCACATGTTGCTCACCGTCTAAGTGGGAGGGAGAATAGGTATTGATGAAGAAACTGAAGCACAGAGAAGTTAAGTGACTAGCCCAAGGTCACACAGATGGCCTCTGGCAGAATGGCATAGTGGATAGAACATGAAGCTGGGAGTCAGAAAGTCATGGGTACTACTCCTGACTCTGCTGCTTGTCTGCTGTGTGACCTTTGGCAAGTCACTTTGCATCTGTGTGCCTCAGTTACCTCAGTGGCAAAATGGGGATTGAGACTATGATCCCCACATGGTATTGGGACTGTGTCCAACTCGATTTGATTGTGTCCATCCATCCTCCCCAGTGCTTAGTACAGTGCCTTGCACATAGTAAGCACTTAACAAATGCCATTATTATTATCATTATTATTATCCCAGGTCCTTTGACTTCCAGGCCCTTGCTGTTTGTACTAGACCAGGCTGCTTGTCAACAAAAGCAAGATCTAAAGGTCACCTGCCCTTGAGGAGTTTACAGTCCAGTGAAGATGACCTAGCCTTTTGCTCTGCTAAGCTGAGTGTTCCCAGAGGGACAGGGACCCTGTCTGATTCCCACCTGTCTATTCTTTCCTAGTGCTTAGTACAGGCTGTGCTCATTCATTTATTCAATTGTATTTATTAACCACTTACTGTGTGCAGAGCACTGTACTAAGCACTCAGAGTACAATGCAACAGTAAATGGGCACATTCTCTGCCCACAGTGAGCTTAGTCTACTGCTTCACTTGCAAATTACGGTTAGGGTTAGGGTTACTGCTTCACTTGCAAATTAAGGAGCCACACTACTGTCTTTTTCTGATTTGGCTTTGGCCACACTGTCCTGCTGAGAAAAGATGGGGACTCTGGGTGGGGGACCTGCTGATGTGAGCAGGAGGTGCTCACTCAGCAATCCTTCCCAGCTGGTGTGGCTCTTCAGTGCCAATAGATGGATAGAGAGGAGGAAGAGAGAGGGGAGAGAGATGAGAAAGAGAGAGAGCCCTGAACGACTGCTACTCTGGCAGCAGTAGAGAGAGAGCCCTGAGGAAGTGCTACCCTGGCAACAGTGGAGAGAGAGAAAGAGAGAGAGGGAGAGAGATATATATAGAGAGAACACCCTGAGGAAATGCTACCCTGGCAGCCGTGAAGAGAGCCCTGAAGAAGTGTTACCCAGGCAGTAGGTGTGTGGCGGGGGAGACAGAGACAGAGAGTCCTGAGGAAGTGCTACCCCGGCCACAGTAAAGAGAACCCCTGAGGAACTGCTACTCAGGCTGTAGTAGAGAGAAAGAAGAGAGAAAGAGAGAGAGAGCACCCTGAGGAAATGCTACCCTGGCAGCAGTGAAGAGAACCCCTGAGGAAGTGCTACTCTGGCTGTAGTGGAGAGAAAGAGAGAAAGAGAGAGAGATCACCCTGAGGAAATGTTACCTGGCAGCAGTGAAGAGAGCCCTGAAGAAGTGTTACCCAGGCAGTGGGGGTGGGGGGGGGAGAGAGGGAGGGAGAAATGGAGAGAAGGGGAGAGAGAGAGAGAGAGAGAGAGAGAGAGAGAGAGAGAGAGAGAGAGAGAGAGAGCCCACCCTGAGGAAGTGCTACCCCAGCAGCAGTGAAGAGAACTCCTGAGGAACTGCTACTCTAGCTGTAGTGGAGAGAGAGAAAGAGAGAGAGACAACCCTGAGGAAATGCTACCCTGGCAGCAGTGAAGAGAGCCCTGAAGAAGTGCTGTCCTGGCAGTATGTGGTGGGGAGGGAGGAGGGGAGAGAGAGAGAGAAAGAACACCCTGAGGAAATGCTAACCTGGCAGCAATGAAGAGAGCCCTGAAGAAATAGGGGAAGCAGTGTGGCTCACTTGAAAGAGCACGGGCTTTGGAGTCAGAGTTCATGGGTTCAAATCCCGGCTCCTCCAATTGTCAGCTATATGACTTTGGGCAAGTCACTTAACTTCTCTGTGCCTCAGTTACCTCATCTGTAAAATGGGGATTAACACTGTGAGCCCCCTGTGGGACAAAGTTATCACCCTGTAACCTCCCCAGTGCCTAGAACAGTGCTTTACACATAGTAAGCGCTTAATAAATTCCACCATTATTATTATTATTATTATTAAGTGCTACCCTGGCAGCAGTGGAGAGAGAGAGAGAAAACCTTGAGGAAGTGCTACTGAAGCAACAGTGGAGAGAGAGAGCCCTGAAGAAATGCTACCCTGGCAGCAGTGGAGAAAGAGAGCCCTAAGGAAGTTATCCTTGCATCAGTGGGGAGAGAGAGCCATGAGGAAATGCTACCCTGGCGGCAGTGTGGAGACAGTGAGAGCCCTGAGGAAGTGCTACCCTAGCAGCGATATAGAGAGACAGAGCATGAGAGCACGTGTACCAGCCCCGAGGAAGCAATTCCCAGGCAGCCTTCTTCAGAAACATCGCAATGATATGCAAGAGCTTCAGCCTCAGCTGGAAGGAAACAGATGTCTCAGAGGCCAACGACCCCATGGTGTCAACATCCTGCTGGCTCCTGTTCAAGGGATGAAAGAGGGAAACAGGGCCAAAAATTGTCCCCATGATTAGATCGCCAACTGCTATTTCAGCCTCCGATTCCCCGGCCTCATCTTTCCTGCTGCTTGGACGTTCCCATTCCTTGGTGCTCTACTGAGGTCGTGGATGGAGGGAGATAAGGAGTCCAGATGCTAAATCTGGCAACTGCCAGGACAAGTATTGAAAATACACAGAGTCGCTAAAATATCAGCATGATTCCCCTCCCTGGTGGATCACTCCCAGAGGGAAATACCCAGATAGCGAAGAATGCTAATTCTGATTGTCTTTAATAATAATAATAATAAATAACAATTGTGGTATTTGTTAAGCGCTATGTGCCAAGCATTGTACTAAGTGTATACAAGCAAATCAGGTTGAACACAGTCCCTGTCCCACATGGGGCTCACAATCTTAATCCCCATTTAACAGATAATAATAATAATAATAATAATGATGGCATTTATTAAGCGCTTACTATGTGTAAAGCACTGTTCTAAGCGCTGGGGAGTTTACAAGGTGATCAGGTTGTCCCACGGGGGGCTCACAGTCTTAATCCCCATTTTACAGATAAGGTAACTGAGGCCCAGAGAAGTTAAGTGACTTGCCCAAAGTCACACAGCTGACAAGTGGCGGAGCCGGGATTTGAACCCCTGACCTCTGACGCCAAAGCCCGTGCTCTTTCCACTGAGTCATGCTGAGGTTACAGGCCCAGAGAAGCCAACTAACTTGCCCAAGGTAACACAGCGGACAAGTGGTGGAGCTGGGATTAAAACTCATGTCCTAGTGCTCTATCCATTTTGCCATGCTGCTTCTACAGATGACTACCAACCCTAGGCACAAAGGTACAGAGGTTGCTGCAAGTTTCAGGATGGTCGTAATTCCAGACTGAGCAAAGTTATAAGGGGCAGTGGGGTTTCGTGGTTTCTGAAAGATTTCTACCTCTGTGTAGGTACAACGGTCCCCTTTTCTTCCCCCTCTTTGTTTAGATGATGAAATCTCTCAGACTCATATAATAGCTGTATTTATTTATATATGTTAATATCTTTTTCCTCCTCTAGACTGTGAGCTCATTGTGATCAGGGAATGTGTCTGTTGCTACATTGTACTCCCCCAAGTGCTTAGTACAGTGCTTTGCACACCATAAGCACTAAATAAATACGACTGACTAAATGAAGTGATGGAGTCTCCTTTCAGGAACACTAGATGAATCTCAGATTGGAGACTTCAGGGTGGAGAAGCTGTGCAGAGAAGTTGATTCTAGTTCCAGTGGCTTGCTCGGTGCTCTCTCTTTCCACCGGTCATTTCCTATTAGGCAAGACTGGTGGAATTTAGTTGATCGGTCCATCAGTGGTTCAGTGGTATTTCTGAGAGCCTTCTGTGTGTGGAGCACTGTGATGAGAGCTGGAGAGAGTACAATTTAGCAGAGTTGGTAGATGTTGGTTGCTTATGAAGAGCTGATGTCTACAGGGGTAGAGAAGCCATGTGGATGGGCACAAGGCAGCTCATCGTGAAGTGCTGGCAGGGTCCTTTAGAGAAGCTGGGATTAGAACCCAGGTACTCTGAATCCCAGGCCCGGGATCTTTCCACTCGACCAGCAGCAGAGCTACTCTTCATATAATAATAATAATTATGGTATTTGTTAAGCGCTTACTATGTTCCAGGCCCTCTACTAAGCACTGGGGTGGATACAAGCAAATTGGGATGGACACAGCCCCTGTCCCACATGGGGCTCACAGTCTCAAGCTCCATTTTACAGATGAGGTAACTGAGGTCCAGAGAAGTGAAGTGACTTGCTCAAGGTCACACAGCAGATACTTTGGGGAGAAGGGATTAGACCTCCCCCTCGTCCCCCTCTCCATCCCCCCCATCTTACCTCCTTCCCTTCCCCACAGCACCTGTATATATGTATATATGTTTGTACATATTTTTTTACTCTATTTATTTATTTTATTTGTACATATCTATTCTATTTATTTTATTGTGTTAGTATGTTTGGTTTTGTTCTCTTTCTCCCCCTTTTAGACTGTGAGCCCACTGTTGGGTAGGGACTGTCTCTATATGTTGCCAATTTGTACTTCCCAAGCGCTTAGTACAGTGCTCTGCACATAGTAAGTGCTCAATAAATACGATTGATGATGATGATGATGATCCTCTGACTCCCAGGCTCGGACTCTATCCACTACTCCAGGCTGCTTCAAGATCACACAGTCTTCTAGACTGTGAGCCCATTGTTGAGTAGGGACCGTCTCTATATGTTGCCAACTTGTACTTCCCAAGCACTTAGTTCAGTGCTCTGCACACAGTAAGCACTCAATAAATACTATTGAATGAATGAATGAATGAATGAATGAAAGTGGTGGAGTATAGTACAATAGAATTAGCAGACATGTTCCCCGCCCAGAATGAGCTTGTCTGTCTCCTCCTCTAGACTATAAGCTCGTTGTAGGCAGCAAATATGTCCGTTGTATTATTGTATTGTACTCTCCCAAGCACTTAGGACAGTGTTCTACACACAGTAAGCATTCAGTATGTATGATTGATTAATTGACTGATTCCCCACCTTCCCCTCTGGGTCACCTATGCACTTGGCTATGCTCCTCTTAAACACTTTGATACTCATCTCTGTCCTTCAGCACTTAGGTAACTATCCTTATATTCTACTATTTGCCCTATTATTTTAATGCTTTTCTTCCCCATAAGATGTAAGCTCCATGTGTGCAGGGCTTGTGTCTTCTGACTCTGTTGTATCATATTGTCCCAAGTGCTTAGTACAGTGTTCTGCACATAGTAAACCCCTATTAAATACCTTTGATTAATTGATACAATTCCACCAGTCTTGACTAATAGGAAAGAGACAATGAGCAGGTAGGGCCAAATTTCTACCCAAGTGAACAAACCTCCAATCTGAAATGTCAATAGGATTCTAAATTATGTTTTATAATAATAATAATAATGATGGTATTTGTTAAGCGCTTACTATGTGCCAAGCAATGTTCCAAGCGCTGGGGTAGATACAGAGTAATCAGGTTGTCCCACAGTCTTAACCCCCATTTTACCAATGAGGTAACTGAGGCACAGAGAAGTTAAGTGACTTGCCTAAAGTCACACAGCTGACAAGTGGCGGAGCCAGGAATAGAACACATGACCGCTGACTCCCAAGTCCATCCTCTTTCCACTAAGCCTCACCACTTCTCTATCTGAACTCTATCTGAACTCACCTTCAGTATTCAGTGATCAATGAATGGGATTGATTGAGTATTTACTGTGTGTACTAAGCAGCTTGGCCTAGTGGATAGAGCACAGGCCTGGGAATCAGAAGGTCATGGCTTCCAATCCCGGCTCCTCCACTTGTGTGACCCTGGGCAAGTCATCACTTAACTCCTCTGTGCCTCAGTTCCCTCATCTGTAAAATGGGGATTAAGACTTTGAACCCCATGTGGGACAGAGACCATGTCCAACCGGATTATCTAGTATCTACCCCAGTGCTTAGAACAGTGCCTGGCACATAGTAAATTCTTCACAAATAACATAATAATAATAATAATAACTATTATTAGTATAATACAATTTAGTTAGTTGACATGTTCTCTGCCTAGAAGGAACTTAGAGTCTAGAGGGGCAAACAGACATTAAATTAACTGATTGATATGTACATCAGTACTGTGGGACAAATATGAATTGCCTAAAGGGTAAAGATCCAAAAGAAAGGGTGATGTAGAAGGGAAAGGGAGTGATCACTGTTCTGTTTCTTGGTCTCCCATGCATTAGGCAGGAGAATTCTGTCTTAATTAAGGCAAGATGAAGGCGTCATGGTTGGAAAACCTTGGTAATCCTGAAAAAAAACCAAAAAACCCAAACCACATTCTCATATCATTCCTATTACACTCTTTCTTACAAGTTCCTACAGTGCTGAACTGTTCGAGCGGAATCTTCTGTGGGCAAGGAGATGCGAATCATCCTTTTGTCTGTCATATCCAAGTGCTGAGCCTGTTGTTGGTTAGGGATTGTCTCTATTTGTTGCCAGATTGTACATTCCAAGCATTTAGTACAATGCTGTGCACACAGTAAGCACTCAAATACGATTGCATGAATTGCTCAATTGGTGCTCAATGAATGCCTTTATTATCGCTTCTGAAATAATAATAATAACATTACTGGTAGGATTTGTTAAGTGCTTACTTTGTGCCAGGCACCGAGTTAGACAAAAGATAATCAGGTTGAACACAGTCCTTATCCCACATTGGGCTCACACTCTAAGCACGGGCCTGAGAGTCAGAAGGAATTGGGTTCTAATCTCAGCTCCGACTCATCTGCTGTGTGACCTTGGGCAAGTCATTTCATTTCTCTGGGTTTTGGTTACCTCATCTGTAAAATAGGTATTAAGACTGTGAACCTCATGTGGGACAGGGACTACGTCCAGCCCAGTTTGCTTGTAACCACCCCAGAACTTAATACAGTGCCTCGCAGGTAGTAAATGCTTAAAAAACATTTTATTATTATTATTATTATTATTATTATTATTATTATTATTATTAGGGAAGGGAGAAGGGGTCAGAAGTAGAATAGATGATAAAATGGAAGTAGAGAGAGTAGGTTGTTGTTAGGGGAGTGGAATGTGTGGATTAGGTTGTGTTAGATCAGTGAGGCAAGGCAATAATACTAATAATAATGATGGTATTTGTTAAGTGCTTACTACATGCCAAGCACTGTTCTAAGCACTGGGGTAGATAATCAGGTAAACAGGTTTTCCCACATGGGGCTCACAGTCTTAATCCCCACTTTACAGATGAGGTAACTGAGACAAAGAGAAGTTAAGTGGTCTGCCCAAGTAGGAGGGAGAGAGCTGATCGAGTGCCTTACAGTTAACAGTAAGGCATTCCTGTTTGATGCAGAGGTAAATAAACAACCATTGAAGGCTTGTGAGGAATGGGGAGTTATGGACTGAATGGTTTTTTCAGAAAAATGATTCGGTCTGCGAAGTGTGGACTGTAGAGGGGAAAGATAGGAGGCTGGGAGATCAGTGAGGATGCCAATGCAGTAGTTAAGATGGGCTCTTAGTTGTTTAAATAATAATGATGGCATTTGTTAAGTGCTTACTATGTGCCACCCACTGTTCTAAGCTCTAGGGGGGTAGAAAGTAATCAGGTTGTTCCACGTGGGGCTCGCACTTTTAATCCCCATTTTACAGATGAGGTAACTGAGGCCCAGAGAAGTTAAGTGACTTGCCCAAAGTCACACAGTTGACAAGTGGCAGAGCCGGAATTAGAACCCATTACTTCCGACTCCCAAGCCCATGCTCTTTCCACTGAGCCATGCTGCTTCTCATCAGCCAGGTTGGCCACATGAAAAGGACAGAATTTAGCAGTCTTGTGAAGGTTGATCCAGTAGAATTTGATGGCAGTTTGAATATATGGGTTGAAAAAGAGACAAGCCAAGGATAATGCTAAAGTTCCAGGCTTGTGAGACAGGGAAGATGGAGGTGCTGTCTACGGGAATGGAAAAGTCAGAGGGAAGACAGGGTTTGGGTAGGAAAATCAGGAGTTCTGTTTAGGAAAGGTTAATGTCAGTGGAACATTCAAGAAGAGACGTCCTGAAGGGAGGAGGAAATGTGAGAAGACAGAGAACACAGGAGGTCAGAGCTAGAGAGGGAGATTTGAGAATCATCACAATAATACTAATAGTACTCGTTAAGCATTTACTATGTGCCTAGCACTGTTCTAAGATCTGGGGTCGATACAAGATAATCAGGTGGGACACACTCCCTGTCCCACATAGGGCTCACATTCTTTAATCCCTATTTTACAGATGAGATAACTCAGGCCCAGAGAAGTTAAGTGATTTGCCCAAGGTCATGTGGCGGAGCAGGGATTAGAACTCAGGTCTCGCTGACTTCCAGGTCTGGGCTCTATCCACTGGGAAACAGCATGGCTTAATGGATAGTACTGGCCTAAGTGTGGTTTAAGTCCTTACTACAGTGCTCTGCACACAGTGAGCGCTCAATAAATACTATTGGATGAATGAACAAATGGATAGAGTACGGGCCTGGGAGTCAGAAGGTCAAGGGTTCTAATCCCGGCTCCGCCACGTCTGCTGTGTGAGCTTGGGCAAATCCCTTCATTTCTCTGGGCCTCAGTTACCTCATCTGTAAAATGGGGATTCAGAGAGTGAGCCCCAGTGTGGGACAGGGACTGTGTCCAGCCTGATTAATTTGTATCTACCCCAGCACTTAGAACAGTGCTTGGCACATAGTAAGCGCTTAACAAGCACCATAATTATTGTTATTAATAGCAGTAGTAGTGATGGTATTTGAGGTCTTTGGAATGAGCAATTCAGTGGAGATGGAGAATAGAAGGTGTCCCAGAAATGAGCCTTTGAGGAACCCCCAGAATTGGAGGGTGCGAGGCAGATGAGGATTTTGCTAAAGAGACTGAGAAGGAGCAGTCAGGGAGCTAGGAGGAGAACCAGGAGAGGACAGTGTCAGGGAAGCCCAGGTTGGATGGTGTTTTCAGGAGAAGGGGGTGGTCCACAGAGGCGAAGGCAGCAGAGAGATTGAGGAGGATTAGAGTGGAATCTGCTGCTTTGTCCACAGTAAGCGCTTAATAAATGCAATGGATGGTGTAGTGGCTGTGGGATTTGGTGAGAAGGAGGTCTGTGGCGTGGAGGCAGTGGAAGCCAGTTTGCAGAGGGTTGTAGGAGAAACATGGAGGAGAGGAAACAGAGCAATGAGAGAATAATACAAAACAGTACCGAGAGGATCCATGCCCCAAAGGAATTCACAAATTAGAAAGAAAGATAGAACTCTCACATCCTTGGTGCATACAGAGTGATTAATAATAATAATAATAATAATAATAATGGTACTTTCATTCCATCACATTTATTGAGTGCTTACTGTGTGCAAAGCACTGTACTAAGCTCTTGGGAGACTACAGTGTAACAACAGACACATTCCTGTCCACAGTGAGCTCATGTACCAAGCCCTGTTCTAAACGCTGGTGATCAAGGTACAAGATACAAGGTAATCAGGTTGGACACAGTCCCTGTCCTACATGGGGCTCACACAGTGTGCTGCACACAGTGTGCTGCACACAGTAGGTGCTCAATAAATGCGATTGAATGAATGAGTGAATGAAGGAAGGAACTTGCCCAAGGTCACACAACAGATATGTGGCCGGGCTAGGATTGGAAACAAGGTTCTTCTGATTCCCAGGCCTAGGATCTATCCAATAATAATAATAATAATAATAATAATAATGGTATTTGCTAGGCACTTACTATGTGCCAAGCACTGTTCTAAGCCCTGGGATAGATACAAGGTAATTAGGTGCCCCACACGGTGCTCACAGTCTTAATCCCCATTTTACAGATGAGGTAACAGGCACAGAGAAGTTGAGTGATTTGCCCAAAGTCATACAGCTGATAAATGGTGGAGCTGGGATTAGAACCCATGACCTCTGACTCCCAAGCCCGGGCTCTTTCCACTAAGCCACGCTGCAGTTTAGACTACCATTTGATTATGAACAAAATGTCTCCTTGAAGGGTTAAGAACAATACCCACGTTTTGTCAGTCAGTCGTATTTATTGAGAGCTTACTGGTTGCAGAGCACTGTACTAAGTGCTTGGGCAAGGACAGCGTAACAATAACATAGTTCATCATGCTGTCTGTAGTTGAGAGCTCTCTTCTTTAGCCCCAAAGGCAAAGACAGACTTGCAGATTCCATTTACAATTTTGTGCCCAGTGAATGCAGTCTTAACCTGCTTCATGGGTGTACTGCTGACCAAGATGGGGTTTCCAGTCCATCTGATCCCCATTTTACAGATGGGGAACCTGAAACACAGAGAGGTTAAATGACTTCTAGACTGGGAGCCCATAGTTGGGTAGGGACCGTCTCTTCATGTTGCCGATTTCTACTTCCCAAGTGCTTAGAACAGTGCTCTGCACACAGTAAGCGCTCAATAAATACGATTGAATGAATGAATGACTTATCAGAGGACATGCTGCTAGCCAGGGACAGAGCTGGCACTTGAACCAAAGACTTCCTTACTCCCAACCCCATGCTCTTTCTAAGAGAAGCAGTGTGACCTAGTGGAACGAGCACAGGCCTGGGAGTCGGAGGACCTGGGTTCTAATCCCAGCTCTGCCACGTGTCTGCTGGGTGATCTGGGGCAAGTCTCTTTACTTCTGTGTTCCTCAGTTTCCTCCTCTGTAAAATAAGGATTAATGATAATAATAATAATAATAATAATAATAATAATGGTATTTGTTAAGTGCTTACTATGTGCCGAGCACTATTTTAAGCACTGGGGTAGCTACAAGGTTATCAGGCTGTCCCATGCAGGGTTTACAGTCTTAATCCCTTTACAGATGAGGTAACTGAGGCCCAGAGAAGTTAAGTAGTGTGGCTTAGTGGAAAGAACCTGGGCTCGGGAGTCAGAGGTCATGGGTTCTAATCCTGGCTCCACCGCTTGTCAGCTGTGTGACCTTGGGCAAGTCACTTGACTTCTCTGTGCCTCAGTTGGGCAAGTCACTTGACTTCTCTGTGCCTCAAGTACTTCATCTGTAAAATGGGGATGAAGATTGTGAGCCCCATGTGGGACAACCTGACAATCTTGTATCTTCCCCAGCACTTAGAACAGTGCTTTGCACATAGTAAGTGCTTAATAAATGCCATTATTGTTATTATTATTATTAAGTGACTTGCCTAAAAGATTAAGACTGGGAGTCCCATGTGGGAGAGGGACTATGTCCAACCTGATTATTTTATATGTACCCCAGCGCTTAATGTGGTGCCTGGCACAGAGTAAGCATTTAACAAATACCATTATTATTATTATTATTGTTATTATTATTAATAGTAGTAGTAGTAGACCACACTGATTTTAGACCTATCACCTTCCTGGGAGGCCAGGATCCACAGTGCTTCAAAGGATTGTGGGGCTTTCCACAGAGGTTAAGCAGTGTGGTGAAGTGGATAGAGCCTGGGCCTGTGAGTCAGGTCATGGGTTCTAATCCCAGCCTCACCACATGTCTGTTGTCTGACCTTGGGCAAGTCACTTTACTTCTCCAGGCCTCAGTTCCCTCATCTGTAAAATGGGGATTGAGACCGTGGGCCCCATGTGGGACAAGGACTGTACCCAACCCGATTTGACTGTATCCACCCCTGTGCTTAGTACAGTTATTGAAGGCTCATCTCCCTCCAAGAAGCCTTCCCTGACTAAGCCCTCCTGTCCTCTTCTCCCACTCCCTTCTGCGCCACTCTTTCTTATTTCTTCATTCATCCTCCTTCCCATTCCCACAGCACATTTGTATCTATCTGTAATTTATTTATTTCTATTAATGGCTATATCCCCCTTTAGACAGTGAGCTTGCAGGGAATGTGTCTGTTGTTATATTGTGCTTAGTACAGTGCTTTGTACACAGTAAGTGTTCAATAAATGAGATTGAATGAATACAGTGCCTGGCACATAGTAAGAGCTTAATAAATGCCACATGTATTAACCAAACTGGAGCTTCAGTTGCCCACATTGCTTGTCAAATATGACCAAGACCGAAGATGCTCATTCATTTCCTTTAGGAAAATGATAAGTAGGATATCAAAAGAATCTGTAAAGAATAAAAGAAATAACCATAAAATGCTTCAATCTACAAAATTTGAGTGTCACCCGTTGTATTTCATGATATAAATAAAGCACTTTCTGAAACTGCAATGTGCTTTGAGGAGCAGTGTTGTCTAGTGGATAGAGCACAGTATCAGGGGTCAGAAGGACCTGGGTTCTGATCCCAGCTCTTCCACGTATCTGCTGTGTGACCTCTGGCAAGTTGCTTTACTTCTTTATACCTCAGTTACCTAATCTGTAAAATGGGGATTAAGACTGTGAGCCCAATGTGGGACAGGGACTGTGTCCGAGCCAATTACCTTGTCTACCCCAGCACTTAGTACAGTACCTGGCACATAGTAGGTGCTTAAAACATACCACAGTTGTTACTATCAATGATTACATTCTTTAATTCAGGAAATTGAATGTATTATATTAGGTGAATAGCCCAAAATACGGAGTTGGGTCAATGAGTGGACAGAACTGGGAAGTAAAGTTTAAGAAATAACTTGAAAGATCAAACACCACATAGTCTTAAAACAATTAGCATGCGGCCCGTGACTTAACTGGGTAACAGAATCCTCCTCTGACTCGTAATGATACTTGCATTTGGAAGCATCATTTTTCTAACAACCTCCTTGTAATAGAAATTCAACTGACAGCTTCAGGATAAAGCTATAATGTACATTTATAACTGCCATAGAATTTGACGGTAAAAATGAACTTAATTAAAGAGGCAAGGAGACTGTCATATGAATGTTTTTTACTTCAAATTGAAGTCTGGATATTTTCTATCTACTTGAAATTTCAATTTCGGTTGAAATTAAGAGGAGAGATGTAAAGAAAGCAAGCTAAGGAGATGATCTGCTAAGCCAATGGCAGAATAATAGGGTGGTTCATGGCCTAGATAAAAGGATCCAGGATAGTGAATCAGGAGCCCTACGTTCTAATCAATCAATCAGTGCTATTTATTGAGCACTTACTATGTGCAGAGCACTGCTCTAAACTCTTGGGAGAGTACAGTACAGTCCTCTAGGCTGTAAGCTCATTGTGGGCAGAGAATGTGTCTGTTTATTGTTAGATTGTACTCTCCCAAGCACTTAGTATACTGCACTGCACACAGTAAGCGCTAAATAAATATGATTGACTATTTTTAGCTTGGCCCAATATATTATGGTAATTCTGGGGTGGGCCCAGACCTGCCTTAATATTCCTAAGACATGGGCCTAGGAATCAGAAGGTCTTGGGTTCAAATGCTGGCTCCGCCGCTTGTCTCTTGTGTGATCTTGGGCAAGTCACTTCATTTCTCTGGGCCTCAGTTACCTCAACTCTAAAATGGGGCTGGAGACTGTGAGCCCCACGTGGGACAGGGATTGTGTCCACCCCGACTCAATTGTATCCACCCCAGTGCTTAGAACAGTGCCTGGCGCATAGTAAGCACGTAACAAATCCCATAATAATAAATATTCTTATATTACTATTATTTTAGCCATTCAGTACCCTGTTTAGTATTTATTCTGCACCTAGTGCCTTTGTGTCTCATATTTTAATTTTAAACCTCCACCCTCTGTCCAACTCAGCTGCTCCACTGAGTTTGGTGGTTCAAATTTGGTGCTCAGGTTCAATCAATCAATCAATCAATCGTATTTATTGAGCGCTTACTATGTGCAGAGCACTGTACTAAGCGCTTGGGAAGTACAAATTGGCATCACAGGTTCACTGAGACCAAAGAAGGGAATGAAACAGCCGACACAGTTGGGTTTTTTTTTTTGGTGGGGGAGGGTGAAGGAGGGGCAATGGGTGTGTCTCCCCCCCCCCTCCCCCCCCTTAAATACACTCGAGATTTGGGCAGAGCCAGACAGACTTCTACATAACATTCAATTCATGCATGCAGTTATGTTATCGAGTGCTGTGTGCAAAGCACTGTACTCAGTGCTTGGGAAAGTACAATACAAAAATAGAGACATATTCCCTGCCCACAATGAGCTTACAGTCTAGAGGTGGCTAGTGGAAAGAGCACAAGCTTGGGAGTCAGAGGACATGGGTTCTAATTCCACCTCGGGCACTTATCAGCTGTGTGACCTTACGCAAGCCATTTAACTTCTCTGTGCCTCATTTACCTCATCTTTCCCCCCCTTCAAGACTGTGAGCCCATTGCTGGGTAGGGATTGTCTCTATCTGTTGCAGAATTGTACTTTCCAAGTGCCTAGTACAGTGCTCTGCACACAGTAAGCGCTCAATAAATACAATTGAATAAATAAATATCTGAATAGAGGCCTTGTTTCCTGCACTGCACTTCAGTGTCCTTTATTGGAGAGGGCGTACATTCGATGTCATAGATGTAATTCGGTAGCACCTGCATTTCAGTGTCTGTTATCATTCATTCAGTCATATTTATTGAGCACTTACTGTGTGCAGAGCACTGTACTAAGCACTTGGGAATCAATCAATCAATCATATTTATGGAGCGCTTACTGTGTGCAGAGCCCTGTACTAAGCGCTTGGGAAGTACAAGTTGGCAACATATAGAGACAGTCCCTACCCAACAGTGGGCTCACAGTCTAGAAGGGGGAGACAGAGAGCAAAACCAAACATATTAACAAAATAAAATAAATAGAATAGATATGTACAAGTAAAATAAATAAATAAATAGAATAATAAATATGTACAAACATATACATATATACAGGTGCTGTGGGGAAGGGAAGGAGGTAAGACGGGGGGATGGAGAGCGGGACGAGGGGGAGTGGAAGGAGGGGGCTCAGTCTGGGAAGGACTCCCGGAGGAGGTGAGCTCTCAGTAGGGCCTTGAAGGGAAGTACAAGTTGGCAACATATAGAGATGGTCTCTACCCAACAACGGGCTCACAGTCTAGAAGGGGGAGACAGACAACAAAACAAAACAAAATATGTGGATTCTGTTCCCAGCCCCTCCCTTACCCCCAAGGGAAGCAGCATGGCCTAGTGGCTAGAGCCCGGGCCTGGAAATCAGAAGGTCATGGGTAATAATCCCGGCTCTGCCACTCCTCTGCTGTGTAACCTTGGGCAAATCACTTTACTTTTCTGGGCCTCAGCCACCTTATCAGTAAAATGGGATTGAGACTGTGAGTCCCATGTGGTACAGGAACCGTGTCCAACCCGATTTGCTTATATCCACCCCAGCGCTTAGTACAGTACCTGGCACATAGTAAGCACTTAATAAATACCACAGTTGTTTTTATTTTATGGGACCCTTCAGATAAAGCGAAGCAGCATGGCTCAGTGGAAAGAGCCCGGGCTTGGGAGTCAGAGGTGGTGGGTTCTAATACCGGCTCTGCCACCTGTCTGCTGTGTGACCTTGGGCAAGTCACTTAGCTTCTCTGAGCCTCACTTACCTCATCTGTAAAATGGGGATTCAGTCTGTGAGCCCCACGTGGGAAAACCTGATCACCTTGTATCCCCCCCAGTGCTTAGAACAGTGCTTGGCACATAGTAAGTACTTAATAAATACCATTATTATTATTTTTATTATTATGAAAGATGACCTGAGATAGGCTCGTGACCTGAGAGAATCTTGGGGCTGCCCCTCTTTCTCCCCCTCTAGACTGGAAACTTGTTGTGGGCAGGGAATGTGTCTATTTATTGTCCTATTGTAGTCTCCCAAGCGCTTTGCACAGCACTCTGCACACAGTAAGCTCTCAATAAATACAACTGAATGAACCCTACACCCCCAAAGGAAGGGCTGGAAATAAAGTGCTAATTTGTACTTCCCAAGCGCTTAGTACAGTGCTCTGCACACAGTAAGCGCTCTCAAAATACGATTGAATGGATGAATGAAAGTGGCCTTCAAGGGGTGGAGGTGATTGGCTCATTAAAATCAGGAATTTCATTAATCATGCCTGATGTCGGGCCACAGATGGATCCATAGACAAAGGGGAAAGAAGGAGAAGCAGCCTGGCTAAGTGGAAAGTGCACAGGCTTGGGAGTCAGAGGTCGTGGGTACCAATCCCTGCTCCGCCACTTGTCTGGTGTGTGACTTTGGGCAAGTCGCTTAACTTCTCTGTGCCTCAGTTCCCTCATCTGTAAAATGGGGATTAAGACTGTGAGCCCCATATGGGACAACCTGATTACCTTGTATCTCCCCCCCCCCCCCCCCCCCCCCCCCGCCAAGCGCTTAGAACAGTGATTGGTGCATAGTAAGCACTTAACAAATGCCATCATTATTATTATTATTATCTCGGATCCAAATTGCTCGTCAGAAAAGAAATGGCTTCCTTTTTGGCATGCAGAAACTCATACTCTGTAGGCATACTTTATAGCAGGATAACATATATGAAAGTCATGAATACTCTGTTCATAGAAGCCATGAAACTAGAGTAAGTCAGTAGCAGTTATAATGAATGTAATGTGTGAATATGTTGTAAAATGAATGAAATAGTCATTATGAGAAATAAACGCTTAGTACAATGCTCTGCACACAGTAAGCACTCAATAAATACAATTGAATGAATGAATAATTATGGTATTTTTAAGCACCTACTGTGTGCCAGGCACTGTATTAAGCACAGAGGTGGATACAAGCATGTCGGGTTGGACGCAGTCCATGTCCCAAATGGAGCTCACAGTCTTGATCCCCATTTTACAGATGAGGTAACTGAGGCCCAGAGAAGCTAAGTCACTTGCCCAAGGTCACACAGTAGACAAGTGGTGGAGCTGGGATTAGAACCCATGCCTTATGGTGCCCAGGCTCTGTCCACTACGCTATGCTGCTTCTCTAATAAATAAATGAATAATAGAAGAGCACGGCATGGTTCTCCAGTGGAAAGAGCATCTTACACTATTGATCCATTATATTTAGGGAACCAGTGTGGCCTAGTGGAGAGAGCCCAGGGCTGGCAGTCAGAAGGACCTGAGTTCCAATCCCAGCTCTGCCAGTTGCTTGCTGTATGACCTTGGACAAGTAACTTCTTTCTCTGGGTGCCTCAGTTTCCTCAACTGTAAAATGAGAATTCAGTACCTGTTCCCCCTCCTACTTAAGACTGTGAGTGCTGTGTGGGACAGGGACTTGGTCCAACCAATATAACTTGTACCTACTTCTGCAGTTAAAACAGTGTTTAACACATAGTCTGCACTAACGGTGCCTCGCACATAGTAAGCGCTTAACAAATGCCATCATCATCATCATCACTTAACAAATGTCATAAAAAACCACAAGAACACAGTGCTGGAAGTCAGGAAACCAGAATACTGCTTCAAACTGAGAAGCAGCATGGCTCAGTGGAAAGAGCCCGGGCTTGGGAGTCAGGGGTCATGGGTTCTAATCCTGGCTCTGCCACTTGTCAGCAGTGTGACTTGGGGCAAGTCGCTTCACTTCTCTGTGCGTCAGTTACCTCATCTGTAAAACGGGGATTAGTAGTGTGAGCCCCACATGATTACCTTGTATCTACCCCAGGGCTTAGAACAGTGTTAGGCACATAGTAAGTGCTTAACAAATACTATCATCATCATAATAATAATGATGGTATTTGTTAAGCACTTACTATGTGTGAAGCACTGTTCTAAGTGCTGGGGGGGATACAAGGTGATCAGGTTGTCCCACGTGGGACTCACAGTCTTCATCCCCATTTTACAGATGAGGGAACTGAGGCACAGAGGAGTGAAGTGACTTGTCCAAGGTCACACAGCTGACAATTGGCGGAGTCGGGTTTGGAACCCATGACCCCTGACTCCCAAGCCCAGGCTCTGTCCACTGAGCCACGTTGCTTTTCTAATCATCAGAGTTGATCATCCCCCTTTTAGACTGTGAGCCCACTGTTGGGTCGGGACTGTCTCTATGTGTTGCCAACTTGGACTTCCCAAGCGCTTAGTACAGTGCTCTGCACACAGTAAGCGCTCAATAAATACGACATATCTATGCTATTTATTTTATTTTGTTAGTATGTTTGGTTTTGTTCTCCATCTCCCCGTTCTAGACTGTGAGCCCACTGTTGGGTAGGGACTGTCTCTATGTGTTGCCGACTTGGACTTCCCAAGCGCTTAGTACAGTGCTCTGCACACAGTAAGCGCTCAATAAATACGATTGATGATGATGATGTGTGGAGGTACTAATAATCATATTAATAATTGTGGTATCTGTTAAACACTTCCCCACAGCACCTGTATATATGTATATATGTTTGTACATATTTATTACTCTATTTATTTATTTTACTTGTACATATCTATTCTATTTATTTTATTTTGTTAGTATGTTTGGTTTTGTTCTCCGTCTCCCCCTTTTAGACTGTGAGCCCACTGTTGGGTAGGGACTGTCTCTATGTGTTGCTGACTTGGACTTCCCAAGCGCTTAGTACAGTGCTCTGCACACAGTAAGCGCTCAATAAATGCGATTGATGATGGTTGATGATGATGATGATGATCATCATCAACTCTGACACGGCTTTCTCATGTGACTTTGGACAGGTCACTTAACCTCTCTGGGCCTCAGTTTTCTCATCTCTAAAATAGGCAAGATACCTGCCCTCTTTTCCTTTCCAAATGTGAGCTCCATGTGGAACAGGGATTGTCTGATCGGGTTATTATTTGTCTACCACAGCACACGTAAGTAAATGCTTAGTCAGTGCCATAGTGCTGTAAATTATTATGAGAAAATTCAGAATTCATCCTATTTTTTCTACGCTTGTATTCTTTCCCCTCTGAATTTAAATTAAAGGGCATTATTTGTTCTGAGTTTTTGTGTTAAAAATATTTTGAGGTAGATAACATTATCTGTCTCCCCCTCTAGACTGTAAACTCCTTGTGGACAGGGGATAATAATAGTGGTATTTGAGAAGCAGCGTGGCTCAGTGGAAAGAGCACAGGCTTTGGAGTCAGAGGTCATGGGTTCAAATTCCGGCTCAGCCAGTTGTCAGCTGTGTGACTTTGGGCAAGTCACTTCACTTCTCTGGGCCTCAGTTGATCTACATCTCTGCCCCTGCTCTCTCCCCCTCCCTCCAGGCTCGCATCTCCTCCTGCCTTCAGGACATCTCCATCTGGATGTCTGCTCGCCACCTAAAGCTCAACATGTCGAAGACTGAACTCCTTGTCTTCCCTCCCAAACCTTGTCCTCTCCCTGACTTTCCCATCTCTGTTGACGGCACTACCATCCTTCCCGTCTCACAAGCCCGCAACCTTGGTGTCATCCTCGACTCCGCTCTCTCATTCACCCCTCACATCCAAGCCGTGACCAAAACCTGCCGGTCTCAGCTCCGCAACATTGCCAAGATCCGCCCTTTCCTCTCCATCCAAACTGCTACCCTGCTTATTCAAGCTCTCATCCTATCCCGTCTGGACTACTGCACCAGCCTTCTCTCTGATCTCCCATCCTCGTGTCTCTCTCCACTTCAATCCATACTTCATGCTGCTGCCCGGATTATCTTTGTCCAGAAACGCTCTGGGCATATTACTCCCCTCCTCAAAAACCTCCAGTGGCTACCAATCAATCTGCGCATCAGGCAGAAACTCCTCACCCTGGGCTTCAAGGCTCTCCATCTCCTCGCCCCCTCCTACCTCACCTCCCTTCTCTCCTTCTACTGCCCAGCCCGCACCCTCCGCTCCTCCGCCGCTAATCTCCTCACCGTACCTCGTTCTCGCCTGTCCCGCCATCGACCCCCGGCCCACGTCATCCCCCGGGCCTGGAATGCCCTCCCTCTGCCCCTCTGCCAAGTTAGCTCTCTTCCTCCCTTCAAGGCCCTACTGAGAGCTCACCTCCTCCAGGAGGCCTTCCCAGACTGAGCCCCTTCCTTCCTCTCCCCCTCGTCCCTCTCTCCATCCCCCCATCTTACCTCCTTCCCTTCCCCACAGCACCTGTATATATGTATATATGGTTGTACATATTTATTACTCTATTTATTTATTTTACTTGTATGTACATTTCTATCCTATTTATTTTATTTTGTTGGTATGTTTGGTTTTGTTCTCTGTCTCCCCCTTTTAGACTGTGAGCCCACTGTTGGGTAGGGACTGTCTCTATGTGTTGCCAATTTGTACTTCCCAAGCGCTTAGTACAGTGCTCTGCACATAGTAAGTGCTCAATAAATATGATTGATTGATTGATTGATTGATCTCATCTGGAAAATGGGGATTAAGACTGTGAGCCCCCAGTGGGACAACCTGATCACCTTGTAACCTCTCCAGCACTTAGAACAGTGCTTTGCACATAGTAAGCAGTTAATTAATGCCATTATTATTATTATTATTTGTTAAGCGCTTACTATAAGCCAGGCACTGAACGAAGCACTGGGGTATAATAATAATAATAATAATGATGGTATTTGTTATTTCTGTCTTTGTGTAGACACAAAGTAATCAGGTTGGATACAGTCACTGTCCCATATAGGACTGTCCATATATGGATCTCCATCTCCATTTTAAAGATGAGGTAACGGAGGCACCAAAAAGTGAAATGACTTGGCCAAAGTCACACAGCAGACAAGTGGTGGAACAGGGATTAGAACCCAGGTCCTTCTGACTCCCAGGCCCATACTCTGTTTCGGTAGGCCACACTGCTTCTCTTACCAACTTTCTTGTATTGTGCTCCCCCAAGTGCTCAGTATTCATTCATTCATTCATTCAATCGTATTTATTGAGCACGTACTGTATGCAAAGCACTGTACTAAGCACTTGGGAAGTAAAAGTTGGCAACATATAGAGACGATTCCTACCCAACAGCGGGCTCACAGTCTAGAAGGGGGAGACAGACAACAAAACAAAATATATTAACAAAACAAAATAAATAGAATAAATATGTGCAAATAAAATAAATAGAGTAATAAATATGTACAGACATATATACATATATACAGGTGTTGTGGGGAGGGGAAGGCGATAAGACAGGGGGAGGGGGAGGAAGGGAAGAGGAAGGAGGGGGCTCAGTCTGGGAAGGCCTCCCGGAGGAGGTGAAAGTGAAGTGCTCAGCACACAGTAAGTGCTCAATAAATATTATTGACTAATTATGTATATTCCTTAATTTCATGAAAAATTAATAAACGCCAAAAGGCATCTGAAATCACAATCTATTTTTTCCTCTTACTTTATAAGCATATCTTAAAAGCTCATTCAAAGTGGAAAAACTCGTTTATAAATATTCAAGCGTACCCTTGTTGGCATTTAGGAGCAGTGTCTTGAAACAGTTTTATAGCATTTAATGTGAAAGGCATAAAGGGAAATTACTACCTAAAAAGTAGTTTCCCCTGCTACAACTGTAATTGAACATTCACCTCACAGTCGTTGAATGCGGAAGTTAACAGTGTTGTGTCAGCTTTTTTCAGAGTTGCCTAGTGAGTGAATTTTAATGTCCTCACGTTAGTAAGATCTTAGCACATGGTTCACAGGCAGAGAAGTTGTACTTCTGTGGTTGCTAATTGTCCAGAAAGGCAAACATTAGCTTGTTAGAGACAATCCATCAGCTCTGCCACTTGTCTGCTGAGTGGCCTTGGGCATGTCACTTAACTTCTCTGGGCCTATTTCCTCAACTGTAAAATGGGGATTCAGTACCTGTTCTCCCTGCCACTCCAGCCCCATGTGGGACAGGGACTGTGTCGTACTTGATTAACTTGTTTCTAACTCAGTGCTTAGAATAGTGCTCGACATAGAGTAAGAGCTTAAAAAATACCATAAAAAGTATGTCAATAGGTCCCAATAATTGTAATACACTCTATGGGAGTTCTCGCCTGTCCCACTGTCGACCCCCGGCCCACGTCCTCCCTCTGGCCTGGAATGCCCTCCCTCCGCACATCCGCCAAGCTAGCTCTCTTTCTTCCTGCAAAGCCCTACTGAGAGCTCCTCCAGGAGGCTGTCCCAGGCTGAGCCCTCTCCTTCCTCTCCCCCTCCTCCCCATCCCCCCGCCTTACCTCCTTCCCCTCCCCACAGTACCTGTATATATATATATATATATATATATATATATATATATATATATATATATATATGTTTGCACGTATTTATTACTCTATTTACTTATTTATTTTACTTGTACATATTTATTCTATTTATTTTACTTTGTTAATATGTTTTGTTGTCTGTCTCCCCCTTCTAGACTGTGAGCCCGATGTTGGGTAGGGACTGTCTCTATATGTTGCCAACTTGTACTTCCCAAGCGCTTAGTACAGTGCTCTGCACACAGTAAGCCCTCAATAAATACGATTGAATGAATGAATGAAGGTATAGTGAGTAGGTTGGCATTAGAGGAGCAAAGTGTGAGGGCTGGCTTGTAGGAAATAAGGGGATGATGTGATCGAATGCTTTAAAGCCACAAGGGAGGAGTTTCCGTTTGACGCGGAGGTGGATGGGCAACCACTGGAGGTTCTTGAGGAGCTGGGAAACATGGACTGAGTGACTCTGTAGAAAATACCTGTGTCCTGTGTTGCTTCTTCTACCTGTGATTTGTTTAGTGCCCATCGCCTTTGCTAGATGATTGCAAACTCCTTGAGGGGAGGGACCATGTCTGGTAACTCTGTTGTGTTCAACTGAACACTTAGGCCAGTCAGTCAGTAAATTGTATTTATTGAGCGCTTAGTGTGAATAGAGCACTTTACCAAGCATTTGGGAGAGTATAACAGGCACATTCCTTGCCCACAACCAGTTTACAGTCTAGAGGGAGAGAATCTTAGTTGAGTGCTTACTGTGTGCAGATGCCTGTCTACTTGTTTTGTTTTGTTGTCTGTCTTCCCCTTCTAGGCTGTGAGCCCATTGTTGGTTAGGGATTATCTCTATTTGTTACTAAATTGTACTTTCCAAGCGCTTAGTACAGTGCTCTGCGCACAGTAAGCACTCAGTAATTACGATTGAATGAATGAATGAAAGTGCTTGGGAGAGTATAACAATATGAAAGACACATTCCCTGCCCACAATGAACTTACCATCCAGAAGGGGAGAAGCAGCATGGCTCAGTGGAAATAGCATGGGCTTGGGAGCCAGAGGTCATGGGTTCCAGTCCCGGCTCTGCCACTTTGTAATAATAATAATAATAACAGTAATAATAATAATGGTATTTGTTAAGCACTTACTATGTGCAAAACACTGTTCTAAGCACTGGGGAGGTTACAAGGTGATCAGGTTGTCCCACGTGGGGCTCACAGTCTTAATCCCCATTTTACAGATGAGGTAACTGAGGCACAGAGAAGTTAAGTGATTTGCCCAAAGACACACAGTTGACAACTGTTGGAGCTGAGATTTGAACCCATGACCTCTGACTCCAAAGCCCGTGCTCTTTCCACTGAGCCATGCTGCTTCTCTGTCAGCTGTGTGACTTTGGGCAAGTCATGTCACTTCTCTAGGCCTCAGTTATCTCATCTGTAAAATGGGGATTAGGACTGTGAGCCCCACGTGGGACAACCTGATCACCTTGTATCCCCCCCAGTGCTTAGAACAGTGCTTGGCACATAGTAAGCACTTAACAAAAGCCATCATTATTATTATTATTAATAGAAATGAAATTCAGATCTGTACATAAAGTGCCTTGGGGCTGGGATGGGGGGATGAATAAAGGTTGCAAGTCAAGGTGACGCAGAAGAGAGTGGCAGAAGAGGAATGGAGGGCTTAGTCAAGGAAGGCTTCTTGGAAGAGATGTGCTTTTAATAAGGCTTTGAAGAAGGGGAGAGTCATTGTCCGTCGGATTTGAAGAGGAAAGGCTTTCCAGGCCAGAAGCAGGACGTGGGTGAGAGGATGGCGGTGAGATAGACGAGATGAAGGTACAGTGAGAAGATTGGCATTAGAGGAGCAAAGTGTGTGGGCGAGTAAGCACTCAGTAACTATCATTGCTGGCATGATGGATGTGTAGTGAAGGTGATGTTTGCTGTTCGCCTACTGTTATCTGAAGCCCTCTTGTGATTCTCAGATTCCTCAGTAGGATTTTGGGTATCTTTCAAGATCAGTATTTCCTGGGTCATTGACCCATGTCCTCTCCCTAGCCTGGAACTCCGATCCCTACCATGTATGCCAGACCACCCCTCTCCTCACCTTCAAAGTCTTATTAAGATCACGTCTCCTCCAAGAGGCCTTTCCCCATTTATCCCTTCTTTTCCCCGTCTATGCATCATCTATGCACTTGGAATCATGACCAGGTAAGTGACTTACCCAAGGTCACACAGCAGACAAGTGGCAGAGCCGGGATTAGAACCCATCGTAGGATTAGAACCCATCACCTTCTGACTCCCAGGCCTGTGTTCTAATAATAATAATAATAATAATAATAATAATAATAATGATTATGATGATGATGATGGCATATGTTAAGCACTTAACAATTGCTGGGGGAGATACAAGGTAATCAGGTTGTCCGACATGGGGCTCACAGTCTTAATCTCTGTTTTACAGATGAGGTAATTGAGGCACAGAGAAGTTAAGTGACTTTCCCAAAGTCACACAGCTGACAAGTGGCGGAGCCGGGATTAAAACCCATCACCTTCTGACTCCCAGGCCTGTGCTCTAGCCCCCTCGTCATGCTGCTTCCCCTCAAAATACTGGTAAATACTGGTGATGATGAACCAGGGAATCCCTTTCTTATATTTCAGTCCCACTCTTATGTCTAAACTGATTCTTTTCTGAGAAGACAACTTTATTACATTACGGCAAGCAGCTTTTGAGCTTAAAGCTCTGTCTAGGTAAATCACGAGGACTGAGATACGGACCAGAGATGGACTCTGATGTTTCCATTAAATCAAAGTAACTAGTGACTGTTCTTCCTCCGTGTAAATGATTGAAAATCAAAGTGATTCTGTTTATCCTAGCCAACAAATCCCCATAGGATTCTCTGACTTCAAGGCACTAAAGACTCAGATCCGGTGATCAAGTAGGCAGTGTCTCCAATTTGGAGTAATCCTCTCCGAGCGAACAAAGATTTTCACATTTATTTTTCATTAACAGGGATAGCTCTGCTCTCATCAAACCGTGGGAAGGGGTACTATTGAATGAATTTATGATTTCCAAAGACCACTTTATCTCTGACGGGATTAAGTGAATTTGCCACCAAGTGTGAGTTTTGAAGAGCTTCTTTTGTTCATAATTTATTTTCAAAAAATCCAAGTGGTGGTTCTTAAACCAATTAGGTCATTATGCAACGGCTGCAGAATAACAGCAGGATGAGATAGTAGTAGTAATAATAATAGTAATAATAATGATGGTATTTGTTAAGCGCATATTATATGCAAAGCACTGTTCTAAGCTCTGGGGAGGTTACAAGGTTGATGATCAGGTTGTCCTATGGGGGGCTCACAGTTTTAATCCCCATTTTAAAGATGAGGTAACTGAGGCACAGAGAAGTTAAGTGACTTGCCCAAAGTCACACAGCTGACAGTTGGCAGAGCTGGGATTTGAACCTATGACTTTTGACTGCAAAGCCCGTGTTCTTTCCACTGGGCCATGCTGTAGTAATGGTATTTTTTGAGTTCCCACCTGGTGAGGTGCACTGTACTAAAGGCTTAGTTCAAGAGAAGCAGCATGGCCCAAGTGGAAAGAGCACGGGCTTTGGAGTCAGAGGTCATGGGTTCGAATCCTGGCTCTGCCACATATCTACTGTGTGACCTTGGGCAAGTCACTTAACTTCTCTGGGCCTCAGTGACCCCATCTGTAAAATGGTGATGAAGGCTGTGAGCCCCCTGTGGGACAACCTGATCACCTTGTATCCCCCCCCAGCGCTTAGAACAGTGCTTTGCACATAGTAAGCACTTAATAAATGCTATTATTATTATTATTATTATATTCCAGGAAGAACAGAATAATTATTGTTGTTATTATTATGGTATTTAAGCACTTACTATGTTTCAGGCACCATTCCCAACACTGGAGTAGAAACAAATTTTTCAGGTTGGACACAGTCCCTGTCCCACAGTGGGCTCACAGTCTAAATATTAGTGAACACAGGCATTGAATCCCCATTTTACAGATGAGGAAACTAAGGCACAGAGAGTTAAGTGATTAATCCAAGGACTCAGCGGAAGTAAATAGTGGAGCTGGGATTATTCATTCATTCAATCATATTTGGTGAGTGCTTACTGTGTGCAGAGCACTGTACTAAGTGCTTGGAAAGTACAATTTGGCAAAAAATAGAGACAATCCCTACCCAACAATGGGCTCACAGTCTAGAAGTGGGGAGACAGGCAACAAAATGAAACAAAATGAGTAGACAGGCATCAATAGTGTCAGTATAAATAAATAGGATTATAGATTTATACACATCATTAATAAAATAATTAGAATAATAAATATGAACTCAGGTGCTCTGACTCCCAGGCCCTTGCTCTTTTTACTAGGCCATGCTGCTCTTTAACAGAATAAAGGTCATGGAGCACAAATCACCTGAAATATAAACTATTTTCATTAATAAAGAGGCTTCCTAAGGGCAAGGGCCCTATTTTCTGAGTACTCAAAGCTCATTTAAGAAATGGCCTCAGTATTCCTAAAAATTATTGCAGGAGGGCCTGTGATCCAACCTGGGCTCATAATCTAAGATAAGGGGATAGCAGCCTGGCCTAGTGGAAAGAGCATAAGCCGGGGAGTCAGTAAATTTGGGTTCTAAACATGGCTCTTCCACCTACCTGCTGTATGACCTTGGACAAGTCACCTAACTTCTCTGGGCCTCAGTTCCCTCATGAGGAAAATGGAGATTCATTACCTGTTCTCCCTCCTACTTAGACCGTGAGCCCCATGTGGAACTTGATTAGCTTGTATCCACCCCAGCACTTTGTACAGTGCTTGACACATAAGCACCTAAACATCGCTATATAACTATGAATGAAATACCACTATGCCACATTTTACAGGTGAGGAAACTGAAGCCCGTAAAGGATAAGGGATTTGCCCTATGTCATTTGGCTGGACAATGGCAGAGGTAGGATTGTAAGCTCATTATGGGCAGGGAATGTATTTGTTGTTGTATTGTACTCTCCCAAATGTTTAGTACAGTAGCGCCACACACAGCAAGGGCTCAATAAATATGATTGAGATGAAAGCCATGCCTCCTGATTGACAATCCCAGGCTCTTCCCCCAGGCCACCCTCTTTCATGCAAGACAACGTCCACCTTCTCACCTCTCCTTTCCCATCTCACTGCAAGGATGATTTCCATGGCAACATCTTTCCTCTTTCCTCTCTTTGATAGTTAAGGAATGACAGATAGACAGCCCCATTCCCTGTTTTTCATCCTGTTGTTTTGACCCTTGACAAGGATCTTTCCTTCATACTCTCCAATGATAAATAAAAAATATATGCAAAAGATTAGCAATGTCTGTTGCTCCTCCCAAACCTACCTCCTAAGTGAACCTCTCCTGCGATTTTTCCATCCCCACCCCTCAGTTCACACCTTACTCCCGGGATGGTGCTCCCTTCATTAATTAATTCATTCAGTCATTCAGTCATATTTTTTGAACGCTTACTGTGTGAAGAACAATGTACTAAGCGCTTGGGAAGTACAGATCGGCAACATATAAAGACAATCCCTACCCAAGAATGGGCTCACAGTCTAGAAGGGGGAGACAGACAACAAATCAAGTAGACAGGCATCAATAGCATCAAAATAGATAAATAGAATTATAGATATATACATATCATTAATAAAAGAAATAGAATAATAGATATGTACAAATATTCACAATATTTACAAATATACACAGAAATATTCTAATCCACTGTACATCTCCTCCCATTTTCCAAACCTTGATGAAAATCTGCCTCCTCCCTGTTGAGTCAGCCGTTTTAGCATCATAATAATTAAGGCATTTATTGAGCATGTACTATGCTAAATGCTGGAGCAATTACATAATAACCAAGTTGGGCACAGTTCCTGTTCCCCATAAGCTCCCTCTAGAGTGTAAGCTCACTGTGGGGAGTGAATGTGCCCGTTCATTGCTGTATTGTACTCTTCCAAGTGCTTAGTACAGTGCTCTGCACACAGTAAGTGCTCAATAAATATGATTGATTGACTGACTGACTTGTGGTAAAAGGGGGAAAGACAACAGGTATTGAATCCCCATTCTGTAGATGAGAAAACTGAGGCCCAGAGAAATTGTGACTTGCCCAGGGTCACATAGCAGGTAAGTGGTGGACCAGGGTTTAAGATCCAGGTATTCTGGTCTCAGTCCTCTACTTTTCCACTAAGAACATGTCTATTGCTTCTGTTGGACTTCCCCAAGGGCTTAGTACAGTGCATTGTATAGTGTGGACACTCAATACACATAATTAGAGAAGCAGCGTGGCTCAGTGGAAATAGTATGGGCTTGGGAGTCAGAGGTCATGGGTTCTAATCCCAGATCCGCCACTTTTCTGCAGTGTGACTTTGGGCAAGTCACTTCACTTCTCTGTGCCTCAGTTACCTTATCTGGAAAATGGGGATTAAGACTGTGAGCCCCATGTGGGACAACCTAATCAGTTTGTATCCCTCCAGCACTTAGAACAGTGCTTTGCACATAGTAAGCGCTTAACAAATGCCATTATTATTATTATTATTATTATTATTATTATAATTCCTCCGAGATTCTGAATAAACAGTCTTCTAGATTGTAAGCTTGTTGTGGGCAGGGAGCATATCTGTTCATTGTTGTATTGTACTCTCCCAAGCTCTTAGTACAGTGCTCTGCACACAGTAAGTGCTCCGTACATACGATTGAATGAATAAACACAGCAAAAGGGATGTTTGAAAGAATGCAATGGAACAGTAGCTTTAATAAATAAATGTATTAATAAATTTAATATTTAGGGAAGCAGAGTCGCTTAGGGAAGCAGCATGGCTTACTGGAAATATCACGGGCTTGGGAGTCAGAGGATGTGGGTTCTAATCCTGGCTTGCCACTTGTCTGCCGTGTGCCCTTGGGCAAGATGCTTAACTTCTCTTCTGTACCTCAGGTCCCTTATCTGTAAAATGGAGATTAAAACTGTGAGCCCCATGTGGGGCAACCTGATTACCTTGTATCTACCCCAGTGCTTAGAGCAGTGCTTGGCACATAGTAAGGGCTTAACAAATACCATAATAATCATAATAATAACAATAATAATAATAGTGGCAGCCTGGCCTAGTGAAAAGAGCGTGGCTTTGGGAGTCAGAAGGACCTGAGTTCTGATTCCAGCTTTTCCACTTTGCTGTGTGGCCTTAAGTGAGTCACTTAACATCTCTGAGCCTCAGTTCCCTCATCTGCAAAATGAGGAATCGATACTTGTTTCCTCTCCTGCTTAGGCTATGATCCCCATGAGGGACCTGAATATATTGTATGCACTCCACCTCTTAGTACAGGGCTTGGCACATTGTAAATGCTTAACAAATTCCACTATTATTATTATTATTGTTTTGTTTTTATTGCTGAGGCTGGTCACTGTTCCACCTAATCCAAAGATTCTGCCATTGGACAGTGACAATGTAATGTGAGGTGGAGCTGTGAGGTTACTACTGTCTTTGTCACCCTTTTCCTTCTGCTCTGAAATTGCAGCACAGATTTATTGGAGGCATGCAAAAATCCATTTCTCACCTTTCTGAAAGATATTAGTTTTGAGATTTTAGTATATGTTCGTTTTGAGATTCAGTGTGACAGAAATTTATTCCTTCACCCGAGTCATTAATAAAAATGTTAAATGGTAAAATTGAACTTCCTCATAGTGAGATTTATTAGACAGCGGTTGGATGATCATGGTAGGTTAGAGAAGTCCTTCCCCTGCATAAAATAAGATAAAGGTCCCATCTTCACAGGGCAAATATAACGTCAGGTGAAATTATTTCCCAGACTCTGCTTCTATCATAGTAGGGTTTGAATGCTGCTTGCTTCGTTGGCTAGTGATCGGTAGATTGGCTATCACGGCCAATGTTGGTTTTTAACACCGAGCAAGGCTGTGTCAGTTGGGTGTTTGATTAAACCTGTCTCGTGTAAATCCAAGTCCAACCATATATTCTGCCCAGAAATAATAATAACTGTGGAATCTGTTAAGCACTCTCAATTATTTTTATTGAGCACTTACTGTGTGCAGAGCACTGTACTGAGCTCTTGGGAGAGTATAATATAGCAGTAGGTAGATTCAGGCCCTGCCCACAAGGAATTTACAGTCTGGAAAATTTTCATTCATTCATTCAGTCATATTTATTGAGCGCTTACTGTGTGCAGAGCACTGTACTAAGTGCTTGGGAAGTACAAGTTGGCAATATATAGAGACGGTCCCTTTCCAACAACAGGCTCACAGTCTAGAAGGGGGAGACAGACAACAAATGTTCCTCGACTGTGTGCCAAGCACCGTACTAAGAGCTAGAGAAGACACTGTATATATGTTTTCCTCGACTCAGCTCTCTCATTTAACCCACACATTGTCTGCCACTAAATACTGTGGGTTCAACCTTCACAACTTCACTAAAATGCACCCTTCCCTCTCCATCTAAAGTGCTACTGTGTTAATCCAAGTACTTCTCCTATTCCAGCGTGGCTCAGTGTGAAGAGCATGGGCTTGGAAGTCAGAGGTCATGGGTTTTAATCCCAGCTCCGCCACTTGTCAACTGTGTAACCTTGGGCAAGTCACTTAACTTCTCTAGGCCTCAGTTACCTCATCTGTAAAATGGGGATTAAAAGTGTGAGCCCCACGTGGGACAACCTGACTACCTTGTACCCCCCCAGCACTTAGAACAGTGCTTGGCACATAGTAAGCGCTTAACAAATGCCATTATTATTATTATTATTATATTCTGCCTTGGCTGTTGCCTCAGCCTCCTCACTTACCTCTCCCTGTTTCCTGACTCTCCCAACTCCAGTCCATACTTCACTCTGCTGCCCTGATCATTTTTCTCCAAAAACGTTCAAACAATGTTTTCCCACTCCTCAAGGACCTCCAAGGGCTGCCCATCCACCTCCTCATTCATTTATTCAATTGTGTTTATTGAGCACTTACTTTGTGCAGAGCACTGTACTAAGTGCTTGGGAAGTACAATTTGGCAACAGAGACAATCCCTGCCCACAACAGGCTCACAGTCTAGAAGCGGGGAGACAGATATCAGAACAAGTAAACAGGCATCAGTAGTATCATTAGAAATAAGTGGAATTATATATATGTATATATATATGTATATGTACACCATTAATACAAAATAAATGGAATTATAAGTATAAATATGTATATATATATATACACAAGTGCTGTGGGGTGGGGAGGAGGGTAGAGCAGAGGGAGTCGAGGCCATGGGGAGGGGAGGGCTAGCAGAGGAAAAGGGGGCTTAGTCAGGGAAGGGGTTCTGGAGGAGGTGAGCTTTAAATAGGGCTTTGAAGAGAGGAAGTGTGCTAGTTTGGCAGATATGAGGAGGGAGGGCGTTCCAGGCCAGAGGTAGGATGTGGGCCAGGGATCGACGGTGGGACAGGTGAGAACGAGGCCCAGTGAGAAGGTTAGCGGCGCCAGAGTAGCCGAGTGTGTGGGCAGGGCTGAAGAAGGAGAGAAGGAGGTGAGGTAGGAGGGGGCAAGGGGATGGACAGTTTCGAAGCCAAACCAGGGAGAGTTCCTCCTCATCAAACAGAAACTCCTCATCAGAGGCTTTAAAGCAGTGAACTGCCTTGCTCCCTCTTATCTCACCTCGCTTCTCTTTTTCTACCACCCAGCCCACGTGCTTCACTCCTCTAATACCAAGCTACTCACTGTATCTTGGGCTCATCTATCTCACTGCCAAACTTTATTCCATGTCCTCCCTCTGGTTTGGAATGCCCTCCTTCCTCATATCCAACTGATCATCATTCTCCCCACTTTCAAACCTTACTAAAAGCACAGCTCCTCCAAGAGGCCTTCCCCGACTAAGCCCTCCCTTCCGCTTCTCCCTCTCTCTCCTGAGTCACCCTGACTTACTCCCTACATTTATCCCCACTCCCAGCCCCACAGCACTTATGTACATATTTGTCATTTATTCATACTAATGTCTGCCTTTCCCTCTAAGCTAATTCTGGGCAGGGAATGTGTCTGTTTATTGTTTTATTGTACTCTCCCAAGCGCTTAGTACAGTCTTCTGCACACGGTAAGTGCTCAATAAATACGATTGAATGAATGAATGGATTGGAACCCATGTCCTCTGTTTCCCAGGCCTGTAGTTTTCACTAGACCACAGGCATCTCAATCATGGTCTGACCTGACTTGCATCTATACAGTGCTTGTCTTATATAAGAAGTGCTTAACAAATACCATTATAATTATCATTATAATAAATGCTGAGGGATTGGCAGTAGAGTATCAAGGGCCAAATGCAGAGGCAATGCAGGAGGGAGGAAGGATAGGGTAGGGAGATGAGAAATTAGTCTGGGAAGACTTCCTGGAGGAGATACCAGGCCCCTGGTCTCCTAGCACATGTTGCCTAAGAGGTGTCTCTTTACTGACCTGGGCATAACAAGTGCTAAAATATTATGTGTGCTATGCTGATGACACAACCTAGCATGGAACCCAGAAAGTCATGGGTTCTAATTCTGGCTCCACCACTTGTTTGCTGTATGACCTTGGGCAAGTGCTTTCATTTCTCTGTGCCTCAGTTACCTCATCTGTAAAATGGGGATTGAGACGGTGAGCCCACATGGGACATGGACACGGACTGTGTCCAAATTGATTTGCTTGTATATACCCCGGTACTTAGAACAGTGCCTGGCACATGGTAAGCACTTAAATACCATTATTATTATTATTATTATTACAGCATATTGAAGGCATATCTCCTCCAACAGGCCTTCCCTGACTAAGCCTCCCCTTTCTTTTTCTCCCACTCCTTTCTGCGTCACCCTGACTTACTCTCTTTTCTCATCCCCCCTTCCAGTCCCACAGCACTTAGCTACATATCTGTTATTTGGTTATTGATTCATATTAGTGTCTTTCTCCCCGTCTATACTGTAAGCACTTTGTGGGCAGGGATTGTGTCTGTTTATTGTTATATCATACTCTCCCAAGTGTTTAGTATGTGCTTTGCATACACTAAGTGCTCAATAAATGTGATTGAATGAATGAATACATGAATGAAGATTTTGGTCTGCTCTTCTCAGATACGCCATCCCCAACCCTGTCCCCTTGCAACCCTACCGTCACAATGAAAACTTCCAGTGCTGTGCTGGAATTTGGAATGTCCCTTTTAGGGTGGCTGTATTTGAGCCTTTCTGGGATCCTGTCTTTTACTTTCCCTTCCCCCACCGTCCCCAACAACAGAATGGCTCAAACCGCTGACCTCACCCTCTGGAAGTCCTACATCCTGACCCAGAAGGAATGTTTGCCCAGCTTGCTCTATGGACGTGGTCCAACCGGTTGGAACATCCTGACAGGAAAGTGGTTTGTGGAGGAGAATTAAATTGGGAACTCACTTAACACCTCAGCTTTTGGGAATGTCCAGAGTGAGGACAATTGTTTGTAGCCTGAGTTGCCACACTGGATTTAGATGTAGTTGCTCTTTGTTTAGTTGCCCTTTGGTCATGGGTTCTAATCCCGGCTCCGCCACTTGTCAGCATTGTGACTTTGGGCAAGTCACTTCACTTCACTGTGCCTCAGTGACCTCATCTGTAAAATGGGGATTAAGACTGTGAGCCCCATGTCGGATAACCTGATATCTACCCCAGCACTTAGAACAGTGCTTGGCACATAGTAAGTGCTTATCAAATACTGTCATCATCATGGTCATCAAATACCATCATCATTTTCAGTCTCTAAACACCTTTGCTAAAGTGTAAGCTCTAGCACTTATGAAATTACTTATGCTGCCCTTAATACTTATTTATGTATCAATGCAATTTATTTATTTTGACCATTCTAGTTGTAAATATTTTTGTGTTTGTCTTCCCCATTAGAGGATAAGCCTATTGTAGGCAGGTAGTATGTCACTTCCTGATTCTGTACTTCCCGACCACCAAATATAATGCATTACCCAGGGGGGTGCTCGATAAATACTCCTCTTCCTCTCCCGCCTCCTCCTCTTCTTTCTTCTCTCCCTCCTCCTCTTTCTATTCTTCTTCCTCCTCCCCCTCTCCCTTTTACTATTACTATTACTTGAGGGTAACGATTGTGCTTTGTAATTTCACTGTGCTCTCCCAAGCAGTAGATTGGTGTATATAGTAGGTGTTCAATATATTTAATCAATCGATTGAGTGGCTAAAAGGGATGCTGGATATTCCATGAGTAGTTGTTCATTAGCTGGTCATCTTGGAAACATGTGAAAACTAATCACCCCCAGAAAAATATCCTAGAGATCTTTGACCAGGGACTCGTAGGCACGGGCTCAATCCACTAGTAAGCGCTTAACAAATACCATCAACATCATCGTCACGCTGCTTCTCTGATGGTACACGAGATTGACGTATCTTGAGTGTAGAGACTGTGTCAATTGGATTCTTCCAAGCTCTTAATATAGTACTCTGCAAAGAGTATAGGTGCTCAATGAATACTACTGATTGATTTCGTTTTCATTGCTTTGGAAACTGATGTTCGGCAGCTGGACCAAATGAGATTTACTAATCTTTCTAGGTTGGGACAATAGTGGTGTGACAGCGATTACATTTGGTTGACAATCATCTGGTTGGTTTAAAAAATTGTTTAGGCATCCTATCAATTTTTTTATGGTACTTGTTAAGAGCTTATTATGTGCCAGGAACTGGACTAAGCGCAGGGGTAGATACAAGATAATCGGATTGGACGCAGTCTCTGTCCCATACGAGGTTTACAGCGGTAATCCCCATTTTACAGATGAAGGAACTGAGGCACAGATAATTTAATGACGTACCCCAGGTCACACAGAAGGCAACTGGGGGAACCGGGATTAGAATCCAGGGCCTTCTGACTCCCAGGCCCAGACTCTAACCACTAGGCCACACTGCATCTCAGTTCTACCAATCCCAAGGTGAAGGGGTTGAATTACGGTCCAACATGGTTTCACCTCCTCCTCCCCTAGGATTTCTCTCGATTAACTTTTTGTAGAGTAAAATCTGCCAAACCGTTGGGAAATCAGGACAATCACTGTTTTTAAAGGGAGGCTATCTCTGCCCCTAACTAGTGATCAGAAGCTATTCTCTAAAAATAGTATTTGTTAAGCGCTTAAGACCTGGGGGAGGTACAAGCTAATTGGGTTGAACATTCCACACAGGGCTCACAGTCTTATTTCCCATTTTACAGATGAAGGTAATTGAGGCACAGAGCAGGTAAGTGACCTGCCCAAGGTCACACAGATAAGTGGAGGAGCCGGGACTAGAACTCAGGTCCTCTGACTCCCAGGCTTATGGATTTATCCAGCAAACCACACTGCTTTCCATTTTTGACTCCTATAGATATTTATCCAACTCCATAATGTAATGTGCAAAACCAGAAGGCTGTACTTTGAAACTATTCAGAAATGAGCCCACTGTTGCGTAGGGACTGTCTCTATATGTTGCCAACTTGTACTTCCCAAGCGCTTAGTACAGTGCTCTGCACACAGTAAGCACTCAATAAATACGATTGATTGATTGATTGATTTCCATTCATTTTCTGAGGTGAGTGACAGGATGATCAAATGAAAATGAAAGGAAATACAAGTTGAACAGATTATTTCATATTTTCCAAGACACCCTAAATCAAGGTTTGATTTAAGGGAGTAGTTTCCCCCTCGGGGTGATATTTTGGAATAGCACACAGAGACTTCACCATGTAGTTTGTAGTTCTATGTCATGGAGAGTTAAACTATTAACAGGTGGATCTGTTGAGATTAATCAGCAAATCAACATAATAAAGGCCCAACCAAACCACATCTTTTTTCTCAGTATTGGGGATCTTTTCCTGACTAATATTATTCCATTAACACGTTACTTAAGTTTATCTATTCAGACAGGAGTGAGTGCTCTCACAATTCAGGATAAATTTATTTGACATTAGCCAGATCTTCTCCGTGCATAAGTCATTCCCTGGGAGTGGTTTAGAATGAGCCAGTTCTTGTTCTAAATTAGTAAAGGCGGGGTAGCATATTTATCAGTTTAGTATAAACTGAGAAGCGGCCTGGCTTAGTGGTAAGAGCACGGGCTTGGGAGTCAGAGGTCATGGGTTCTAATCCCGGCTCCCTCACATGTCAGCTGTGTGACTTCGGGCAAGTCACTTAACTTCTCTGTGCTTCAGTTCCCTCATCTGTAAAATGGGGGTTAAGACTGTGAGCTCCACGTGGGGCAACCTCATTACCTTGTATCTACCCCAGCGCTTAGAACAGTGCTTGGCACATAGTAAGTGATTAACAAATACTAACATAATTACTATTATTAGTAGTAGTAGTATCTTGTATATTTAATTAAATAGTGTTCAAATCCCCAAAGCCAAGGCGGGGACTGTAAGCTCCTTGAGGAGAGGGATCATTTTTATCAATTCCATCAGGTGCACTCTCCCAAGCTCTTCATTCAGTCCTCTGCGTACAGTAAGTGTTCAATAAATAGCTTTGATGCATTGATCACCCCCATTGGTTCTAGACTTTGAGCCCACTGTTGGGTAGGGACCGTCTCTATATGTTGCCAACTTGTACTTCCCAAGCGCTTAGTACAGTGCTCTGCACACAGTAAGCGCTCAGTAAATACGATTGATTGATTGATTGATTGCTCCAATGGAGGATTCATTCATTCATTCAATCATGTTTATTGAGCACCTTCTGTGTGCAGAGCATGGTAATAATAATAATAATAATAATAATAATGGCATTTATTAAGCGTTTACTTTGTGGTACTATCAATCAATCAATCAATCAATCAATCAATCGTATTTATTGAGCGCTTACTATGTGCAGAGCACTGTACTAAGCGCTTGGGAAGTACAAATTGGCATCACATAGAGACAGTCCCTAAGGGCTTGGGAGAGTACGCTAGAGCAATAAACAGACACATTCCCTGCTCACAACGAGATTCCAGTCTAGAGGGGAGCGGGTACCTATGCCATGCTGCCGCCCCTCTGAGCCACACTGCATGCTGGTCTAAAAAGAGCTTGGAATTCTGGGGAGGGAGAAGGCAATAGAGCAGCCTGACGTGCTTCTGTTCTTTGGGGGATGGAGGGATATGTTGGGGTACGGAAGACCTCTCATTTACTCGCTCCTGGGACCAGCACCCCCTAAATTTAGGTAGGTCTCAGAACCCAGCGAAGACTTTAGCGGAAAAGATATTTCAAGAGTCAGTTAGGCCTTTGCTTGTTTCACATCTGCATGATAATTAAGTCGATGGCAATTGCAGTATGCATTTGTTTGGAAGATGTTAAAACACTACCAGGGTTAGAAAGAATAAAAATTAATTCAGATATAATTTAGAAACCATCAGGCTTTCATTTGATCAAATGAAAAATAAACTCTAAGTTCAGCTCAGTGAATATAGAGCACCCAGAAATGTAGAAACTCTTTGGCATTTAAGTGTCTAGCCAAAACAGAAACCTGCCTATAATTATAAAAAAATACATTTCGATATATTGCCCTAAGGCTTGATGGAATTGAAGATGAAAACATAAATGTCTATTAAAATCTGTTCAGCGAGATAATATGGTCCTATCTTCCTAGGTGAGCAAATATTATAAGGAAGGTACAATTGTTTTTAAGAACTTGCAAAATGATGTATTAAATGCCCGTGAATTTATGCCAAGCAGGGACATTTGGAAATGTCTATTTCTTTCTTATTTGTCCATGTTATTCTAAGTCATTCTACCAGCTGTCCATCATACCTCTTTCCCTTTGGCTAAATTCCTTCACAGAATTTAAGTTTTGGAATAGAGGAAATAGGAGCATCATTTCTGTGAGGAGATCTGAAACATCTTTGGACCCTTAAATCGACATTAGCTCAGCCTCAGTGATTAGAACAGACCCGTCCCGGCTCCACCACTTGTCTGCTGTGTGGCCTAGGGAAAGTCACTTTACTTCTCTGGGCCTCAGTTACCTCATCTGTAAAATGGGGACTGTGAGTCCCACATGGGACAACCTGATCACCTTGTAACCTCCCCAGCACTTAGAGCAGTGCTTTGCACATAATAATAATAATAATAGCATTTATTATGCGCTTACTATGTGCAAAGCACTGTTCTAAGCACTGGGGAGGTTACAAGGTGATCAGGTTGTCCCACGTGGGGCTCACAGTCTTAATCCCCATTTTACAGATGAGGTAACTGAGGCACAGAGAAGTTAAGTGATTTGCCCAAAGTCACACAGCTGACAAGTGGCGCAGTCGGGATTTGAATCCATGACCTCTGACTCCAAAGCCCGTGCTCTTTCCACTGAGTTACACTGCTTAATAAGCGCTTAATAAATGCCATTATTATTATTATTATTTCATCTGTGCCTCCGTTACTTTATCTGTAAAATGGGGATTAAGACTGTAAGCCCCACGCAGGACAGGGACTGTATTCAACCTGATCTCCTTGTATCCACCCCAGTGCTTAGTACAGTGCACATAGTAAATAGTTAGCTCCTACTGTTAGAGATAATTGAACATGATTTTTATCGAGTAGAAATATCTCCCTTGTAATCTGTGACAAAAGGAATGTTGCAGTAAATATAGGTTGATTTAAGGTTTAGTTTATGAACAGTGGTTTATGGAATGCATATGTATATATAGATGTGGTTATGGATTCACATATGCACATGCTTCAGGGTTCCCAACTCTAACAAGTCTGAAGGAATTGCCTTTCAGTGTGGTTGTAGCATAATTTCATTTCAATTTCACTGGAGAAGCAGCGTGGCTCAGTGGAAAGAGCATGGGCTTGGGAGTCAGAGGTCATGGGTTCAAATTCTGGCTCCACCAATTGTCAGCTGTGTGACTTTGGGCAAGTCACTTAACTTTTCTGTACCTTGGTTACCTCATCTGAAAAATGGGGATTAAGACTGTGAGCCCCACATGGAACAACCTGATCACCTTGTATCCTCCCCAGCGCTTAGAACAGTGTTTTGCACATAGTAAGCGCTTAACAAATGCCATCATTATCATAACGCTGAACAAATACCACAAATATTATTATGATTACTCTCCCAAGCACTTCTTACAGTGCTCTGCACAAAGTAAGCACTCAATAAATATGATCAGATGAATGAAAGCAGCATAGCCTGCTGGAAAGAGCAGGGGCCTGGGAGTCAGAGGATCTGGGTTCTATTCTCAGCTCCACCATCTGCCTGCTGTGTGACCTTGTTTGTTTTTGTTTTTTTAGCATTTATTAAGCGCTTACTATGTGCAAAGCACTGTTCTAAGCGCTGGGAAGGTTACATGGTGATCAGGTTGCCCCACGGGGGGCTCACAGTCTTAATCCCCATTTTACAGATGAGGTAACTGAGGCCCAGAGAAGTGAAGCGACTTGCCCAAAGTCACACAGCTGGCTATTGGCAGAGCCGGTATTTGAACCCACGACCTCTGACTTCAAAGCCCGGGCTCTTTCCACTGAGCCATGCTGCTTCTCTAGTGACCTTGGGCAAGTCACTTCACTTCTCTGTGCCTCAGTTCTCCTGTTCTCCCTCATACTTAGACTGGAAGCCCCATATGGGCCAGGGATGATGTCCAGATTGATTAACTGGCATCTACCCCAATGATTAGAAGAGAGTTTGATATGTAGTAAGTGCTTAACAAATATCATTTAAAAAAAAAGTGTAGGGCAATGTTTGGGTTTGGACAGTTTCATCTACCGACATTCCAGCAGCCTAAATGAAACATTGGCCAAATGCATGTAAGCTCACTGGGAAATGATTCGTGGCTTAGCGGAAAGAGCACAGACTTGGGAGTCAGAGGATGTGTGTTCTAATCCCAGCTCCACCAACTTGTCAGCTGTGTGATTTTGGGCAAGTCACTTAACTTCTCTGTGCCTCAGTTACCTCGTCTGTAAAATGGATATTAAGACTGTGAGTCCCATGTGGGACAACCTGATTACCTTCTGTCTTCCCCAGTGCTTAGAACAGTGGCTGGCACATAGTAAGCACTTAGCAAATACTATAATTATTAAATGTTTGCTGATCTTATAAAAATAATAATAATTGCAGTATTTGTTAAACACTTACTATGTGCCAGCCACTGTACTAAGCGCTGGGGTGAATACAAGCAATGTGGGCTAGACGCAGTCCCTGTCCCACATGGGGCTCACAGTCTCAATCCTCATTGTACAGATGAGGGAACTGAGGCACAGAGAAGTGAAGGGACTTGCCCAAGGTCACAGAGCAGACAAGTGGTTGAACTGGGATTAGAACCCATGACCTTCGATAGTCTAGTTTGATGACCTCTATAGCCCACATCTCCCTCCCTCCTCCTCCCCCTCTTCCAAGTAATAATAATAATTCTTGTATTTGTTAAGCACTTACTATGTGCCAGGCACTATACTAAGCACTGGGGGTGGACACACGCTAATCAGGTTGGACATAGTTCCTGTCTCACGTGGGACTCTCAGTCTCATCCCCCATTTTTCAGATGAGGTAAACTGAGGCCCAGAGGAGTAAAGTGACTTGCCAAAGGTAACACAGCAGACAAATGGAGGAGACAGGATTAGAACCCATCACCTTCTGACTCCCAGGCCTGTGTTCTATCATGAGAAGCAGCATGGCATAGTGGATAAAGCACTTTACTTCTCTGTCCCTCAGTTCCCTCATCTGTAAAATGGGGATTGAGACTGTGAGCCTTACTTGGGACAGGAAATGTGTCCAACCCAATTTTCTTGTACCCATCCCAGCACTTAGTACAGTGCCTGGCACATAGTAAGCACTTAACAAATACCACAGTTATTCAATTGTATTTATTGAGCACTTACTCTATGTAGAACACTGTATTAAGCTCTTGGAAAGTACGATTCGGCAACATATAGAGACAATCCCTACCCACAATGGGCTCACAGTCTAGAAATTATTATTAATATTATTATTACTATTGTTAAGGGAAGGCAAACAAAACTACCAAACTCAGAGATGAGAAACAATTGTGGTGTTTGTTAAGCACTTACTATATGCCGAGCACTGTACTAAGTACTGAGAAAGAAGTAGCTAGTTCCTGGCCCTTAAGGAGCTCACAATTGAAGAATGGCTGATTTTAGTAGCAGACAAATAAGGGACGGTGAACAAAGCTACAGCACTCAAAGGTGACAAAAAATTGTGATATGCAAGTTCTTGCTCTATACCAAGCACTGTACTAAGCCCTGGGGCAGATACAAGATCATCAGGTCCCACATGGGGCTAAGAATTTGAATAGAATAATAAATAATAATTATTAATGATGATATTTGTTAAGGGCTTACTATATGCCAAGCACTGTTCTAAGCACTGGGGAAGATACAGGGCAATCAGGTCGTCCCACGTGGGGCTCCCAGTCTTAATCCCCATTTTCCAGATGAGGGAACTGAGGCACAGAGAAGTGATGTGACTTGCCTAAGGTCACACAGCAGACAGTTGGCAGAGCCTGGATTAGAACCCACATCCTCTGACTCCCAAGCCCATGCTCTTTCCACTAAGCCACTCTGGGGATAACAGGAATAGAATCTGCATTTTCCAGATGAGGTAACTGAGGCACAGAGAAGTGAAGGGACTTGCCCCAGGTCACCCAGCAGACTGATGGTGGAGCTGGGATTAGAACCCCGCTCCTCTGACTTCAGGGCCCTCACCATTAGGCCACACTGCTTCTCAGAAAGAGGGGCAGCAGTATATCTGGCACCCCAGGCCAAGAACAGCGGCCAGAAGCATCGTAATGGAGGCTTTGGGTAGGTGGTGTGGAGGAGAACATACAGTGACCCTGGTTGAGTCACTGCAGGGCTGGAGTGGTCAGTCAGTCCATCGTATTTATTGAGGGCTTACCTTGTGCAAAGCACTGTACTAAAAGTTTATAATTCTGTTTATTTTATTAATGATGTGTATACATCTATAATTCCATTTATCTATTTTGATGCCTGTCTACTTGTTTTGTTCTGTCGTCTGTCTCCCCATTTTAGACTGTGAGCCCAATGTTGGGTAGTGATTGTCTCTATCTGTTGCCGAATTGTACTTTCCAAGAGCTTAGTACAGTGCTGTGCACACAGTAGGTGCTCAATAAATATGATTGAATGAATAAATGAATGAATGAATGAAGAGCTTGAGAGAGTATGGTATTACAGACACATCTTCTGCCCACGATGAGTTTACAATCTCCTAGTGGAGATAGACATTAACATAAATTCATTCATTCAATCGTATTTATTGAGCCCATATGCAGAGCACTGTACTAAATGATTGGGAGAGTAAAACAGACATGTTTCCTGCCCGCAACGAGCCTAGAGTCTTGGGGGGAAGACAGACATGAGTATAAAGAAATAAATGACATATTGTACATAAGGGCATGGGACTGAGGGTAGGGGTGGGGGGGAGTAAGAGGAGCAAGTCGGATTATAAACTCCTTAAGGGCAGGGAACGTGTCTGCTCATTCAGCTCTATTGTACTCTCTCAAGTGTTTAGTGCTTAGGAAAGGGGTAGGCTTGTATTTGCCTAGGAAGTCTCTAGAAATAGACATATATACTTGAAAATATCTCTGATTCACAAAGTCATTTGAACTGGGCTATGATTTAAAAGTGGGTAAGTTAGTATCCTGGTTTTCAAATTCTCAAAAGAGAGCATAGCCAGCTTCACAAATTGTCGATTAAACTTTCCCAGTGGGTATATTTCATTTGAGTTTTTATAGATTTTTGAGGTCTATTTCTATGCCAACATACTACTAACAAACCTGATTCCAAGAAAATGAATTCAACGAAATATTTATTTTCGTTTTTCAGCACATTCACGTCAGCAGCACATTTTGTTATTTTGCTTTTTCTTTCCATCCTCTTCCCTTCTGTCAGGAACCGGAGCTTCCTGTAATGGGCCTTTCAGATAGTCTCTAAGGAAATTGAATTTCTAGATTCTAAAGCTTTTCCATCCCAACTTTGTTCTCTCTTTTCTTCCTTAGGCAAATCTAGGAAATTACACAGTCTGAGTATATTCTCTTCAAATATTTTAATGGTCCACTTTAACTTTATTAAGAAACCCGAGGGACTATTGTGAGATCAAAATACATTTTTTCTTTACGAATATTTATTTGGAAGTTTTATAAGATCAGCCCAGGCTTTTGAATTTTAATTAGCCGAAAAATAAATTGGAATATAAACATTGCAACCAGCTAGGTCTTTTACGTTTCAAAGTGGTTTGTAAGAAAATTCACTTTTATGTTTCATTTGTGGACCAACACTTTCTCTTTGAAACTTTATCCAACCGTGGCTTCCCGAACACTTGTTCTCTCTCCGTTCTCTTCCTATCTCTCTGGTTGCTCCTTCTCAGTCTCTTTTGCAGGCTCCTCCTTTGCCTCCATTCTCTGACAGTGTAAATGTCTCTCAAGGCTCAGTTCTGAGTCCCCTTCTGTTCTCCATCTTCATCCACTCCTTTGGAGAACTCATTCACCCCCATGGCTTCAACTACCACCACGGTGCGGATGATCCCCAAATCTCCCTCTCCAGCACTGATTTCTCTCCCTCTTTGCTGTCTCAAATTTCCTCCAGCCTTACCTGGATGTCCCGCTGGCACCTCAAACTCAACATGTCCAAAACAGAACTCCTTATCTTCCCACATCCAAACCCTGGCCTCCCTGTTTTTCCCATCACCGTATACAATACCACTATCCCCCCTTTCTCACAAGCGTGAACCTTGACATTGATCTTTCTCATTCAATCCACTTATTCAATTTGTCACCCAATCCTGTCAGTTCAGCCTTCACAACATTGCTAAACTCCACCCTTTCCTCTCCATCCAAACTGCTACCACATTAAATCAAACACTTATCCCGTCCCACCTTGACTACTGCACCTGCTTCTTTTCTGACCCCCCGGCTTCCTGTCTCTCACAACTCCAGTCATTCATTCATTCATTCAATCGTATTTATTGAGCACTTACTGTATGCAGAGCACTGTACTAAGTGCTTGGGAAGTACAAATTGGCAACATATAAAGATGGTCCCTACCCAACCACGGGCTCACAGTCTAGAAGGGGGAGACAAACAACAAAACAAAACATGTGGACAGGTGTCATCAGAATAAAATAGAAATAAAGCTAAATGCACATCATTAAGAAAATAAATAGAATAGTAAATATGTACAAGTAAAATAGAGTAATAAATCAGTACAAACATATATACAGGTGCTGTGGGGAAGGGAAGGAGGTAGGGCAGGGGGATGGGGAGGAGGAGAGGAAAAAGGAGGCTCAGTCTGGGAAGGCCTCTTGGAGGAGGTGAGCTCTCAGTAGGGCTTTGAAGGGAGAAAGAGAGCTAGCTTGGTGGATGTGTGGAGGGAGGGCATTCCAGGCCAGGAGGAGGACGTGGGCGGGGGGACGATGGCCGGACAGGCGAGAACGAGGTACAGTGAGGAGGTTAGCAGCGGTAGAGGAGCGGAGGGTGCGGGCTGGGCTAGAGAAGGAGAAAAGGGAGGTGAGGTAGGAGGGGGCAAGGTGATGGGGAGCCTTGAAGCTGAGAATGAGGAGTTTTTCCTTGATGTGTAGGTTGACAGGCAGCCACTGGAGATTTTTGAGGAGGGGAATAATATGCCCAGAGCGTTTCTGCACAGAGTTGATCTGGGCAGCAGCGTGAAGTATAGACTAAAGTGGGGAGAGACAGGAAGATGGGAGATCAGAGAGGAGGCTGATGCAGTAATCCAGTAGGGATAGGATGAAAGATTGAACCAGCAAGGTAGCGGTTTGGATGGAGAGGATCCATCACTCTGCTGCGCGGATCATTTTTCTGAAAAATCATGGAGTCCATGTCTCCCCACTCCTCAACAACCTCCAGTGGTTGCCCATCCACCTCCACATCCAACAGAAAGTCTTTACCATCGGCTTTAAGCAGTCAATCAGCTTGCCCCATCCTACCTCACCTCCCTGTTCTACTCCAGCCCAGCCCGCCTATTCTGCTTCTCCACCACCAGATTTCTCACTTTGCCCCGACCTCATCTATCTGGCCACTGCCCTCTTTCCCACATCCTCCCTGTGGCCTGGAACTCCCTCCCCACTCCACATATGTCAAACCACCAGTCTCTCCACCTTCACAGCCTTTTTAAGGTCACATCTCCAAGAGGACTTTCCCATTAAGCCCTCTTTCCCCCTTTCCCCTGATTCCTCCCTTCTCTGCACTTGGATCTGTGACCTTTGGGCATTTGGTAATCGCCCTACAGCTCTTATGTACACATCAATATATATTATAAATTATATCAGTAAATTAATTCATTCATTCAATCATATTTATTGAGCGCTTACTGTGTGCAGAGCACTGTACTAAGCACTTGGGAAGTACAAGTCAGCAACATATAGAGACGGTCCCTACCCAACAACCGGTTCACAGTCTAGAAGGAGGAGACAGACAATGAAACAAAACATGTAGACAGGTGTCAAAATAGTCAGAACAAATAGAATTAAAGCTATATGCACATCATTAACAAAATAAATAGAATAGTAAATATGTACAAGTAAAATAAATTGAGTAATAAATATGTACAAATATTTATACAGGTGCTGTGGGGAGAGGAAGGAGGAAGGGCAGGAAGGATGGGGAGGAGGAGAGGAAAAAGGGGGTTCAGTCTGGGAAGGCATCCTGGAGGAGGTGAGCTCTCAGTAGGGCTTTGAAGGGAGGAAGAGAGCTAGCTTGGCGGATGTGTGGAGGGAGGGCATTCCAGGCCAGGGGAAGGACGTGGGCTGGAGGTCGATGGTGGGACAGGCAAGAACGAGGTACAGTGAGGAGGTTAGCAGCAGAGGAGCATAACGTGCAGGCTGGGCTGTAGAAGGAGAGAAGGGAGGTGAGGTAGGAGGGGGCGAGGTGATGGAGAGCCTTGAAGCTGAGAGTGAGGAGTTTTTGCTTGATTCGTAGGTTGACAGGCAACCACTGGAGATTTTTGAGGAGGGGAGTAACATGCCCAGAGCGTTTCTGCACAGAGATAATCCGGGCAGCAGAGTGAAGTATAGACTGAAGTTGGGAGAGGCAGGAGGATGGGAGATCAGAGAGGAGGCTGATGCAGTAATCCAGTCAGGATAGGATGAGAGATTGAGCCAGCAAGGTAGCAGTTTGGATGGAGAGGAAAGGGTGGATCTTGGCGATATTGTGGAGGTGAGCCCGGCAGGTTTTGGTGATGGATTGGATGTGTGGGGTGAATGAGAGAGCGGCGTCGAGGATGACACCAAATCTGGATTGTAAGCTCATTGTGGGCGGAAGATGTGACTACCAACTCTCCCGAATGCTTAATACAGAGGTCTGCACACAGTAAGACCCAATAAATATGGTTGATTGATCAAATAGGAATATTAGGAGGCTTCCATAACATTTCCTCAGTAAAGGAGAACATCTTTTAAAGTACCCAATCAGCCTGGTTTTACGATTATGCTCTCCAAGCACAAATTTTCAGAAAGGATTAGCCATCAGCTCTCTCTTTATATTGTTAGAGAACCATTTCAATCAACCAATACTCTTAATTGGGCACTTACTCTAGACAAAGTACTCTACAGCAGCAGAAAATAAAGTTACAGGAGATGATCGCTGCCTTCAAGGAATTTTCAATCAAGCGGAGGTGATGGATAAAGGCACAGAGTAAGTTCTTAACCAATACCACAGTTATTGCAGTAGTTGTTTTTGTTATTGTTAGAAGTAGTAAAAAAAATGATATTTGTTATTCACTTATTATATGCCCAGCACTATACTAAGTGCTCGGTGAAGTAGTAGTAGTAGTAATTACAGTATTTGTTAAGTGCTTACTATGTGTTAGGAACTGTACTAAGGTGTCTGAGCCGGAATTAGAAACCAGGACCTCTGACTCCCAGGTCAAGTTTCTTTCCACTTGGCAGTGCTGTTCTTCCACATTGACACACTCAGTGGTCACTGAGTCCAAGGGCTTCAGCGGGAACATTGTATGCCTTTGAACTGTGAGCTCATTGAAGGCGGGGAATGTGTCTTTTTTATTGTAATAATAATAATAATGGCATATATTAAGTGCTTACTATGTGCAAAGCACTGTTCTAAATGCTGGGGAGGTTACAAGGTGATCAGATTGTCCCACGGGGGGCTCACAGTGTTAATCCCCATTTTCCTGATGAGGTACCTGAGGCACAGAGAAGTTAAGTGACTTGCCCCAAGTCATACAGCTGACAGTTGGCGGAGCTGGGATTTGAACCCATGACCTCTGACTCCAAAGCCCGGGCTCTTTCCACTGAGCCACGCTGCTTCTCTATTGTACTCTGTTGTACTCTCCCAAACTCTTAGGACAGTGCTCAATAATAATATTAATAATAATTACGGTGTTTAAGCACATACTATGTGTTAGGTACTGTTCTAAGCTCTGGATTAGATACAGGATAATCGGGTAGGGCATAGTCCCTGTCCCACCTGGGGCTCATAAGCTCTATCTCCATTTTACAGCTGAGGGAACTGAGGCCCAGAGAAGTGAAGTGACCTGCCCAGGGACACACAGCAGACAGGTGGCAGAGCTGGGATTAGAGCCCATGATCTTCTAACTCCCAGGCCTGGGCTCAATCCATTAAACCATGCTTCTGCTTCTGCTTCTGTACACAGTAAACCCTCAGTAAATACGAGTGACCTACTGACTCTGCATTATGGGTAAGATGTTTCCACAGGGTGTAGTTTAGTTTCCTAACCTATGATGGCTAATGATCCCGGAATTCTCAACCATTGGCCATTGTGCAGTGCCAAAGACGCAGCTCTATACAGCGTGAGAGATCAGATCAGAGAAAACAGCACTGTAAAGATGAGCTAATCAATGGCAGCCAAGAACCTCAGGGAAGCAGGGAATGATTCTTTCTTAGCATCAGATGCAGGGGACATTCTCAGAGGAAAAAAATGGCAATTGGAGGTATCATGGGAGACTATGAGCTTATTATTGGCAGGGAATGTATCTGCTAATCCAGTTGTACTGTCCCAAGCACTTAGTGCAATGTTCTGCACTTAGTAAGCACTCTATTAAACATAATTGATTGGGAGGAAAAGGCATGGGATATGTTGCTTGGAAAGGTTAAGACACAGTCAGTTGTACTTATCGAACACCTACTATGTGCAGAGCACTGTACTAAACACCTGGGAGAGGACAATACAACAGTATAACACACACATTCCCTGCCCTCCACAAGCTTACAGTCTAGAGGGGGAGACGGACTTTGAGAAAGAAATAAATTGCAGCTATAGACACAAGTGGTGTGGGGCTGGGAGGGGTGATGAATAAAGGGAGCAAGTCAGGGTAGGGCAGAAGGGAGTGGAAGAAGAAGGGAAGGCTCAGGCAGGGAAGGACATTTGGTTTTTAGATAAAGGTCGAGTCACGATCAACCGGTAGGTGAAATCACTTGATTTCCTTTACATCTTTTGTGTTCACGTTAGTGAGCATATTCTTCTTAGAGTCCGGGCTGCTGCCAAGGTCATCTTCTTGAAGCAACAAGATATTGCTCCTCTGCTCAAATTCCTGTCTTGGCTCTCTGCATCTCCTTACGTCAAACGAGATCGCCTAGCAGTCGACTTCAAGGCTGTCCGCCCTTTGGCCCCTTTGTACATCTCTGCTCTCTATTCTCCAACCCGCTGTCATCACTTCTCCCAAGCCAACCTTCTAGCTGTACCTCGCTTTCAACTCTCTTGCCAGCACCATCCGTGGCATAGTGGAGAGAGCCCAGGCCTGGGAGTCAGAAGGTCATGGGTTCTAATCCTGCCTCTGCCACTTGTCTGCTGTGTGACCTGGGGCGAGTGTGGGAGCTGGAAATATTGACATCGTGTCAGATTGTAAAAAGTCTGAGCCCCATGTGGGCCAGGAACTGTGTCCAACCTGATTACCTTGTATTTACTACCACTGCTACCTCACTCATCCTGAGTGCTTCTCATGCTGAGAAGCAGCATGGCTAAGTGGAAAGAGCCCAGGCTTGGGAGTCTGAGGTTGTGAGTTCTAATCCTGGCTCCGCCACTTGCCTACTGTGTGACCTTGGGCTAGTCACTTAACTTCTCTGTGCTTCAGTTCCCTCAACTGGAAAATGGGGATTAAGACTGTGAGCCCCACGTGGGACAACCTGATTACCTTGTATCTATCCCAGTGCTTAGAAGAGTGCTTGGCACATAGTAAGCGCTTAATAAATACCATCATCATTCAAACATTTCCACATTCTACCTCAACTACTGCATCAGCCTCGTCGCTACATCAGGCAAAAACTCCTCACCCTCGGATTCAAGGCTCTCCATCACCTCGCCCCCTCCTACCTCACCTCCCTTCTCTCCTTCTACAGCCCAGCCCGCACCCTCCACTCCTCTGCTGCTCATCTCCTCACTGTGCCTCGTTCTCGTCTGCCCCACCATCGACCCCCGGCCCATGTCATCCCCCTGGCCTGGAATGCCCTCCCTCCGCACATCCACCAAGCTAGCTCTCTTCCTTCCTTCAAAGCCCTGCTGAGAGCTCACCTCCTCCAGGAGGCCTTCCTAGACTGAGCCCCCTCCTTCCTCTCCCCCTCCTCCCTTTCTCCCTCCTCCCTTTCCCCATCTCCCCCACCTTACCTCCTTCCCCTCCCCATAGCACCTGTATATATGTATATATGTTTGTATATATTTATTACTCTATTTTATTTGTACATATTTATTCTATTAATTTTATTTTGTTAATATGTTTTGTTTTGTTGTCTGTCTCCCCCTTCTAGACTGTGAGCCCGCTGTTGGGTAGGGACCGTCTCTATATGTTGCTGACTTGTACTTCCCAAACGCTTAGTACAGTGCTCTGCACACAGTAAGTGCTCAATAAATGTGATTGAATGAATGAATGAATGTCTTTCCTGCCTCACATCTCTCCCCTGATCAGTCCTTACTCTGCTCCTCAGATGATTTTTCTAAAATATCATTTCGCCTACATCTCCCAGACCTCGTCAACCTCCAAAGTTCGCCCATCCATCTGGACATCGAACAGAAACCCCTTACCATCCCCTTTGAGGCCCTGGATCTGCTTTCACCCTCCTATGTGGTTGTTATAGTAATATTGTAGTGCTTACTGAGTGCATTAGGAAATGCCAAAGACACAATAAAGTACAACAGTCTACTCATCAAGCTTACAATATGTTACTATACATCTCAATACCCATCATTATATCTAGTGTAAAAACTAGAATGGTTCCCTGCCCACAATGAGTTTATACTCTAATAACCTGGTAGTAGCAGTAATAATAATAACACTTATGGCATTTGTTAAGCGCTTACTGTGTGCCAGGCCAGTACTAAGCACTGGGGTGGATACAAGCAAATCGAGTTGGACACAGTCCCTATCCCACATGGGGCTCACAGTCTTAATCCCCATTTTACAGATAAGGGAAGTGAGGCACAGAGAAGTGAAGTGACTTGCCCCAGGTCATACAGTGAACAAGTGGCAGAGCCAGGATTAGAACCCAGGTAATTCAGACTCCCAAGCCCTTGCCCTATCTGCTAGGCCACGCGGCTTCTCTACTAGTAGTAGCAGTATTAGTTGTGAGCAGGAATGTGTCTGATTGTTGTCATGTTGTACTCTCCCAAGCACTTAGTGCAGTGCTTTGAACACAGTAAGAGCTCAATAAATATGGTTGAATGAATGAATGAATAGCAGTAGTAACATTTATTGAACAACCAGTGGGTGCAATGAACATTACTAATCACTTGGAAAGAACTAAGCAAGCAGGTGACCCATTCCTTGCCCGCAAGGAGTTTACAATCTAATGAAAAAAATGACTTTGTAAAAGTTTTTGCAATCAAGTAATCAGTTTAATATACAATATACATCAATGCCGAGGCTGGGCATAAGGAGATGCATGCTAGGTGTGGCTGATGGATTTATTTGCTTTGGGATAATGTGAATTGCACAAGAATATTTACAAGCAATGGAATTAGCACAAATAATTTGAATGCTCAATCAAATATGCATATATACAAAGGGCTTAAGATAGGCATAAATAAGCAAATTTCCTCATTTTCCCATCCTATTCACCCTCCCTTCCATGTCGCCCATATGCACCTCTTAACACTTGATTGTCATCCCATCCCCAAGTCCCACAACACTTATGTCCATTATCTTCTATTCTGATATTTCCCCCATTTGTAATTTATTTCAATGTCTTTCTCCCCAACTACCTTGTAAAAGTCCGTGAGGTCAGGGATCATGTCTACCAACTGTATTGTACTCTCCCAAGTATGCAGGACTGTGCTGTGTTCACAGTAAGCTATTGATAATAAAATAAAATAAATTAAGGCATTTGTTAAGCGCTTACTCTGTGCCAAGCACTTTACTAAGCTCTGGGGTGGATACAGGAAAATTGGGGTGGACACAGTCCCTGTCCCTGTGGGGCTCGTAGTCTCAATCCCCATTTTCCAGATGGGGTCACTGAGGCCCAGTGAAGTGATTTGCCAAGGTCACACAGCAGACAGGTAACAAAGCTGGGATTAGAACTCATGACCTTCTGACTTCCAGACCTGTGCTCTAGCCACTATGCCATGCTGCTTCTAATAAATTCCTTGTGTGATAGGACAATAAGTGCTCAATAAATAGCATTGATTGATATGCAAGTGCTAGAGGCTACTGCTGTGTCGATAAAACTGAGTGCCTTTGACCGTGACATATCTATTTTTACAACCCACCTTTATCCTGCCTATGTGGTTCTCTAATAGCCATTCCAGAATTCAGATCTGTACTTTCAATTTTTCCATGCAGTACAGCTCAATTTCAGTGATTATTTGCAGTACCGATGAATGCAGCCCCTTGCCTAGTGATGGCAACAGGATGCTGAAGAGAAGTTTCTGCTTCTGTTTTCTTCTCAGTTCCCAACCACCAATTATACTAAATCATTCAATCTTTCAGTATTTTTCCCCCATTTCATCTGTTTATAAGTCATAAAGGCTGTTGGAAAATGTATGAAAGGTACAGAATCCACATTCACTTGGAATAGGTTGGGAAAATTGTGGAGGTGGTGGCTTTTTTTGAGGCAAAATTTGTCCTTTTTCTCATAATTTCACTAGCATTACTGTTGTCAGCTTTGGGTGTTATGCTTTGGTCTCCATACGCATCTTCAGTCAGGGAGGTGGCATGGTTGTTGGAAAGGGCAGGAGCTCTAATTCCTGCTCTGCCATTGTCTTGCTGTGAGGCGTTGGTCAAGTCCCATAACGTCTAGGGGTCTCAGTTTCCTCATCTGGAAAATGGGGATAGAAAACCGATTCTCTTTCCCTCTTAGACTGCAAGCCCTTTGTGAGACAGGGACCATGTTTGATCTGATTTCCTTGCCCCAATCCCTGATTTTAGCAGTATTGGCATAACAAGTGTTACTTCTGAGCAGAGAAGCAGCATAGCCTAGCAGATAGAGCATGGGCCTGGGAGTCATAAGGACCTGAGTTCTAATCCCAGTTCTGCCACTTGTTTGCTGTGTGACCTGGGGCAAGTCACTAGTTACGCGACCCCCCAAGCACCTCGTTCTCGCCTGTCCCACCGTTGACCCCCGGTCCACGTCCTCCCCCTGGCCTGGAATGCCCTCCATCCACACATCTGCCAAGCTAGCTCTCTTCCTCCCTTCAAAGCCCTACTGAGAGCTCACCTCCTCCAAGAGGCCTTCCCAGACTGAGCCCCCTTTTTCCTCTCCTCCTCCCCATCCCCCTGCCCTACCTCCTTCCTCTCCCCACAGCACCTGTATATATATATACGTTTGTACAGATTTATTACTCTATTTATTTTACTTGTACATATTTACTATTCTATTTATTTTATTTTGTTAATGATGTGCATCTAGCTTAACTTCTATTTATTCTGATTTGACACCTGTTCACACGTTTTGTTTTGTTGTCTGTCTCCCCCTTCTAGACTATGAGACTGTTGTTGGGTAGGGACCATCTGTATATGTTGCCAACTTGTAGTTCCCAAGCGCTTAGTACAGTGCTCTGCACACAGTAAGCGCTCAATAAATACAATTGAATGAATGAATGAATGAATTCTCTGGTCCTCAGTTACCTCACCTGTAAAATGGCGATTAAAACTGTGAGCCCCAAGGCTTTGTCTTCAAGAAGGTTACAGTCTCTCTCAAGAGACATTCCCTGACTAATTCTCAAGCTCACTGTGGGCAGGGAATGTTTACCAACTCTGTTGCATATCCACCCCAGTGCTTAATACAGTGCCTGACACATAGTAAGTGCTTAACAGATACCATTATTAGTAGTAGTCGTGGTAGTAAATGCAATCATCACCATCTTTATTATCTTTTTTTCAGCATTATTATACTGAATGTTATTGGTAAGTGATCAACACAAACATCCTGTTGAAGGCAAGTGATGGAGACAACTTTCACAAAGCCCCCAAAAGAAAAGAAATCTTGTCCGTCAATGAATAGCTTTTATCGAGTGCATATTATGTGCAGAACAGTTTACTTGGGACTGTACAGCTGAGTGAAAAGATATGCTTTCTGCCCTCAAGGAGGCTCTGCCAATTAGCTGTGTGGCTTTGGGCAAGTCACTTAACTTCTGTGTGCCTCAGTTCCCTCATCTGTAAAATGGGGATTAAAAGTGTGAGGCCCCCGAGGGACAACCTGATCACCTTGTAACTTCCCCAGTGTGTAGAACAGTGCTTTGCACATAGTAAGTGCTTAATAAATGCTATTATTGTTATTATTATTATTATTATTATTATTATTATTATTATTACAGTCTTTCTCAAGAGACATTCCCTGACTAATCCTCAAGCTCTTTGTGGGCAGGGAATGTGTTTACCAACTCTGTTGCATGATATTCTCTCAACAGCTTATTACAGTGTTCTGCACACAGTAAGTGCTCAGCAGATACCACTGTTTGATTGATTTTATGATCAAGTCATTCCATCATCCACTCTTGGCATTTTCAAGGACTCATTGATTAATGCTGTCAACTGGTTCCATAAAAATAGAAATTTAAGCAAAAGAGATGTTCACAGTGACAATTGTAGTATCTATGTTAAGCGTTTACTATGAGCCCGTGAATCAGTGGGAGAAGTAGCGTGGCTCAGTGGAAAGAGCACAGGCTTTGGAGCCAGAGGTCATGAGTTCAAATCCCACCTCTGCCACATGTCTGCTGTGTGACATTGGGCAAGTCACTTAACTTCTCTGAGCCTCAGTTTCCTCATCTATAAAATGGGGATTAAGACTGTGAGCCCCACATGGGACAACCTGATCACCTTGTATCCCCCCATTATCATCATCATCATCAATCGTATTTATTGAGCGCTTACTGTGTGCAGAGCACTGGACTAAGTGCTTGGGAAGTACAAGTTGGCAACATATAGAGGCAGTCCCTACCCAACAGTGGGCTCACAGTCTAAAGGGGGGAGACAGAGAACAAAACCAAACATACTAACAAAATAAAATAAATAGAATAGATATGTACAAGTAAAATAAATAAATAAATAAATACAGTAATAAATATGTACAAACATATATACATATATACAGGTGCTGTGGGGAAGGGAAGGAGGTAAGATGGGGGGGATGGAGAGGGGGACGAGGGAGAGAGGAAGGAAGGGGCTCAGTCTGGGAAGGCCTCCTGGAGGAGGTGAGCTCTCAGTAGGGCCTTGAAGGGAGGAAGAGAGCTAGCTTGGCGGATGGGCAGAGGGAGGGCATTCCAGGCCCGGGGGATGACATGGGCCGGGGGTCGATGGCGGGACAGGCGAGAACGAGTTACGGTGAGGAGATTAGCGGCAGAGGAGTGGAGGGTGTGGGGTGGGCTGTAGAAGGAGAGAAGGGAGGTGAGGTAGGAGGGGGCGAGGTGATGGAGAGCCTTGCAGCCCAGGGTGAGGAGTTTCTGCCTGATGCGCAGATTGATTGGTAGCCACTGGAGATTTTTGAGGAGGGGAGTAACATGCCCAGAGCGTTTCTGGACAAAGTACATAGTAAGCGCTTAACAAATGACATCATTATTATTATTATTATGAGCCAAACACTGTACTAAGTGCTGGGATTGATACAAGACAATCTGGTCCCAAATGGGGCTCACAGTCTGATTATGAGTGAGAATAGATATCAAATCCCAATTAGCAGATAAGGGAACTGAGGCACAGAGGAGTGAAGTGACCAGCCCAAGGTCACACAGCAGACTGGGGACAGAGCCTGTATTAGAGTCCAGGTCCTCTGACTCCCAGGTCCATGCTCTTTCCACGAGGCCAGACTGCTTCTTATGATATAAAAGTCTTTCTAAATAAATACCATAGAGTGCAGTAGGGAATTCCCAAGATCCCAAAGTATTGACCAAATCAAAAGAAATTCTTCAAAAATAAGGATAAACACTCTGGATATACACAATTTTATGAACTGATAGTAATGTAAACATGCCCTAAAACGATTATAAATATACATACATATATATTTTTCAAAGTGGAAGCAGCATGGCAAAGTGGATAGGGCACGGGCCTGGGAGTCAGAAGGTCATGGGTTCTAATCCCGATTCTGCCGCTTGTCTGCTGCATGACCTTGGACAAGTCACTTAACTTCTCTGTGCCTCCGTTACCTCATCTGTAAAGTGGGGATAGAGACTATGTGGGGCAAGGACTGTGTCCAACCTGATTTTATTGTATCCACCCCAGCATTTAGTCATAGTGCCTGACATATAGCAAACACTTGTCAAATACCAGAAGTATCATTATTATTATTATTTTACATCCTATTCAGCAGAAAGACACTCTGTACGTAACATCTTAAAGCCTTCCTGTCACAATGCTAAACAGAGAATAAACAGTTGTTCAAATTGTTTTTTACCTCTTGAATTCATGTCAGAATACTCTGAAGGTTTTGAATGTGGCAAAGGGAATGGAGAATGAAGAACAAAGGGAGATAATATAAACCAAGGTCATCTTGGTGTGCATTGCAAACCAGAGGGTTATTTGCCAGTGAAAGAGTGCTATGAAAAACTTTGGCTTGAAATTAAATAGTAGTAAATAAGAATTATATCTGCAATTTATTTTACCGTTAGTCTCGACCATTAGATTGTAAACTTCTTGAGGGTAAGGACCATACCTACAGAATCTGTTTTACTCCCTTAAGTGTTGAGCATAGTGTTCTTTAGGGGCTCAATAAATACTATTGATAATAATAATAGTAATTATTATTATTATTATGGTCTTTCTTAAGTGCTTACTATGTGCCAGACACTGTACTAAGTGCTGGGGTGGATACAAGCAAATCGGGTTGGACACAGTCCTTGTCCCATGTGGGGCTCATGGTCTCCATCCACATTTTACAGATGCAGTAACTGAGGCCCAGAGATGTGAAGTGACTTGTCCAAGGGCACACAGCAGACAAGTGGCAGAGCTGGGGTTAGAACCCATGACCTTCTGATGCCCAGGCCCAGGCTCTATCCACTAGACAATACTGCTCAATACCGATGTATCTGTGCCCTTTATTCATTTTGGCTTGCTTTTCTTTTACCACTTGAGTCTGTCCTTATATTGTTTATACTGTGTGTGTATGCCTGTCACTCTGCCTGGATTCTAAAACCCTCAAAGCCTCAACGTGACTATCTCGTATCTCCCCCAGCGCTTAGTATAGTGCTTGGCACATAGTAAGGGCCTAACAAATATAATTGTTGCTGTTATTATTACATTTTTATTGCACCGACCACCACCTGATACTATGCTTCGAATAGAGTAAATGATTTCTAGACTGTGAGCCCAATGTTGGGTAGGGACTGTCTCTATATGTTGCCAACTTGTACTTCCCAAGCGCTTAGTACAGTGCTCTGCACACAGTAAGCGCTCAATAAATATGATTGATTGATTGATTAATTAAGGTCAGATGATGAGGTCTTTGTAGATGAGGGAACAGGGTAATTGAAGCATAAAAGGCCTTTTATTGAAATATTTATTTTCATCATAATGTTCTTTCAGAAGTTTGTTTAAAGCAAAACCATTCTTTTACTAAATCTTTATTGGTTTTCATTTGAGTATATAATTGTGGTATTTGTTAAGTGCTTATTATGTGCCACGCACTGGTCTAAGCACTGGGGTAGATACAAAGGTAATCAGGTTGCCCCACGTGGGGCTCACAGTCTTAGTCCCCATTTTACAGATGAGGTAAGTGAGGCACAGAGAAGTTAAGTGACTTGCCCAAGGTCACACAGCAGACAAGGGCGGAGCCAGGATTAGAACCCACAGCCCCTGACTCCCAAGCCCGGGCTCTTGCCACTAGGCCAGGCTGCTTCAGTACATGTATGCACAAGCATGTATGCAAGTGGAAATCTGGGCATTTGTTAAATAAATTTCACTAAGGAAACTGTCATTTGAGATACTGTAGGCTAAAAAATATTTTTCTTAATTATCAATTAAAAACCATTTGTCCTGAACTACCCAGGTAATTTTCCCAAACTTCACTTGCAGATACAGAAAGTGAAGCAGCATGGCCTAATGGAAAAAACACAGGCCAGGGAGTAAGAGGACCTGGGTTCTAATCCTGATTCTGCCACTTGTCTGCTATGTGACCTTGGACAAATCACCCTACTTCTCTCTGCCTCAATTTCCCTCATCTGCAAGATGGAAATTCAATCCCTGTTCTTCCTCCCACTTACTCTGTGAGCTCCAAGTGGGACCTGATTATCCTGTATCTACACCAGTGGTTACTGTAGTGCTTGGCACATAGTAAGTGCTTAACAAAAATAACAATTATAAATAGTATTATTAGAGACACATGTATCTATCCACAAGGTGACCCACTGAAATAGGCTCATTTAAAATTATTTTGATAATCAATCAAAGATATTTACTGAGAGCTTACTGTGTGCAGAGCACTGAACTAATCACTTTGGAGAGTACAATGCAACAGATTTGGTAGACATGTTCCATATATATATATAGTTATACATACGGAGTTTATAGTTTAGCGGGAATTTTTTAATTTTAGAGGGTTAAGTTGTTTTGGGCAGGGAATATGTCACTTCATTTTATGCTCGGAACAGTGCATTCATTCATTCAGTCATATTTATTGAGTGCTTACTGTGTGCTAAACACTGTACTAAACGCTTGGCAGAGTACAATACAGCAACAGACACATTCCTGCCCACAACAACTTAACCCTCTAAAATTAAAAAATTCCCGCTAAACTATAAACTCCGTATGTATAACTATATATATATATGGAACATGTCTACCAAATCTGTTGCATTGTACTCTCCAAAGTGCTTAGTTCAGTGCTCTGCACACAGTAAGCTCTCAATAAATATCTTTGATTGATTATCAAAATAATTTTAAATGAGCCTATTTCAGTGGGTCACCTTGTGGATAGATACATGTGTCTCATCCTAGCTGCGCCACTTGTCTGCTGTGTGACCTTGGGTAAACCCTTTACTTCTCTGGGCCTCAGTTACCTCATCTGTAAAATGGGGATTGAGACCATGAGCTCCACTTGGGACAGGGACTGTAACCAACCCGATTTGCTTGTATCCACCCCAGTGCTTAGTACAGTGCCTGGCACATAGAAAGAGCTTAACAAATATTATTATTTTTATTCTAAATACCACTGTTACTTCTGTAGCCACCTAGAGTAATTATTGTCCTGTACAATAGGTACTGACTAGGAATGCAAGCTCTAGACCATAAGCTCCTTGTGGGTAGGGAATGTGTCCGCCAATTCTGTTCTGTTGTTCTCTCTCAAGCATTTAGTACAGTGTTCTGCACTCAGTAAGCACTCAATAAATATGAATGATTAATTGATTGAGTGCCTAGTTCATTGAATATGGAGTGTGAGAGATTGCTGCTGTGTTAGCTTATTTAGAAGTTACTTGAAATATAAACTAAACAGTGGAGAAAACATTTGTTTAAATTGTTTATTTTCCCAACTGTTTCTTACATATAAATATATAAGTTTATCTAGACTTTAATCATGAAGATGAACAGATTTTTGCAATCTCTTAGCTGGACTTTGCTGATTATTCTTAATTAAATGCATATTTTACACGTGAGATCGGTAGCCTTTCAGAGCCACCGAGTCCCCTTGTTTTTGAATTTACTTAACAAAATTTAGCCCTGGAAACAAAATCTGGACAGGGAATTTTATAACCTAAATGACCTCTTTTAGTATATTCTCAGGGCATGGATATGGAACTAAAATAAAGAATGCATCTCAGAGAGGGGGGAAAAGATCATTATCTTTTCAGTCAGAAATTCCCGAAGGCTTAATGGAATGAAAGCAAATTTTAGCATTAAACAGGAAGCAGTGATGCTCTAGGTAAATAAAGACTGTGGGTTTGCTTAGCTTGAGGTAGAGTTTTTTAAATAACCAACTCTGTAGGGTTATATAATCTGCAAGATTTTCACATGCAGTTCACCACAGAAAGCACAATCACAGCTTGCTGGATTCATGGGGAAGGAAGCTATTTCTGGTTTGTTTTAGGTTACCTTAATGAGAGTTTTTAAAGATGTTTTAGGAATTGTTGAATTTTTTTAATTTTGGAATTTTTGAGAAGCAGCATGGCCTAGGGGAAACAACATGGGCCTGGGAATCAGAGGACCTAGGTTCTTATTTCAACTCTGTCACTTTATAATAATAATAATAATAATGATGGTATTTGTTAAGTACTTACTATGTGCAAAACACTGTTCTAAGCACTGGGGGGATAAAAGGTGACCAGGTTGTCCCATGTGGGGCTCACAGTCTTAATCCCCATTTTACAGATGAGGGAACTGAGGCCCAGAGAAGTTCAGTGACTTGCCCAAAGTCACACAGCTGACAAGTGGCAGAGCCGGGATTAGAAACCATGACTTCTGACTCCCAAGTCCGTGCTCTTTCCACTGAGCCACGCTGCTTCTCTGTGATTCTATGCTTCATGATGATTTTTTTATGGTATTTGTTAATCAATGTTATTTACTGAGCATGTATGTTCAGAGCTCTGTTCTATGTGCTTGGAAGAGTACAATACAACAGAATTAGTGGACTTTCTCCCTGCCTGTAACCAGCTTACAGTCTAGAGGGGAAGTTGTTAAGCACTTACTTTGTGCCAGACCCTGACCTTAGCAAGTCACTTAACTTTTTGGTGCCTCAGTCATCTACTCTGTAAAATGGAATTAAGATTGTGAGTCCCACGTGAGACATGGAGTATGTTCAATCTGATTAGTTTGTATCTACTCCAGCTGTTAGTACAGTGCTTGGCACATAGTATGTGCTTAATAAGTACCATAAAATGCACTAAATAATAAAATAAGAATTGTCACTTGGGCACTTGTCTATTTTTTCAGTTATCAATCAAGGGCATCAATTGAACACTGACTGCATGCAAAACTAAATTTGGGGATACAGGATCGCAGGTAAAATCTCCAGATGGTCACAATCTTGCTGGTATGTGTTATGCTCGTATGTGGATTTTTTCTATGGTGGCATTTGTTAAGAGTTTACTACGTAGCAGGTACTGTTCTAAGCTCTGGTGTGGATAGAAGCAAATCAGGTTGGATACAGATCCTGTCCCACGTGGGGCTCACACACTAAATCCCCATTTTACAGATGAAGGAACTGAGCCCCAGACAAGTGAAACAACTTGCCTGAGGTCACGCAGCAGAGAAGCAGCATGGCTCAATGGGAAGATCCTGGGCTTGGGAGTCAGAGGTCATGGGTTCAAATCCCAGCTCCACCAATTGTCAGCTGTGTGACTTTGGGCAAGTCACTTCACTTCTCTGGGCCTCAGTTCCCTCATCTGTAAAATGGGGATGAAGACTGTGAGCCCTACGTGGGACAACCTGATGACCTTGTATCCTCCCCAGCTCTTAGAATAGTGCTTTGCACATAGTAACTGCTTAACAAATGCCATAAAAAAAGTGGTGGAGTGAAGATTAGAATCCAGAGCCTCTAACACCCAGTCCCATCCTTTAGCCACTAGGCCCCACTGCTTCCTGTGTTCTTCCCCTCACTTGGAATGCGAGCCATTTCTGGGACAGAGGCTGTGTCTGACTTGATAATGTTGCATCTCCCCCAGGGCTTAGTACAGTGCTTGCGCATAGTAGTGCTTAATGAATCTACAGTTATTATGATTGTTAATAAGGTGGTTTGGCTGCAGGAGGTAGAAAGTGGTTGGCTCAGATTCTATTTTTGAGAATTTTCTAGCAGCAGTCGCTGGCTAATTTATTCACTGGCAATTGAATTGTGGGAGAAACAGCTCACAATGCAGCTGACCCTAGATAGAGGCTCCATGCCCTTTCAGTATGTGAGAGTTTGTTTTTCCACCCTTTGTCTTGATAGATTTCACCCAAATAAATCCTCTCAAATCATTTATTTAGTCATTCTGTCTCCCCTTTGTAGACTGGGAGCCCGTTGTTGGGTAGGGACCATCTCTATATGTTGCCAACTTGTACTTCCCAAGCACTTAGTACAGTGCCCTGCACACAGTAAGCACTCAATAAATACGACTGAATGAATTAATGACTATTGAGGGCTTACTGTGTGCAGGGCACTGTAATAATAGTAATAATGATGGCATTTATTAAGCACTTACTATGTGGAAAGCACTGTTCTAAGCGCTGGGAAGGTTACAAGGTGATCAGGTTGTCCCACGGGGGGGGCTCACAGTCTTAATCCCCATTTTACAGATGAGTTGTGAGGCACAGAGAAGTTAAGTGACTTGCCCAAAGTCACACAGCTGACAATTGGTGGAGCGGGGATTTGAACCCCTGACCTCTGACTCCAAAGCCCGTGCTCTTTCCACTGAGCCATGCTGTACTAAGTGCTCTGGAGAGTACAATACAACAGTTAACAGACACATTCCCTGCCCATAACAAGCTTAAAGTCTAGAGGGGGGCGGAGACGGACATTAGTATAAAGAAGTAAATGACAGATATGGACCTAAGTGCTGTGGGGCTGGGAGGGGGGATAAATAAAGGGAGCGAGTCAGGATGACGCAGAAGGGAGTGGGAGATGAGGGAAAGTGGGGTTTAGTCTGGGAAGGCCTCTTGGAAGGAGATGGGCCTTCAATAAGGCTTTGAAGTGGGGAAGAGTCATTGTTGGATATTCATTCAATCATCATCATCATCATCATCATCAATCACATTTATTGAGCACTTACTGTGTGCAGAGCACTGTACTAAGCGCTTGGGAAGTACAATTTGGCAACATATAGAGACAGTCCCTACCCAACAGTGGGCTCACAGTCTAAAAGGGGGAGACAGAGAACAAAACCAAACATACTAACAAAATAAAATAAATATTTTGTACATTATGTATATGTACATTTGAGTCCACTCTATTGGGCAGAGATTCTCTAACCCTCATCCTTCCCTGATTGGGATCCACTTCCGGGGATAACAGCACTTCTCAGATTGGGAAAAGGAAATTAAATAGAAAAAGGAAAATGCAAGAGCAATGAAAACCCACACCAAAGGGTTTGAGGAAGTCCCCTCCATTTTTCTCTTTCCCAAGGACCTGAGCTCCTTTAGGCATTCAGCGATTCTTCCCTGCGTGCCCTCCTCTTCTTTCCTGGAGTTCCCGAGCTGATGTTCTTTCCAAATGAGCCTGCAGCTCCAGTTCTTGAAGCAATCATATTTATTGATCGCTTACTGTGTGCAGAGCACTGTACTAAGCGCTTAGCACTGTACTGAGGAGGAAAGGCATTCCAGGCCAGAGGCAGGACATAGGTGAGAGGTCAACAGCAAGAGAGACGAAATGGAGGTGCAGTGAGAAGGTTAGTGGCACTAGAGGAGTGAAATGTGTGGATTGGGCTGCAGTAGGAGAGTAGCAAGGTGAGGTAGAAGGGGGCAAGATGATGGACTGCTTTAAAGCCAATGGGAGGAGTTCCCGCTTGCTGTGGAGAAACTGAGGCACAGACAAGTTGACTTGCCCAGGGTCACACAGCAAGCAATTGTCAGTGCTGGGATTAGAAACCAGGCCCTCTGACTTGCTGGCCTGGGCTCTAACCACTAGACCTTGCTGCTTCTCCTGAAGACTGCATGATCCCCTAACCGTAAAAGCCCAGGGCTGTTGGAGAAAAGTGCCATTTGGATCTCTGACTCTTTGATTCAATATTAAAGTATTAATCTACTTTTAAATAAATGGCAGTGTCAAGCCATAAGTGGTCATCCCGCCAAATGGAACGATTAGTTAATACCCACAAAAAAGATCCACGACTTGCTGTCTTACACCTTGAATTTTAGGGGTAATCTGTTAGCGATGCCTCCAGCTCTTTGAAAAATGACTTTATTCCCCCTCTAGAGGTGAATAAGCAAATGTCTTCAGGACAAACTGATGTCCTGAAGACGTGTGTTCCAATTCTAGCTTTGCCGTCTGTGTGCCATTAGACCTTGGGTGAGTCACTTCACTTATCTGTGCCACAGTGACCTCATCTGTAAAATGGGGATTAAGACTGTGTGTCCCATATGGGATGTGGACTGTGTCCAATCCGATTAGCTTGTATCTAGCCCAGTGCTTAGTACAGTGCCTGGCACATAGTGCTTAACAAATACCATAAAAAATTGAGTCTAAAGAGGGAGACAGACACTAAAATAAATTATAGAGGGGGGAAATAGTATAATATAAGTTTCTGTACATAAATATGTGCTTTGATTCGTATCAAAGTGCTTAATGGGAAAACAGCAAAGTCCTTGGGGGATGCAGAGAAGCAGCGTGGCTTAGTGGAAAGAGCTCGGGCTCGGGAGTCAGAGGTCATAGGTTCTAATCCTGGCTCTGCCACTTATCAGCTGTGTGACTTTGGGCAAGTCACTTAAATTCTCTGTGCCTCAGTTCCCTCATCTATAAAATGGAGATTAAGACTTGAACCCCACATGGGACAACATGATTACCTTAGAAGCAGCATGGCTTAGTGGAAAGAGCCCGGGCTTGGGAGTCAGAGGACATGAGTTCTAATTCCGGCTCCACCACCTGTCTGCTGTGTGACTTTGGGCAAGTCACTTCACTTCTCTGTGCTTCAGTTACCTCACCTGCAAAATGGGGATTAAAAGTGTAAGCCCCACGTGGGACAACCTGATTCCTGTATCTACACCAGCACCTAGAACAGTGCTTGGCATATAGTAAGCACTTAACAAATACCATTATTATTATCATTATTATTATTATTATCTATCACAGTGCTTAGAAGAGTGCTTAGCACATAGTAAGCGCTTAACAAATACCATCATTGTTATTATTATGCAGAGGGGAGGGAGAGTAGGGTAAATGAGGGCTTAGTCATTTTCACGTACAGTGTTGTCACCTTTACTACTACTAATAATAATACTAATAATAACTGTTATTATTAGTATTATTATTAATGTGTCCTACGTGGGGCTCACAGGCTTCATCCCCATTTTACAGATGAGGTCACTGAGGCACAGAGAAGCGAGGTGGCTTGCCCAAGGTAACACAGCAGATAAATGGCGGAGCCGGGGATTAGAATCCACATCCTCTGACTCCCAAACCCATGCTCTTGCCACTTAGCCACACTGCTTCCTCTAGACTGTAAGTTCCTTGTGGACAGGGACCATATGTCTACCAACTCTGTTGTAGCCTCTCATGTGCTTAGTACAGTGCTCTGCACACAGTAAGTGTTCAATAAATTCCACTGATTGATTATTTTAGTCAGCAAAGGCAAGAGACATGGTCCCTGCTCTCCTGGAGATTATATTCAGGGCTCTGTCACTCATTTAGCACATATCCCTGACAACTACTTCATCCATCTGCAAAACGGATTTAATAATGCTGACTTTATAGCTGTATTTATAAGGCTTAATTAGTGAAGGGCCTTTAAAACAGTGGAATGAAAGCACAGATTTTAGAGGATTATTAAACAGTACTTATTTTAAATTAAAGTTCCCTTATATCCAGCATAGTGTACTAATATTTATTTAGCCCGAAGCAGATGAAAGCGTAAAACAAAAACAGATTTGATACCACTTTTCAAAAGAAAGAAGTACATTTTCCAAAGAAATATGATATAATTACTTTTCACTGAAGCGAATGGAAATGCTTGAATTTTGAAACTGGCAGTCACAAGTGTCTTTTTAGAGACCGGGATTCCATTAACCCAGAGTTGATGTTATCAAAAAACTGAAATCGCCCTAAAACAATAGCTCTCCGGGAATCTGATTTTTCTTCCAGAATCTTTCGCCAAACTAATGAAGCACATGGAGGGGGGTTGGGGAGGTGGGGGGTGGGGGTTGGGGTGTGTGTGTGTGTGTGTGTGTGTGTGTGTGTGTTTGTGTGTTACTGCAGGATAGAGGTCAGGTGGGCGTCATTGATTCAGGAAGGGACTCTGATTTGGATGATTATAATTGAAAGGAATCTCTTTTACGTAGGGTGAACGGTGAGGCATTTATATCTCCAAATAAGAGCTTGGAACCAGATCATTTTAAGGGCTTCAAGAAGGGACTAGTAAAATGGGAAGAATGTTAAGTAGGTTGCAAGAGGGTGTAGGGGGTGTTGTGACCTATGCAATCCTTGTGAAGAACCTTAAAAATTACAATTATGTCATTTAATGCACCACTGTTGATAACTGGTGGTAAAGAAACTGGGATTCAGAAAATGTTTTTTTCTCTTCTTTATTTGGGCTCACTGCAAAAGATATCTCCAAAAATGTTTTCAGCCAGCAGCCTGGCTTATTGGAAAATTGGAAAGGTATTGGGCCTGGGGCTTGGAAGAACTGAGTTCTATTCCCATCTCTGCCATTTTTCTACTGTGTGACCCGGGAAGTTGCTCGACCTCTCTGTTCAGCTGCCCTAGCTGGAAAGAGGGTGGAATAATATCTGCTTTTTTCTGTATGCCAGGGATATTGCAAGAATGAAATCCGATCACTGATGGGACAAGTCATGGGAACTAAAAAAAACCCTGAACAAATACATCATTTTTATAATACTCGAGAATACGTAAGTGCTTAGTACAGTGCCTTGCATACAGTAAGTGCTCAGTAAATACGATTGAATAAGTACAGCTTGGGTAATAATGATTATAATTAATAATTATGGTATTTTTTAGTGCTTACTATGTGCCAGGCACTGGGATGAATATAAGCAAATCCAGTTGGACATGGCCCATATAATAATTATAATAATTATTATTATCATTATTATTATTATGGCTTTTGTTAAGCACTTACTATGTGCCAAGCACTGTTCTAAGTGCTAGAGGGGGATTCAAGGTAATCAGGTTGTCCCACATGGGGCTCACAGTCTTAATCCCCATTTTACAGATGAGGTAACTGAGGCCCAGAGAAGTTAAGTGACTTGCCCAAGTGACTTGCTCATAACAGACAAGCGGCTGAGCGGGATTAGAGCCCATAACCTCTGACTCACAAGCCCATGCTCTTTCCACAGAGCCATGCTGCTTCATATCCCATATCCCATACAGGGCTCACATTCTTCATCCCCATTTCACACATGAGATACCTGAGGCACAGGGACTAATAATAATAACAATGGTATTTTTTAAGCTTGTAATATCATATATATATATATTACTAACATGGTATTGGTTACTCTGTGCCAGGCACTGTACTAAGCGCTGGGGTGGATACAAGCAAATCCAGTTGGACATAGTCCCAATCCTATGTGGGACTCACAGTCTCCATCCCCTTTTTACATATGAGGTAACTGAGGCTCAGCGAAGTGAAGTGACTTGCCCAGAGTCACACAGCTGACAAGTGGTGGAGCTGGGATTAGAACCCACGACCTTGGGCTCCCAAGCCTGGGCTCTTTCCACTAAGTGTAAAGGGCGTGAAGTGCACAGACTGGAATGTAGTAGGAGAGCAGGAAGGTATGGTTGGAGGGGCAAGGCGATCGAGTGCTTTAAAGCCAATGGCAAGGAGCCTAAATTAAATTAACTTACTGTAGCGTGTGTCTCCCTCTCTAGAACATAAGCTCTCTCTGAGCAGGGTTCATGTCGGCCAATTCATTTGTACTGTACTCTCCCATGCGCTTAGTACACTGCTTTACACACAGCCCTCGATAAATATCATCGATGGATTTGATATAGTGACAGTGGTGAGGGAAGCCAGAGATAATTACTCTGTGTTTCCTCAGCTTTGGTAAGTCAACCGAAAGCCCTGGTCTTTATCCATTTTTAACTACTTTATTTTCAAAATTTGAAGTTTGCAGCGAGATCCATATTGCCTTCTATGGGTTCATTCTCCTGGGGTGATAATAATAATAATAATAATAATAATGATGGTATTTGTTAAGTGCTTATTACATGCCAAGCACTGTTCTAAGTGCTGGGGTAGATACAAGGTTATCAGGTTGTTCCACGTGGGGCTCACAGTCTTCATCCCCATTTTACAGATGAGGTAACTGAGGGCCAGAGAAGTGAAATGACTCACCCAAAGTCACATAGGGGTCAAGTGTTGGAACCGGAATTAGAACCCTTGACCTTCTGACTCCCAAGCCCGTGGTCTTTTCACTAAGCCACGTTGATATTCCCTTTCAAACTTTAAGGAGAAAGAGAATAGTTTTAGAATCCAACACAATTCCCCAGTGCAAAATACATCCAGACCATCAGAAGATGGAGCGGGTCCACGGGAGTTTGGCCTGGAAATGACAAATTTATGGTCATCGCAGCTGCAGGAAGGGATGGTTTAGGGATTAAATCCTTTAATTCCCACCAGAGCTGTTCTGATTCCTCTCAGTACTCAATCTTTCCCTATCCATCCCAAGCCATCTTACTGAGGGTGAGGTGTGAGTAATAATAATAATGATGATGGTATTTGGTAAGCGCTTACTGTGTCCCAAGCACTGTTCTAAGCACTGGGGTAGATACAAGGTAATCAGTTTGTCCCACTGGGGGCTTACAGGCTTCATCCCCATTTTACAGATGAGGTAACTGAGGTGCAGAGAAGTTAAGTGGCTTGCCCAAGGTCACACAGCAGACAAGTGGCAGAGCTGCAGTTAGAACTCACAACCTCTGACTGCCAAGCCCAGGCTCTTTCCACTAGGTCATGCTGCTTTTCTAAAACCTTGGAGAATGTGGGCCTTGATCCCAGTACCTCTCACATGCTAAGCGAGTGCTCTGCCATTTGAGCTTATTCCCCTTCCTTATGCCTAGTCTGTGAGCCCCATGTGGGGCAGGGACTGTGGCCAACCTGATTGGCTTTTATACACCCCGGCGCATAGTACAGTGCCTGACACATAGTAAGCACTTAACAAATGCCACAATTGTTATTATTATTATCAATTACCCCCATGCTTCAGTATATCAATGCCTGTCACTCCCTGTAGACTCTGAACCTCATCCATTTATTCATTCAATCATATTTATTGAATGCTTGCTGTGTGCAGAGCAGAGCCCACTCTTGAGGTAAGGGATCGTGTCTACCAATTCATTATACTGTCCTCTCCCAAGCCCTTTAGTACAGGGCTCTGCATACAGTAAGCACTCAGTAAATACCATTGATTGATTTTTGTCAACAATATTCATTAATCTAGACTGTAAACTCATCTCTAGACTGTAAGCTCGTTTGGATAGGGAACATAAGTGCTAATTCTGTTGTATTGTGCTCTCCCAAGTGCTCAGTACAGTGCTATACACATAACAAACGTTCAATTAATATCATTCATTTATTCATTCAATCTTATTTTTTGAGCGCTTACTTTTGTCAATGCAATGTACTAAGCTCTTGGGAGAGTTCAATACAACAGACTCAGTCCCTGCCCACAAATGAGCTCACAGTCAAGAGGGAGAGACAGGCATTAATCTACATAAATAAAAAAGTAAATCCTACAGATAGATTGATCGATTAACCACGTGCCATATATTGAGTGCTTAATCCAGTGCTCTCCTTACAATAAGTGCTCAGGTAATAATGATAATAATAATGATAATAATAATAATAATAATAATGGCATTTGTTAAGTGCTTACTTTGTGCCAAGCACTGTTCTAAGCGCTTGGGAGATACAAGGCAATCAGGTTGTCCCAAGTGGGGCTCACAGTTTTAATCCCCATTTTACAGATGAGGTCACTGAGGCACAGAGAAGTGAAGTGACTTACCCAAAGTCACACAGCTGACAAGTGGCAGAGCTGCGATTAGAACCTATGACTCCTGACTCTCAAGCCCAGGCTCTTTCCTCAGTTGGTCAATGCTAGGGGTAAAAAGAAGATATTAGATCAGGCCAAATCTGTCTCACATGGGGCAAAATGTCTAAGGCATAGGGAGAGCTGGTATCTTATGTCCATTTCACAGAAGAGGAAACTGAGTTCCAGAAAAGTTGTGATGTATCCAGAGTTCCAGAGCTGGCCAGTGTGAAAGCTGGGACTAAAACCCAGGTCTCCTGGCCCCCATTACTGGGCCTTTCCTACAAAGGGGTGCTACCTCCCTGGGTCAGTGCAGAAGGGGTAACAGCTAGCCTCATTGCAGAGGGATAACTGTGGTATTTGTTAAGCGCTTACTCTGTGCCAGGCACTATTCTAAGAGCTGGGGTGGGTACAAGCAAATCAGGTTGGACGCAGTCCCTGTCCCACATGGAGATCACAGTTTCAATCCCCATTTTACAGATGAGGTAACTGAGGCCCAGAGAAGTGAAGTGACTTGCCCAAAGTCACACAGCTGACAAGTGGCAGTGCTGGGATTAGAACCCATGACCTCTTGACTCCTAGGGCCTGGCTCTAACCACTACCCCATGCTGCTTCTCTGGGTGCTGTTCAATAGAAGCTTCCAGGTAGCAGTGCATTATAAGCAAGTCACAGCCTCATTATGGCATTCATTTCCTTCATTCTTCCATCACATTCCATCCAAACCATGCACTGTTCTCCTCTAGAGTGTAAGCTCAAAGTGGGCAGGAAATGTGTCTGCTTAATGCTCAGCACTTAGAACAGTGCTTTGCACATAGTAAGCACTTAAGAAATACCATTATTATCATTATTATTATTAATGTTATGCTATACTCTCTCAAAGCACTTAGTACAGCACTCGGTAAGCACTCAATAAATACAATTGACTCACTGACTTGAATGTTGCTTTCTCTCAGGAATAGTGTGTGGCTAGTGGGTAGTGTGCCTGGGAATCTGAAGGGCTTGGGTTCTAATTCTGCTGGCACCTATCTGCTGTGTGACCTTGGGCAAGTCACTTCACTTCTCTGGGCTTCAGTTTCCTGTGAGTCCTATGTGGGACGTGGACCCATTGTTGGGAAGGGATTGCCTCTATTTGTTGCTGAATTGTACTTTCCAAGCGCTTTGTACAGTGTTCTGCACACAGTAAGTGCTCAATAAATCTGATTGAATGAATGAATGAATGATTGTGTCCAACCTGATGAACTTGTATCTACCCTTAGAACAGTGCCTGGCATCTAGTAAAAGCATTTAACAAATGCCATGAAAAAATAATGCCTGGAAACTCCCTTTCCCTTTCCTGCCCATCATAAAATGTGCCTGACCTCCACCATGACAACACTGTATAAACCACTGGGAAATGTAACTGTGCTTTTCTTTTTTTTTCTTTCTGCTCCCTTGACCTCTTTAATCATTATTCATGCTATCGTAGGTGTTTCCAGAACCCTGCAGTAACGTGATAGATTTTCCAGATGTAGAATTTCTTGGCTCCAGTTGATTTCATTTTTGGAGTTGTGTATATCTATGATTTATGAACCTAACCTTAGGACAGAAGATATTTGGACTGCTCAAGTCAAGCCATCCAGCAAAAAGCAGCAATTAGATTTTGGTTAGGGAAACTGTTCAACCAATATAATAAAACGAGTTGTTCAACTGTTCTTTTGTTGGAAGCACTTACCCTGCATTTGTCAGGTTTTGTTCTTGGTATTTTTTGTTCTTTGCAGCTAAAGAATGTGACCCAAAGGTTGGAAGAGTCTTGTTTCAAAAGCAAAAAATTATAAAGCCATCATGCTAAAGTTTCTACATTGTACTCAAGGTAGAAGAGGATGTTAGCATTTTTATAGTTCAGCTGCAGCTAACTCTGAATTAAGGTCAGGGTGGATATTCAGGAGGCGTCATGTACAGAGAAGAAGTGTAGCCTACTGGAAAGAGCATGGGCTTGTAAACCAGAGGACTAATACTAATAATGGCATTGGTTAAGCGCTTACTATGTGCCAAGCATTGTTCTAATCGCTGGGGGAGATACAAGATTATCAGGTTGTCCCACGTGCGGCTCACAGTCTTAATCCCCATTTTACAGATGAGGGAACTGAGGCCCAGAGAAGTTGTCACACAGCTGACACAGCTGACAAGTGGTGGAGCCAGGATTAGGACCCATGACCTCTGACTCCCAAGCCTGGGCTCTTTCCACTAAGCCACGCTGCTGGATTTCTTATCCAGTCTCTGACACAAGTCTGCTGTATGACCTTGGGCAAGTCACTTAACTTCGCTGGACCTCAGTTACCTCATCTGTAAAATGGGGATTAAGACTGTGAGCCCTATGTGGAACAGGGGCTGTGTCCAACCTGATCAGTTTGTATCTACCTCAGCACTTATACAGTGTCTGGCACATAGTAAATGCTTAACAAATACCGTAAAAGCAAAATGAGAACACAGAATTACTTGAGTGTACTTTTGGAGCCATCACAGTTGGCTCAAATAAGCACAGTTTCCGATGTTTTCTTGATATTGTTTTAATGGTATTTCTTAAGTGTGTCAAGCACTGGTCTAAGTGCTGGGGTAGATACAAGTTAATCAGGTTGGACACAGTTTCTGCCCCACAGTGGGGATCACAGTATCAATCCCATTTTCCAGATGAGGTAACAGAGGCCCAGAGAAGTGAAGTGACTTGCCCAAGGTCATCCAGCAGACAAATGGCAGAACTGGGATTAGAATCCAGGTCTTTCTGACTCCCAGGCCCAGGCTCTCTCCACTAGGCCAAAGTCTGATTTAATTAAGTAAGAATGGTCTGTCTTTGATATTTCAAACATGACCTAACCATTTCCTGATACACAGGAGAGCTGTGAATCAGCCGCACCGAGCTTATGTACATATCTGTAATTCATCTGTAATTTTATTTATTTATTTATTCATATTAATGTCTATTTCTCCCCCCTGGACTGTAAGTTTATTGTGGCCAGGGAATGTTTATTATTTTATCCTACTCTCCCAGAGCTTAGTGCAGTGCTTTGCACTTAGTAAGCGCTGAATATGTATGATAGACTGAATGAATAATGAATTGAATGATGGAGAAGGCTGCCAGCAAACACAATCCATCAATCAATGGTATTCATTGAGTGTTTACCTTATGCAGAGCAGTGTACCAAATGTTTGGGAGAGGACAATATGGCAGAGTTGATAGAAACGATCCGTGCCCACCAGGAGTTCATAATGTACAATCCACACAATCTATAATTGTGGAACTGCATACTTTGGCCATCAAAAAAAATCCATTTTACTCACTGTAACTGGATGTTTTCAATATGAAACCCCTTTAAAGCGATGCTTCTGTGAAGTACTTCCTCTGACAAGGACCCTGCCAAGCACTGGGGGAGCCTCCTCAGAATCTGGGTTTGTGAGAAGCAGCGTGGCTCAGTGGAAAGAGTTGGGCTTGGGAGTCAGAGGTCATAGGTTCTAATCCTGACTCCACCACGTGTCTGCTGTGACCTTGGGCAAGTCACTTAACTTTTCTGAGCCTCAGTTACCTCATCTGTAAAATGAGGATTAAGGCTGTGAGCCCCCGGTGGGACAACCTGATCACCTTGTATCCCCCCCCAGCACTTAGAACAGTGCTTTGCACATAGTAAGCACTTAACAAATGCCATTATTATTATTATTATTATTATTCAATTCTTTCAGCTGTATTTATTGAGCACTTACTCTATGCAGAGCACTGTACTAAGTGCTTGGGAGAGGAAAAAAGAACGGTAAACAGATGCATTCTCTGTCCACAACAAGCTTCTGTTCTATTGGGGGCAGGCAGGAGCGCAGGTCTGAGCTCCAGAAAGTCACTCCCCCCACCTTCTCCAACCCCCCGGCTCTCAACGCTCTCCGCTACTCTCCCATCCTTCCCAGTAGTGTCCTCAGAGGAGATCACCTCCCTCCTCTCAAGTGCTACTCGGGCCACCTGTGCTTCTGACCCCATTCCCTCTCGTCTTATAAAATCTCTCGCTCTGTCCCTTCTCCCCTCCTTAACTTCCATTTTCAACCGCTCACTTTCCACTGGTTCCTTCCCCTCTGCCTTCAAACATGCCCACGTCTCTCCCATCCTAAAAAAATCCTCCTTAGACTCCACCTCACCTTCTAGTTATTGCCCTATCTCCCTCCTACCATTCCTTTCCAAACTCCTTGAACGAGTCATCTACACGCGCTGCCTCGAATTTCTCAATGCCAACTCTCTCCTCGACCCCCTCCAATCTGGCTTCTGTCCCCTACATTCCATGGAAACTGCCCTCTCAAAGGTCACCAATGACCTCCTGCTTGCCAAATCCAACGGCTCATACTCTATCCTAATCCTCTTTGACCTCTCAGCTGCCTTCGACACTGTGGACCACCCCCTTCTCCTCAACACGCTATCCAACCTTGGCTTCACAGACTCCATGCTCTCCTGGTTCTCCTCTTATCTCTCCGGCCGTTCATTCTCAGTCTCTTTTGCAGGCTCCTCCTCCCCCTCCCATCCCCTTACTGTGGGGGTTCCTCAAGGTTCAGTTCTCGGTCCCCTTCTGTTCTCAATCTACACTCACTCCCTTGGTGACCTCATTGGCTCCCATCGCTTCAACTATCATCTCTATGCTGATGACACCCAAATCTACATCTCTGCCCCTGCGCTCTCTCTCCCTCCCTCCAGGCTCACATATCCTTCTGCCTTCAGGACATCTCCATCTGGATGTCTGCCCGCCACCTAAAACTCAACATGTCCAAGACTGAACTCCTTGTTTTCCCTCCCAAACCCTGCCCTGACTTTCCCATCACTGTTGACAGTACTACCATCCTTCCCATCTCACAAGCCCGCAACCTTGGTGTCATCCTCGACTCCGCTCTCTCGTTCACCCCTCACATCCAAGGCATCACCAAAACCTGCCAGTCTCATCTCTGCAACATTGCCAAGATCCGCCCTTTCCTCTCCATCCAAACCGCTACCCTGCTCGTTCAAGCTCTCATCCTATCCCGTCTGGATTACTGTATCAGCCTTCTCTCCGATCTCCCATCCTGCTGTCTCTCCCCACTTCAATCCATACTTCACGCTGCTGCCCGGATTGTCTTTGTCCAGAAATGCTCTGGGCATGTTACTCCCCTCCTCAAAAATCTCTAGTGGCTACCAATCAACCTGCGCATCAGGCAGAAACTCCTCACCCTTGGCTTCAAGGCTGTCCATCACCTCACCCCCTCCTACCTCACCTCCCTTCTCTCCTTCTACAGCCCAGCCCGCACCCTCCGCTCCTCTGCCACTAATCTCCTCACCGTGCCTCGTTCTTCGCCTGTCCTGCCGTCGACCCCCGGCCCACGTCATCCCCCTGGCCTAGAATGTCCTCCCTCCGCACATCCACCAAGCTAGCTCTCTTCCTCCCTTCAAGGCCCTACTGAGAGCTCACCTCCTCCAGGAGGCCTTCCCAGACTGAGCCCCTCCTTCCTCTCCTCCTCCTCCCCATCCCCCCTGCCTTACCTCCTTCCCCTCCCTACAGCACCTGTATATATGTATATATGTTTGTACGTATTTATTACTCGATTTTATTTGTACATATTTATTCTATTTATTTTATTTTGTTAATATGTTTTGTTTTGTTCTCTGTCTCCCCCTTCTAGACTGTGAGCCCACTGTTGGGTCGGGACCGTCTCTATATCTTGCCAACGTGTACTTCCCAAGCGCTTAGTACAGTGGTCTGCACACAGTAAGCGTTCAATAAATGCGATTGAATGAATGAATGAATGAATGAATGCCACAGAAAGCAGTCTGGCTCAGTGGTTAGAGCCTGGGCCTAGAAGTCAGAAGAACCCAGGTTCTTATCCTGGCTTCGCCACTTATCTGCTTTGTGACCTTCCCCAAGTCACTTCACTTCTCTGGGCTTCAGTTACCTTGTCTGTAAAATGCCTCAGTTACCTCATCTGTAAAATGGGTATTAAGACTTTGAACCCCATGTGGGACAGGAACCACATCTAACCCAATCACCTTGTATCCACACCAGCACTTAGAACATTGCCTGCCATACAGTAAGTGCTTAACAATTACCACAGTCATTATTATTATCTAGCCCAGCACTTAGTACAGTGTGTGGCACATAGTAAGCGCTTAAACAAATACCAGCGTGGCTCAGTGGAAAGAGCCTGGGCTTTGGAGTCAGAGGTCATGGGTTCAAATCCCGGCTCTGCCAGCTGTCAGCTATGTGACTTTGGGCAAGTCACTTAACTTCTCTGTGCCTCAGTTACCTCATCTGTAAAATGGGGATTAAGACTGTGAGCCCACCGTGGGACAACCTGGTCACCTTTTAACCTCCCCAGTGCTTAGAACAGTGCTTCGCACTTAGTAACCGCTTAACAAATACCATCACATTATTATTATTATTAGAAAAAAAATCACAAAGGGCCAGCAAAGTTTTGGTTCATTTATTCAGCCTAACATGGATGCCGTGTGGTAGTCCTGTAATCCTGCCCTCAGAGGCCTAAGCAATTCTTGGTGCAGGAGGAAGCCAGTCAATGGTAGTTATTGAGTGCTTACTATTGGTGGAGCACTGTACTAAGCACTTGGGAGAGTACAATACAACAATAAACAGACACATTCCCTGCCCACAGTGAGCTTAGAGTCTAGGGGGGAGATAGGCATTAATAAGAATAAATAAATAAGTTATTTCAGGCTGGGAGGAGGGATGGATAAAGGGAGGAAGTCAGGGTAACGCAGAAGAGAGTGGGAGAAGAGGAAACAAGGATTTATGGAAGTTCTCTTGGAGAAGATAAGGCTCTGTAAGTCCATTGCTTCCCCCTACCTGTAATTTATCTGTATGTCTACCCCAGTTGACTGTAAGCTCCTTGAGGGCAGGGCCCACAACTTCTTACTCTACTGTACTCCCCCAAGGTCTTAGTAGAGTGCCCAGCACAGAGTAAGATGGATAGGTTTATACGAATTGTAAACCAAAGATTATGCCCACAACTTTGTTATATTGTAATAATAATAATGATGGCGTTTGTTAAGTGCTTACTATGTGTGAATCACTGTTCTAAGCACTGGAGTTGATACAAGGAAATCAGTTTGTCCCACCTGGGGTTCACAATCTTCATCCCCATTTTACAGATGAGGTAACTGAGGCACAGAGAAGTTAAATGACTTGCCCAAAGTCACACAACTGACAAGTGGCGGAGCTGGGATTAGAACCCAAGACCTCTGACTCTCAAGCCCATGCTCTTTCCACTGAACCACGCTGCTTCTCTATTGTAATAATTATGGTACTTGTCAAGCACTTAATATGTGCCCAGCACTATTCTAAGCACTGGGATTAATACGAGTTAAACAGGTATACTCTCCCAAGCTATAATGTCCCCAGCATTTGGTACAGTACTAGGTTTAAGCTCTTCCATTAGATCATGAGCTTACTGAAGGGAGAATCATGTCTGTTAACTCTACCATTGAGACCAGAGAAGCAGCGTGGCTTAGTGGAAAGAGCCCGGGCTTGGGAGTCAGAAGTCATGGGTTCTAATCCCAGCTCTGCCACTTGTCAGCTGTGTGACTTTGGGAAAATCACTTAACTTCTCTGGGCCTCAGTTATCTGTGAAGTGGGGATTAAGACTGTGAGCCCCATGTGGGATGACCTGATTACTTTGTATCTACCCCTGCGCTTAGAACAATGTTTGGCACATTGTAAATTCTTAACAAATGCCATCATTATTATTACTATTATTATTACCGAACTCTTCCAAGAAGATTGTAAGTACTAGATAGCACGAGACTGTAAACTCTTCCACTAGATTGTAAGCACCCATGGGAGTATATATGTATATATGTTTGTACATATTTATTACTCTATCTATTTATTTTATTTGTACATATTTCTTCTATTTCTTTTATTTGGTTAATATGTTTTGTTTTGTCATCTGTCTCCCCCTTCTATACAGTGAGCCCGCTGTGGGGTAGGGACCGTCTCTGTAATGTTGCTAACTTGTACTTCCCAAGCGCTTAGTACAGTGCTCTGCACACAGTAAGCGGTCAATAAATACAATTGAATGAATGAATGAGTCGTGTCAACCAGCAGAATTGTACTCTTCCAGCCACTTAGTTCAGTGCTCTGCACACAGTAAGCACTCGAATATGAGCCTATTGTTGGGTAGGGACCATCTCTATAGGTTGCCGACTTGTACTTCCCAAGATCTTCGTGCAATGCTCTGCACACAGTAAGCACTTAATAAATACGATTGAATGAATGAATGAATGAGTACCGTTTAGCGTGGCGCACTCCACTAGGTGCTTGGGAAATCTGGAAATTATTAGAAACTTCTCAATCCTAATGAAAAATACCCCTTTGACTGGTTCTTGGGTGTGAAAGACCTTGGCGAGTAGAAAAACAAAAAGAAAAGAATTGGCAGTCTTTCATGAAATGAATGTAGTGTAGGTTTCAAAGTGAAAGCATTTACGCCACAGGCAATGCACTGTTGGTGTTTCCAAATTGATTCATCCAGCAAAATGTAAATATGTTTTATGACATCATATCTGATGGGCAGGGGGGCACTCCTCCTAGCTACAGCAAAATTGTTGCCTAATAAGGTGTAATTAAAACACGGTGCTAATGCAAACAGGAACAGACCCAGCGGGCAGAATGCAAATGGTTCTGCATTCACCAGTATTTCAGTATTCACCAGAAGTCAAATGAAATTACAAACAACCTCTCCCCACTATCAAAATGTGGAAAACCGGCAACATGGAGGACAAGTCATGTTCCTATGCTTCGGTGTCTTGACGAACATCTTGCAGGTCTCCCTAAAGCCAAACTGGGTGTTTGCCAAGGGGAATAAAAGCTTAAAATTGTGCTTCTGAGTTTTGGGGTGCTCAAATAGGAATTTTAAATGCGGAAGGTTAAAGGAAAAAAAACAAAGACCTCCTGGAACTGGAAGCTAGCCCAGTTGAGATCAATTCTCTGGAGTCTCCTTTTACTCCAGAAGACCTGGAATTCATTTAGCTTCTTTCATTAAAATATCTCCAGGAAATGAAACTCTATTGCAAATCGGTAAAGGAAAGCCATTTGCTACACATTTTCTTCATCGTTTTTCTCATTGATTATGTCTTTTCCTTCCATATAGCTAACTAGTTGGCATACTAGGAAGCCAAATTGGGAAGAGCAATCACTAGTACTTGTTGAGCACTTACTGTAGGCAGAGCACTGTGCCAAGCACTGGGCTCAGCACTTGGAAAATACAGTAAACATAGAGACATGATCCCCACTCTCAAGGAGTTAAGAAACGAATAAAAACCTCTGGAGTCAAAAAGCATCTCTTTAGGCATATTTTCTAGAGGTTTCAGCCTCTCTAGATTGTAAACTCATTGTGGGCAGACAGTTTGTCTGCTTATTGTTACACCGTCTTCCCCCAAACACTTAGTACAGTGCTTTGCACACAGTAAGTGCTCAATAAATATGACTGACTGACTGATTGACATTCTAAATCACGGCTGTCCACAAGGAGTTTATTGTTTCCCCGACTAGGTCTCATTGGATACATGACAGGTGGGCAAATTGTATGAAGTGTATCTGTATTTCCTTCTCCATATGCCTCCTCCTTGTCTCTTTTGCCACCAACCACATGCTCATGCTTCCCCCTTGCTTGGAACTCCATTCCATGTCAGTGCTAACACAGCTCTTCCAACCTGTGGACTCCTTCTGAAATTACATCTCCTCCAAGAAGCACTCCCTATTTAATCCCTAATCTCCTCAGTTTATATCCTTCCACCTAAGCACTCAGCTCCACAGCATGACATAATGGATAGAGCCTGGGCCTGGGATTCAAAAGGTCATGGGTTCTAATCCTGGTTCCACCATGTTAATTCATTCATTCAATCATATTTATTGAGCACTTACTGTACTAAATGCTTGGGAAGTACAAGTCGGCAACATATTGAAATGGTCCCTCCCCAACAACGGGCTCACAGTCTAGAAGGGGGAGACAGACAACAAAACAAAACATGTAGACAGGTGTCAAAATCATCAGAGTAAATAGAATTAAATTTATATGCACATCATTAATAAAATAAATAGAATAGTAAATATGTACAAGTAAAATAGAGTAATAAATTTGTACAAATATATACAAGTGCTGTAGGGAGGGGAAGGAGGTAGGGTGGGGGGGGGTGGGGAGGAGGAGAGGAAAAAGGGGAAAAAAGGGAAAAAGAGAAGAGGAAAAAAAACATGTATCTGCTGTGTGACCTTGGGGAAATCACTTTACTTCTCTGTGTCTCAGCTCCCTCATCTGTCAAATGGGGATTGAGATTATGAGCCCCACTTGGGACAGAGACCGTGACCAACCCAATTTGCTTGTATCTACCCCAGTGCTTAGTACAGTGCCTGACACATAGTAAGCTCTGAACAACTGCCATCATCATTATTAGCGTTATTATTATTTAGGTACACATCCAGAATTTATTTCAATGTCTGTCTCCCACTCTAGACTATAAGCTTCTTGAAGGCCGGTTATGTGTCTTCTAAGTCTATTGTATTGTGTTCATCTAAGAATTTAGTATAGTGCTCTGCACATAGTAAGCGCTCAATAAATGTTATAGGTTGATTGATTGGCATATTCATGTGGGCATATTGCACTTGGATTTGCACTGTTTATTTACCTCTCCCTCAACCCCACACCGCTTATGTTCATATATACAATTTATTTATATTAATGTCTATCTCTCCCTCTAGACTGTAAACTCGTTGTGGGCAGGGTAGGTGTCTACCAACTCTGTTATATTTACTCAACCAAGCACTTAGTGCAGTGCTCTGCCCACTAAGTGAATATGTAAATATGTGAATATGTGAATATGGAAGTGAATATGGAAATACATATAATAGGTGATATGAATATGTATGTGAATATGTAAATAAAGTAAATATGATGCACATAATGCATACCTTGTCATATAGCACTAACTTATGTTCATATCCCCTTTTCCATTGCCTCTCTGTCAACTATTCATTCATTCATTCAATCGTATTTATTGAGCACTTACTGTGTGCAGAGCACTGTACTAAGCGCTTGGCTATAGTCTCCCCCATTACACTGTGAACTCCTTGATGGCAGGCATTATGTCTAGTAATAATAATATTTGTTAAGCTCTTACTATGTGCCAAGCACTGTTCTAACCACTGGTGTAGATACAAGGTAATCAGGTTGTCCCACATGGGGCTCACAGTCTTAATCCGCATTTTACAGATAAGGTAACTAAGGCACAGAAAAGTTAAGTGACTTACCCAAAATCACACAGCTGACAAGTGGTAGAGGCAGGACTAGACCTCAGATTAGAACCCACAACCTCTGAGTCTCAAGCCCGTGCTCTTTTCCACTAAGCCACGCTGCTTCTCTGTAACTCTACTGGACTCTCCCAAGCACTTAGTACAGTGCTCTGTACATTAATTGCTTAATAAATGCTACTGATGGATTGACATCCTTTTCAGAAAATAGGCAACTTGCACTAGCACGCTATTGATTATGTCTATATGCTGTAGATATAGGTGTGCCATTAACCAGTGCTAATTGAAAATGGGCTTGAATTATGTTATTCAAATCAGTGAACATGCTTCCATGGTTGAGGAGGTGAGGAAAGGAGGTGTTTGGAGTAGGACAAAGTAATCTCTTCTCTCCAGGTTAGGGAACACTGTGGTGATAAAAGAGAAGCAGCATGGTCTAGTGGAAAGAGCACGGGTCTGGGAGTAAGAAGGACCTGAGTTCATTCATTCATTCATTCAATCATATTGCGCGCTTACTGTGTGCAGAGCACTGTACTAAGCGCTTGGGAAGTACAACTTGGCAACATATTGAGACGGTCCCTACCCAACAACAGGCTCACAGTCTAGACGGGGGAGACAAACAACAAAACAAAACATGTGGATAGGTGTCAAGTCATCAAAATAAATAGAAATAATGCTAGATGCGCATCATTAACAAAATAGAATAGTAAATATGTACACGTAAAATAAATAGAGTAATAAATCTGTAGAAACATATACAGGTACTGTGGGGAGGGGAAGGAGGTAGGGCGGGGGGATGGGAAGGAGGAGAGGGAAAAGGGGGTTCAGTCTGGGAAGGCTTCCTGGAGGAGGTGAGCTCTCAGTAGGGCTTTGAAGGGAGGAAGAGAGCTAGCTTGGCAGATGTGTGTAGGGAGGGCATTCCAGGCCAGGGGGAGGACATGGGCTGGGGGTCGACGGTGGGACAGGCGAGAATGAGGTACAGTGAGGAGGTTAGCGGCAGAGGAGCGTAGGGTGCGGGCTAATTCCTAGTTCTATTTCCGGCTCCACCACTTGTCTGCTGGGTGACCCTGGCAAGTCACTTCACTTTTCTGAGCCTCAGTTCCCTCATCTGTAAATGGGGATTGAGATTTTGAGCCCTTTTAGGACACAGACTGTGTCCAACTTAATTAGCTTGTTCTACTGCAGCACTTAGTACGATGCCTGGCACATAGTAAACCCTTACCAAATACCGTAAAAGAAATAATAAAATAAAATAAAAAAACTCAACCCTACTGTGGTGAAAGAAAGCCGCAGGAAGAATTTTCTAGCTGGGGATGGCTTCACCAAAATCCAGAATCTGTTGTTGCTGCGGGAACTGGAAGATGATAATAATAATACATACGATACTTGTTAATCACTTACTATGTGTCAAACACTTTTCTATGTGCTGGGGTAGATACAAATGACTTAGGTTGGACACAGTTCCTGTCTTACATGGGGCTCAGTGTCCTAAACCCCATTTTACAGTTGAGGTAACCGAGACACAGAAAAGTTAAGTGACTTATCTAAGGTCACACAGCAGAGGCGGGGGTCTTCTGGGATGCTTGCCTAGCACATAGTTACATCAGAGTTGGGGGTGGGGCAGGCAAGCTCGTTGTAGGCAAGGAATGTGCTTATTCATCATCATCATCATCATCAATCGTATTTATTGAGTGCTTACTATGTGCAGAGCACTGTACTAAGCGCTTGGGAAGTACAAATTGGCAACATATAGAGACAGTCCCTACCCAACAGTGGGCTCACAGTCTAAAAGGGGTCTAAAATATATTCTTATATTGTATTCTCCCAAGCACTTAGTTTAGTGCTCTGCACACAGTAATGCTCAATAAATACGATTGAATGAATGAATGAGTGTGTGTGTGGTGGGGATAGGATGGCCACCCTTCACCCACTGAGGCGACAGTGTTGGAAGCTCTGGGGTCATTTCCCTAGCACCCAGCTTTTGGGATGGGCCTCTGAGCAACTGTCCCAGCCTTGCTCTTGTGGTTTAGCCTGGGCCAGATTTTTATCGAAGCAGGACCTGGTGAAAAAGGAATCACCTCCAGCACTGGAAATGATCATCCTGATCCGATGATGGCTCCAAAGAAAGACTGGGGAATGTAGCGCATCACTGTGCAGTGAGAATAGAATGGGGTTTTCATTCGCTCGAGCCATGTGCTCTTAGTTCCGCAAAATTGTTCTGTTCAGCCCCTTTGACTCTCTCCTGACTTTTTTTTTTGCAGGATTCTGAGCAACAACAAGATCTTATGGGTCAAGAACGGCGCTTTCTTCGGCCTGAGATCCCTGGAGAGGCTGTGAGTAAAATGCTCTGACCTCCCTTCTCTTCCTCGTCCATTGACCTATGTTTCACCCCACAATCCCACCTCACAGCACCGTTCCTCATCACTGCTCTTGGGAGCAGAAATGTACGATGGCCTGGAATGACACTCTGGCTCTGAGATGGAGAATAGGATAGGGCCTTCTGTTCAGCATCGCATTAGCCAGTCAGAACTAAAAATGAGCTAATGAAAGTGGGTATGGAAAACACAGGAAACGATGAGCAGCAATTTGTAACAAAAATAAACATCAACATGGAGATCATTGGGTTCTAATCCCGGCTCAGCCACTTGTCTGCTGTGTGACCTTGGGCAAGACACTTCACTTCTCTGTGCTCTGTTATCTCATCTGTAAAATGGGATTGAGACTGTGAGCCCCAAGTGGGACAACCTCATTACCTTGTATCTACCCCAGCGCTTTGAACAATACTTGGCACATAGTGAGCACTTAACAAACACCATTATTATTATTATTATTTTTATTGAGTGCTTACTATGTGCAGAACATTCTACTAAGCATTCAGGAAAGTATAATAAAACAATATAACAGTGAAATTACTGTCTATAGGGGAAGGCAGACATTAAAGTAAGTAAATACTACTACTAATGATAATAATAGTAATGGTTCTTGTTAAGCACTTCCTATGTTCCAGGCACTGTTCTAAGCACTGGGGTTGGTACAAGTTAATCAGGTTGGACACAGTCCCTCTCCCACATGGGGCTGACACTCTTAATCCCCGTTTTACAGATGAGGTAACTGAGGCCCAGAGAAGTGAAGTGACTTGCCCAGGATTATGCAGCAGACAGGTGGCGGAGCCGGGATCAGAACCCAGGTCCTTGTGATGCTCAGGCCCGGGCTCTATCCACTAAGCCCTACTGGATAAGAACATAAGTGCTGTGAGGCTGGGAAGAGGGTTGAATAAAGGGAGCAAGTCAGGGTGATGCGGAAGAGAGAGGAAGAAAACAAAAATAGGGTTTAGTCAGGGAAGGCCTCTTGGAGGAGGTGTGCCCTCAATGAGGCGTTGAACTGGAGGCGAGCATCTGTCTATTGGAGATGAAGAGGGAGGGCATTCCAGGCCAGGGGCAGGGGCAGGCAGGTTAAGGCAGGTGGGTGTGAAGTTGAATTTTCTCGAGCTCTACTTCATGTTTGCTTGTTGCTGGTCCAGTAGCGTAGCGAACACAGGAATTTGGGTCCTTACCTCCATCCCAGGATGCTGCCTGGGAAACATGGATGTAAGCGTCTATCTCTATCTCTTGAAAGAATCCTGAAATTGTCAGAGCTCTGTGACAGAGTATCTCTACCTGACGGATTCAAGGTGAGAGATGAAACGTTCATTCTCCAGATCATTAGCGAACAAGTGTGAACAAAGTGATCCTGGCACAGAGTTCATAATGGTGGTATTTGTTAAGTATTTACTAGGTGCCAAGCACTGTATCAAGCTCTGGGGCAGATACACCTACGCACTAGGGGACGTGGCATCATTTAGTGGTTAGTGCCCGGGCCTGGGAGTCAGAAGGTCATGGGTTCTACTCCCGGCTCCACCACATGTCTGCCGTGTGATGATGGGCAAGTCACTTCACTTCTCTGTGCCTCAGTACCCTCATCTGTAAAATGGGGATTAAGACTGTGAGCCCCATGCAGGCCAGGGACTCTGTCCAACTGGATTTAATAAGCAGCATGGCTCAGTGGAAAGAACGTGGGCTTCGGAGTCAGAGGTCATGGGTTCAAATTCTGGCCCCACCGCTTGTCAGCTGTGTGACTTTGGGTAAGTCACTTAACTTCTCTGTGCCTCAGTTACCTCACCTGTAAAATGGGGATTAGGACTGTGAGCCCCTCGTGGGACAACCTGATCACCTTGTATCCTCCACAGTGCTTAGAACAATGCTTTGCACATTATAAGTGCTTAACAAATGCTATTATTATTATTATTATTATTATTATTATTATTATTATTATATACGTACATATCCGTAATTTGTTTGTATCAATGTCTGTCTCCCTCACTAGTCTGAAAGCTTGTTGTGGGCAGGGAATGGGTCTACCAATTTTATTGTATTGTACCCTCCCAAGCACTTACTACAGTGTTCTGCACACAGAAATGCCGCTGATTGATTAATTGACACTACAATGAAAATCAGATGCATCCATGCCTGGGGCTCAGGGCACACAGAAGAATGGGTATTGAATCCTCATTTTACAGATGAGCAAACAGAGGCACAGAGAAGTGAAGTGAGTTGCCCAAGGTCACAGAGCAGGCAAGCGGCGGAGCCGGGATTGGAATCTAGGCCCTCTGACTCACAGGCCTTTGTTTTTTCCAGTAGGCCACACTCTTTCCCTTTCGAGCCCTCTTTTTTGTGCATGGCACATCCTGCCACTGGCCTGGAACCCTCTCCATCCTCAAATCTGACAGACAATGACTCTCCCCATCTTCAAAGCCTTACTGAGGGGGCATCTCTTCCAGGAGGCCTTCCCTGGCTAAGCCCCTCCTTTCCTCTTCTGCCACTCCCTTCCGCGTTACCCTGACTTGATCCCTTTATTCATCCCCCCTCCCAGCCCCACAACACTTATGTCCATATCTGTCATTTATTTATTTGTGTTGCTGTCTGTCTTTCCCCACTCTAGACTGTGTATTCATTGTGGGGAGGGAATGTGACTGTTTTTGTTGTATTGTAGTCTCCCAAATGCATAGTCCAGTGCTCTGCACACAGCAAGTGCTCAATAAATACGATGGAAGAAATGAATGAAAGAATGAATGACTCTGGCAGCCTTAGGCTGAATATTGCCATTGGAGTGCCGGCTCGGATGAGAAAACAGAAACTTTAAACACCAACAACAGTAGTAAGGAGCTAGGGGCGGGGCAGCATTTTGAAACTCCCACTTATTGCGATGCAGTACGCTAGGAGCTTGGAAGGGAGCAGCTGGGGAAGAATCCTTGTCTGTCAGATTTGAGGAGGGAGGGGTTCCCGGAGCAGAATAGCAAAGCGACACAATCCCTGTCCACAGGAAACTCATTCTCTAATGGGGAGAGAGGGCCAGAAAAAGCTTTACAGTGAGAGGATTTCTGGCAGTACGCAATGATAATTGTGATATGGGTTAAGCGCTTACTATGTGCTAAGCTCTGGGATAGACACAAATTGATCAGGTCCCACAAGGGGCTCACCATCTAGGAGGGAGAACAGGTATTGAATCCATTCATTTATTCATTCACTCATTCAGTGGTATTTATTGAGTGCTTACTGTGTTCAAAGCACTGTACAAAGCACTGGGAGAGAACAATATAACAACAAATTCATTCAATCGTATTTATTGAGCTTGTTCTGTGTGCAGAAAATGGTACTAAGTGCTTGGGAAGTACAAGTCGGCAACATATAGAGGCTGTCCCTACCCAACTACAGGCTCACAGTCTAGAAGGGGGAGACAGACAACAAACAAAACATGTGGACAGGTGTCAAGTCGTCAGAACAAATAGAATTAAAGCTAAATGCACATCATTAACAAAGTAAATAATAAATATGTACAAGTAAAATAAATAGAGTAATAAATCTGTGCAAACATATAGACAGGTGCTGTGGGGAGGGGAAGGAGGTAGGCAGAGGGGATGGAGAGGATAATTGTGAGCCCACTGTTGGGTAGGGACTGTCTCTATATGTTGCCAACTTGTACTTCCCAAGCGCTTAGTACAGTGCTCTGCACACAGTAAGCGCTCAATAAATATGATTGATGATGATGATGATATGGGTTAAGTGCTTACTATGTGCTAAGCTCTGAGATAGACACAAATGGATCAGATTCCACAAGGGGCTCACTGTCTGGGAGGGAGAACAGGTACTGGATCCATTCATTTATTCATTGACTCATTCAGTGGTATTTATTGAGTCATCAGGCAAAAACTCCTCACTCTCGGCTTCAAGGCTCTCCATCACCTTGCCCCCTCCTACCTCACCTCCCTTCTTTCCTTCTACAGCCAGCCCACACCCTCCGCTCCTCTCCCGCTAACCTCCTCACTGTGCCTCGTTCTCGCCTGTCCCGCCGTCGACCCCCCCAACCCAACGTCCTCCCCCTGGCTTGGAATGCCCTCCCTCCGAACATCCACCAAGCTAGCTCTCTTCCTCCCTTCAAAGCCCTACTGAGAGCTCACCTCCTCCAGGAGGCCTTCCCAGACTGAGCGCCCACCTTCCTCTGCCCCTCCTCCCCCTCCCCATTCACGCCGCCTTACCTCCTTCCCCTCCCCACAGCACCTGCATATATGTATATGTGTTTGTACATATTTATTACTCTATTTTACTTGTACATATTTATTCTATTTATTTTATTTTGTTAATATGTTTTGTTTTGTTGTCTGTCTCCCCCTTCTAGACTGTGAGCCCGCTGTTGGGTAGGAACTGTCTCTATATGTTGCCAACTTGTACTTCCCAAGTGCTTAGTACCATGCTCTGCACACAGTAAGTGCTCAATAAATACGATTGAATGAATGAGTGCTTACTGTGTTCAAAGCACTGTACAAAGCAGTGGGAGAGTACAATATAACAACAAATGAAGCGCTTAGTACAGTGCTCTGCAAACAGTAAGCGCTCAATAAGTACAAATGGATGAATGAACAAACAGTCACATTCCTTGCCCACAAGAGCTCACAGTCTAGAGGGGGGGACGGACATTAATATAAATAAATAAATAAATAAATGACAGATCTAGACAGATCTATACCTATGTGCTATGGGGATGGGAAGCAGTGTGGCTCAGTGGATACAGCCCAGGCTTGGTAGTCAGAGGTCTTGGGTTCTAATCCCAGCTCTGCATGTCTGCTGTGTGACCTGGGACAAGTCACTTGAATTCTCTGAGCCTCAGTTACCTCATCTGTAAAATTGGGATAAAGACTGTGAGCCCCATGTGGGTCAATGTGATCACCTTGTATCCCCCCAGCGCTTAGAATAGTGCTTTGCACATAGTAAGCGCTTAACAAATGCCATCGTTACTATTATTATTATTATGGGAGGGAGGATGAATGAGGGAGCAAGTAAGAGCAGCACAAAAGGGAGGGGGAGAAGAGGAGAGGAGGGTTTAGTCAGGAAAGGTTTCTTGGAAGAAATGTGCAATTGTATTTATTAATCGTATGCAGAGCACTGAACTAAGGATTTGAGAGAGTTCAGTATAACAGAGTAGGTATGGTTTTCATTGAGCACTTACTGTGTGCAGAGTACTGTACTAAGGGCTCGGGAGGGTAAAATACAAGAGAATTGGTAGATATGTTCCCTGCCCATGAGGAATTTATAGTCTAGAGTGGGAGACAGATAATAGGATAATTGGGAGCAGGTGCCGATGAATGGGGTAAGGTGAACAGGAAGGTAATGGAAATAATAATTATGGCATTTGTTAAGTGTTTACTATGTGCCAAGCACTGTTCTAAGCTCTGGAGTATGTACAAATTAATCAGGTTGGACACAATCCCTGTCCCAAATGGGGCTCACAGTCTTAATCCCCATATAATCCTGACTCTGCCACTTGTCAGCTGTGTGACTTTGGGTAAGTCACTTAACTTCTCTGTGCCTCAATTACCTCATCTGTAAAATGGGGATTAAAACTGTGAGCCCCATGTTGGACAACCTGACTACCTTGTATTTACCCTTGTATCTACCTTGTATCTGAATCTATAGAGGAGCAGTGTCGCTCAGTGGAAAGAGCACGGGCTTTGGAGTCAGAGGTCATGGGTTCAAATCCCAGCTCCACCAATTGTCAGCTGTGTGACTTGGGCAAGTCACTTAACTTCTCTATGCCTCAGTTACCTCATCTGTAAAATGGGGATTAAGTCTGTGAGCCCCACGTGGGACAATCTAATCACCTTGTATCCCCCCAGTGCTTAGAACAGTGCTTTGCACATAGTAAGCGCCTAATAAATGCCATCATTATTTATTATTATTATTACCCCAGTGCTTAGAACAGTGCTTGGCACATAATAAGCACTTAACAAATACCATTATTATTATTATTATTATTATTATTATTATTATTATTATTATTCTACAGTTGAGGTAACTGAGGCCCAGTGAAGTGACTTGCCCAAGTTCACACAGCAGATATGTTCCAGAGCCGGGATTATGAATGAATGAATGAGAATGAATTAGAACCCACGCCCTCAGACTCCCAGGCCCCTGCTCTTTTCCAGTAGGCTACACAGCTTCCTTTTAGGTCCTTCAGCGACCCCTTCCTGCTTAGGAAGACACAGTTCTGCAACCAGACCCAGCTCATGCACTTGAAAAGCCCCACGCCGGCTCTTTCTGCAGGGTTATAGTTTGATCAAAATGCGTTTCCTAAACCACAGTATAACTGAAAGTGCGTAATTTCAATATAATTGAACAGTGCTATAAAGCACCGTAATTGAAACTATATAATGGAGCAGGAAATCGGAACTGTGGTACTTCTATTAACTCACATTATGGGAAGGGAAAAAATACAGGCCTATTAAAAGAATAAGAACCATCTGAATCTCACTCTTTTTGATTTCTACTTGAAATAGCTTCAGTTTCTAAGAGATCGTCATTTCTGTCTGTCTGTCCAGCCAGTAGATGGCAAACTCCTAGAGAGGACTGATTGGTTTTTTTTTCTTAATGGTATTTAAGTGCTTACTATGTGCCACACGCTGCATTAACTAATGGGGAAGTTACAAGGTAATCAGGTTGGACACAGTTCCTGTCCCCTATGGGACATGCTCTTAATCCCCATTTTACAGATAAGGGAACTGAGCCCTAGAGAAGTGAAGTGACTTGCCCAAGTTCAAACAGCAGACAAGTGGGGGAGCCAAAATTAGAACCCACGTCATTCTGACTCCTGGGCCTGTGCTCTATCTGCTAGGCCACGCTGCTTTCGGTGTAATCTGTCAAGCACTTAGTTCAGTGCTGGCATTAAATAGGTCCTCAATAGATAATAATGATGAAAGACAATTCCTTTTCAGTGCCTTGGGACAGAGACTATGTCCAACACAGTTATCTTGTATCTTGTATTCTTGAGAAGCAGAATGGCTTAGTGGAAAGAGCACTAGCTTGGGAGTCAGAGGTCATGGGTTCTAATTCTGGTTCCACCACTTGTCAGCTGTGAGACCTTGGACAAGTCACGTAACTTCTCTGTGCCTCAGTGACCTCATCTGGAAAATGGGATGAAGACTGTGAGCCCCACGGGGGACAACTTGATTATCTTCTATCTACCCCAGCACTTAGAACAGTGCTTGGCATATAGTAAGCACTTAACAAATACCAACATTATTATTATTATTACCCCAGCGCTTAGAACAGTGTTTGGCATAAAGTAAGCAATTAACGAATACCAATATTATTATAATTGTTATCATTATTATCTACCCCAACACTTAGTACCTGGCAGTAGTGCCTGGCAAATAGTAAGCTCTTCGGAAATACCACAGTTCATTAATTAGGTGAAACATCTCACTTCCTACTAGGAATCACAACCTTTGATACTTACGGGCTAGGTCATTAAGGGTCATAACATTGTGTGTGTGTGTGTGTGTGTGTGTGTGTGTGTGTGTGTGTGTGTGTGTGTGTGTGTGTGTGTGTGTGTATGTCAGTGTGCATGCATGTACTTAACTTCACCAGTCCCTTACACTATAATCTTTTTTTATGGTATCTCTCTGACTCCTGTTTAGGGCCTGGCACTGTACTAAGCACTGGGGTGGATACAAGGTTGGACAAAGCCTATGTCCCACATGGGGCTCACAGTCTTAATCCCCATTTTACAGATGAGGTAATTTAGGCACAGAGAAGTTAGATGAGTTGCCCAAGGTCACACAGGAGACAAGTGATAGTGCCGTGATTAGAACCCAGATCATCTGGTTCTCGGGCTCAGGCTCTTTCCACTAGGCCACACTGCTTCTCCTTGATGGCAGGGAGTAGGTTTCTTGCTAATGTTGTGCTCGCCCAAGTGTTTAGTACAGGGCCTAGCTGTCAGTAAGGGCTCAATAAATGGTACTCTTGATGAGAACTTTCTACTTTGTTAAAGACATTGCATGCCAGCCAGTCAATTGTATTTATTGAGCGCTTACTGTGTGCAGAGTACTATACTAATCACTGGGGAGAGTATAATAAAACAATAAATGGACACATTCCCTGCCCACAATAAGCTTACAGTCTATAGGGGGAATGCCTGAGGAACGTTTTTAGAATTCATAAGGGACTCAAGGTTCACATGAGCTTTCTGCCAACTAAAAATGTGGATTTACCATTCATGGGTAGGAATTAGATCATTTAAAAAAAATTATAAAGAAGAAAATGCCCAAATTAAAAGCAAGGTTCCCGGATAGTGTTGGAGCTTCACAATGCGGCTTTTCTTCTGAATCTTCCCCGGGTGTTTTGATGTTTTTATTTTCGGGCACGAACAGTGATGTCTCTAGTTTGTGTTTTAGCTTGGCATCATTAACTTACTATTCATCATTTTAGAGCCTACTCAGCATACTTAATAGCGGGTGGTTCACCCAAGGAAGGGAAACATTTTCTACTGCAGCTACAAGTTCACTGTGATCCTTGAAGCCTAAAAGGAGGAATTAAAAAATAATCCCCCCATTAGATTCAGTAGTTTATTTCCATTTTAATGACACCACCAAAAACATCAATATGAGCAAATTGCGTTGGACACAGTCCCTGTCCCACGTGAGACACATAGTCACAATCCCCATTTTGCAGATGAGGGAACTGAGGCCCAGAAAAATGAAGTGACTTACCCAAAGCCACTTAGCAGACAAGTGGCAGAGCTGGAATTAGAACCCACGACCATCTGACTCCCAGGCCCTTGCTCTATCCATTATGCAATGCTGCTTCCCAAGTAGATTAGGTGGGGCACCATCCTTGTCCCCCATGGGGTACTAGTCTAAGAGAAAGGGAGAACAAATACTTAGTCCTCATTTTACAAATGAGGAAACTGAGGCATCAAAAAGTTAAATGATTTGCCTAAAGTAAGACAGCAGTTAAGTGGCAGAACCTGGCTTAGAGCTCAGGGCCTGACCAAGGTAACAAAGAACATAAAAGACCACCCATGACTCTGAACTATTGGTTCCCAAATGCTAGGAGCATTGGCATTCAAACAGTCAGTCGTACTTTTTGAGTGAAGGCTGTAGGCAGAGCACTCTACCTAGTGCTTGGGAAAGTATATGAGAGTTAGTAGGCAGGATGCCTGCCCTCAATGGGCTTACCATCTAGCATGGGAAACAGGCAATCCAATGAATTGGATGGGAGGAACACTGAATAATAAGGTGGGAGGAAATCCTCCTAGCCAGAGTATCCTGCACAGACTTACTTCTAGGACTCACTTGGAGTGACGGTTCTCATCCAGTTCACCATATTTTCAGTGTGGCTGAAGTTACTCTCCCTCTCCCCCAACTTCAGAGTCTCACTGAAAGCACACTTCCAAGAAGCCTTCCCTGACTAAGCCCTGCTTTCCTCTTCTCCCACTCCCTTATGCGTCACCCTGACTTGCTTCCTTTATTCATTGCCCCCCTGCCAGCCCCACAGCACTTATGTCCACATCAAGTGCTTAGTACAGTGCTCTGCACATAGTAAGTGCTCAATAAATACGATTGAATGAATGAATATGTTGCCATATGTTGCCGACTTGTACTTCCCAAGTGCTTAGTACAGTGCTCTACACAAGTAAGCGCTCAATAAATACGATTGAATGAATGAATCTGTCATTTATCCATTTCTATTAGTGTTTGTCTCCCTCTCTTGACTGTGAGCTCGTTGTGGGCAGGAAATGCATCTGTTTACTGTTCTATTGTACTCTCCCAAACGCAGAGTACGGTGCTTTGCACACAGTAAGCACTCAATAAATATGATTAAATGAATGAATGAAGTAGATGGCTTAAGGGAAAGAGCCCAGGCTTGGGAGTCAGAGGTTGTGGATTCTAATCCCGGCTCCGCCACATCAGCTGTGTGACTTTGGGCAAGTCAGTTAACTTCTCTGTGCCTCAGTTACCTCATCCATAAAATGAGGATTAAAACGGTGAGCCCCACGTGGGACAACCTGATTACTTTGTATCTACCTCAGAGTTTAGAATAATAATAATAATAATAATAATAATGGCATTTATTAAGAACTTACTGTGGCAAAGCACTGTTCTAAGCACTGGGGAGGTTACAAGGTGATCAGGTTGTCCCATGGGCGGCTCACAGTCTTCATCCCCATTTTACAGATGAGGGAACTGAGGCCCAGAGAAGTGAAGTGACCTGCCCACAGTCACCCAGCTGACCAGTGGTGGAGGCGGTATTAGAACCCACGACCTCTGACTCCCAAGCCTGGGCTCCTGCCACTGAGCCATGCTGCTTCTCTAGAACAGTGCTTGGTACATAGTAAGTGCTTAACAAATAATAATAATAGTAATAATGATGGTATTTATTAAGCATTTACTATGTGCCAAGCACTGTTCTAAGCGCTGGGGGATAGAAGGTGATCAGGTTGCCCCACGTGGGGCTCGCAGTCTCAATCTCCATTTTCCAGATGAGGGAACTGAGGCACAGAGAAGTTAAGTGACTTGCCCAAAGTCACACAGCTGACAATTGGCAGAGCCTGGATTTGAACCCCTGACCTCTAACTCCAAAGCCCGTGCTCTTTCCACTGAGCCACACTGTTATTATGTGGGTGGCAGGAGAAATTCTGCTGATGTCTAGAAGACTGTCCTAATGAACTATATTGTACTCTCCCAAGCACTTAGTACAGTGCTTTGCCCACAGTAAGCGCTCAATAAGTACAATTGAATGAATGAATAATGAACTAAACTGCTTCTGGCAGAGATTAAGGAAAGAGGCTAAGAGAAGTTATCTCCCTCTCTGTAGCTTTCCAAGAATGTAGCTTAATGCATATAACATGAAAAAGAATTAAGTTTTTACATGATTCACTTGCTAAAATCACTTGCAAATTGCTTGTATGTGTTATGGATTGTTAGCTTTTAAAAATTCTGATTATTGCAGTAAAGCAGCCTCTCCAAAACAATGTACTGAACTAAGAAACATCATTTGCATTCATTAATGTAATGTTATACAAATATGCCATTAGCTCATAATACAGTATAGGCAATTTTTCCAGTAATTGCTGTTGGGAATTTTTCCCCACCGAGTTACTTCTGTAAGCAAAACCCTGTTTTATTCAAACTGAGGTACTACGTGTCACTCGTTTAATTTTGGCATTTTCTGTAGTTGCATTAAATATAATGTGTGTTTGATGAATTTTGCATCAGTGACAAAAATCAATCAATTGGTCCTGACTATCAATCTATCAGTGGTATTAATTGCATGCTTACTGTGTGCAGAGCACTGTACTACGCGCTTGGTAGAGTGTAATATAACAGTTGGTAGAAATGTTCCCTCCCCACACTGCAGCCCGTCATTGTGGAACAACCTCCCTCCTCAAATCTGACAGACAATGACTCTCCCCCCTTCAAAGCTTTATTGAAGGCACACTCCTCCAAGAGGCCTTCCCTGGCTAAACCTCCCCTTTCCTCTTCTCCCACTCCCTTCTGCATCACCCTGACTTGTTCCATCTATTCACCACCCCCGTCCAGCCCTACACCACTTATGTCCTTACCTGTCATTTATTTAGAAGCAGCCTGGTGTAGTGGATAGAGCACAGGTCAGGGAGTAAGAAGGTCATGGGTTCTAATCCCGGATCTGCCACTTGTCTCTGTGTGGCCTTGGGAAAGTCACTTCACTAAGTTACCTCATCTGTAAAATGGGGATTAAGACTATGAGCCCAAGTGGGACAGGGACTATGTCCAACCTGATATGCTTTTTTTGCACCCCAGTGCTTAGTACATTGCCTGGCATATAGTAAGCACTTAACAAATGCCATAATAATCTTTATTATTATTGATTTGTATTGTCTGTCTCCCCACTCTAGGCTGTAAGCTTGCTGTGGGCAGGGAATGTGTCTGCTTATTGTTGTATTGCACTTTCCCAAGTGCTTATTATGGCGCTCTGTACATGGTAAGCACTCAAAACTTACTTGAATAAATGAAGGAAGGAATCAGTGGTATTTTTTGAGTGCTTACTCATCATCATCATCAATTGTATTTATTGAGCGCTTACTGTGTGCAGAGCACTGTACTAAGCGCTTGGGAAGTACAAATTGGCAACACATAGAGACAGTCCCTACCCAACAGTGGGCTCACAGTCTAAAAGGGGGAGACAGAGAACAAAACCAAACATACCAACAAAATAAAATAAATGGAATAGATATGTACAAGTAAAATAAATAAATAAATAAATAGAGTAATAAATATGTACAAACATATATACATATATACAGGTGCTGTGGGGAAGGGAAGGAGGTAAGATGGGGGGATGGAGAGGGGGGCGAGGGGGAGAGGAAGGAAGGGGCTCAGTCTGGGAAGGCCTCCTGGAGGAGGTGAGCTCTCAGTAGGGCCTTGAAGGGAGGAAGAGAGCTAGCTTGGCGGTTGGGCAGAGGGAGGGCATTCCCGGCCCGGGGGATGACGTGGGCCGGGGATCGATGGCGGGACAGGTGAGAAGGAGGTACGGTGAGGAGATTAGCGGCGGAGGAGCAGAGGGTGCGGGCTGGGCTGTAGGAGAGAAGGGAGGTGAGGCTGTGTGCAGAGCACTGTATTAAGCATGGGGAAAGTACAATATAACAGTTACTGGACACATTCCCTGTCCACAAGGAGCTTGCATCATCAATGGTATTTATTAAGTGCTTACTGTGTGGCGAACACTGTACTAAGCACTGGGTTACTACAATATAACAGTTGGTGAACACATTCCCAGCCCACAAAGAGCTTACAGTCTAGAGAAGAGCTTGTAGAGGAAGGTCTCCTGGGACTATGCCACCCTTGGTGAAGAATTCTGACCAAAAAACCAACCAGGGCATCTTGTTAAGTGAATGAACCTAGCAGGTCTCCGGATAAATATCTGGCTAATGAAGGTGTAAAGGCCACATTGTCCTCTAGGGAATCAGCCCTGGCTTAGTGGTTAGAGCCCGGGACAGAAGGACTTGGGTTCTAATCCTGGCTCCACCACTTGTCTGCTGTGTGACTTTGGGCAAGTCGCTTTACTTCTCTAGGCCTCAGTTTCCTCATCTGTAAAATGGGGATTAAGAGTGTGAGCTCCTTATAGGACAGAGATGCTGTCCAACCTGATTAACTTGTATCTCCCCCAGGACATAGTGTACAGTGCTTGGCACACAGCAAGTACTTAACCAGTACCATAATGATGATGACTATTATCACCACATTCATTGCCTTTTGGGTCATTCATTCATTCATTCATTCATTCATTCAATCATCTTTATTGAGTATTTACTGTGTGCAGAGTACTGTACTAAGCACTTGGGTAGTACAGATCGAATGACACTACAGCACAGCTTTGATGTTATTCTGTGCTCACTTTGGCCACAATTGGGTCCTGAGTGGTCAGAAACCTTGGCTTGAACTTGGCCATAATAGTAATACCAATAATTACTATTTGTTAAGTAAGTTGTTAAGTATTTGTTAAGTGATTACTATGTGCCAGTCATTGTACTAAACACTGGGGCAGATATAAGGTAGTCAGGTGGGACACAGTCCCTGTCCCACATGGGTCTCACCGTCTTAATCCCCATTTTACAGATGAGGTCACTGAGCCACAGAGAAATGAAGTGACTTGGACCAGGTCTCACAGCTGACAGGGGCAGAGCCAAGATTAGAACCCAGATCCTCTGACTCCTAGGTCTATGCTCTTTCCACTGGACCACACCTGTTTGCTCAGGGCACTCTGAGCCCCAGCAAGAGTACAGAGGGCAAATATGAGACTGCTATGAGTCCTTCTAAACTGTGAGCCCATTGTTAGGTAGGGATTGTCTCTATCTGTTGCCGAATTGTACTTTCCAAGCACTTAGTACAGTGCTCAGCATACAGTAAGTGCTCAATAAATACGATTGAATGAATGTATGAATGAATGAGAGAGTGCAAATGGTGCCATATGAGCCACTAGCACTAGAATCAATTCCTCTGTGCACATTCTCAATCTTCAACTCTTGGGAATGAAGCTTGTCGGACGGAGACTCTGCCACCATCATCATCGAGTAGAGTAAACATTTGGAGACTTTGACCAGCAAAATTGAATGGTTTTTCTCCCAAAGTAGATTTTTTTAAAATTCTAAAACAATAAAAATATTTTATTGTTAAAATAAGAATATTTTATTCTATATTCAGTCACCTCAACTGTCCTTTATTAAGTCCCTGTGAAATGTGTCTAATAATCAATCAGTGGTACTTATTAAGCGCATACTATGTGCAGAGCACTATTCTAAGTGCTTGGGACAGTTCAATACAAGATAATTAGTTCATCAGTTCCTATTGTGTGACTTTGGGCAAGTCATTTAACTTCTCTGTGCCTCAGTTCCCTCATCTGTAAAATGGGGATTAAGACTGTAAGCCCCACGTGTAAGCGCTTAAACAAATACCATCATTATTAAACAGCAAAGAGACTGAGAGTTGGAGTCAGTGATAAGATTCAATTGAAAATTATATTTTAAATGCAGCTCTCCTCCTGTCCTGAGAGAGCTTGGGTTGGAGAGTCAAGAATCTGTGATCCTCTGCCGCTGACTCCTTGCTTCTTCTGCATAACTTCTAGAACTATAACTTACTGGAGGCTTAGTTAATGATCATAACGATAATGATGCTCATAATAAGAATAAAATAACAGCAACAGTCCAACTTTGGTAGTTAAGCACTCACTCTGTGACAAACTATTCTAAGCCCTAAGATAGATACAAGATCATCAGGTAAGACACAGTCCCTGTCCCACATGGGGCGCACAGTCTAAGTTGGAAGAATAGGTTTTGAATACCCTTTACACAGATGAGGAAGCTGAGGCCCAGAGAAGTGAAGGGACTTTTCCAAGATCATGCAGCGAACAAGTGGCAGAGCTGGAATTAGAACCCAAGTCCTCTGCCACCCAGGACCACCCTCCTTCCACCATCCATGCTGATTCTAGACTGTAAGCTCACTGTGGGCAGGGAATGTGTCTGTTTATTGTTCTATTCTACTCTCCCAAATGCTTAGTACAGTGCATTGCACACAGAAAATGCTTAAGAAATACGACTGATACGCTTCCCACAATAACCACAATAAAGAACTAACATTTCTGCCTTTAAATCAGTTAGTCAATTGCATTATTGAGTACTTACTGTGTGCAGAGCACTATACTAAGTGCTTGGGAAAGTACAGTAGAACAGAGTTGGTAGACGTGTTCCCTGCTTACAACGAGCTTACAGTCTAGAGAAGGAGACAGACATATCTTTAATTTATAATATATTTATGGCCCCCTTCTGTTCTCTGTCTACACTCACTCCCTTGATGAACTCATTCGCTCCCATGGCTTCAACTATCATCTCTATGCGGATGACACCCAAATCTACATCTCTGCCCCTGCTCTCTCTTCCTTCCTCCAGGCTCATATCTCCTCCTGCCTTTAGGACATCTCCATCTGGATGTCTGCCTGCCATCTAAAACTCAACATGTCCAAGACTGAACTCCTTATCTTCCCTCCCAAACCCTGCCCCCTCCCTGACTTTCCCATCACTGTTGACGGCACTAATAATAATGGCATTTATTAAGTGCTTACTATGTGCAAAGCACTGTTCTAAGCGCTGGGGAGGTTACAAGGTGATCAGGTTGTCCCTTGGTGGGGGGCTCACAGTCTTCATCCCCATTTTACAGGTGAGGGAACTGAGGCCCAGAGAAGTTAAGTGACTTGCCCAAAGTCACACAGCTGACAAATGGCGGAGTGGGATTTGAACCCACGACCTCTGACTCCAAAGCCCGTGCTCTTTTCCACTGAGCCACGCTGCTTCTCTGGGCACTACCATCCTTCCCGTCTCACAAGCCCGCAACCTTGATGTCATCCTCAACTCTGCTGTCGTGTTCACCCCACACATCCAATCCGTCACCAAAACCTGCCAGTCTCACCTCCGCAACATCGCCGAGATCCTCTCTTTCCTCTCCATCCAAACCGCTACCTTGCCGGTTCAATCTCTCATCCTATCCTGACTGGATTACTGCATCAGCCTCCTCTCTGATCTCCCATCCTTCTGTCTCTCCCCACTTCAATCTATACTTCACGCTGCTGCCCGGATAGTCTTTGTCCAGAAACGCTCTGGGCATGTTACTCCCCTCCTCAACAATCTCCAGTGGCTACCAGTCAACCTATGCATCAGGCAAAAACTCCTCACTCTCAGCTTCAAGGCTCTCCATCACCTCGTCCCCTCCTACCTCACCTCCCTTCTCTCCTTCTACAGCCCAGCCCGCATCCTCCACTCCTTTGCCGCTAACCTCCTCACTTTACCTCATTCTCGCCTGTCCAGCCATCGACCCCCGGCCCACGTCCTCCCCCTGGCCTGGAATGCCCTCCCTCTGCACATCCGCCAAGCTAGCTCTCTTCCTCCCTTCAAAGCCCTACTGAGAGCCCACCTCCTCCAGGAGGCCTTCCCAGACTGAGCCCCCTTCCTCTCCCCCTCCCCATCCTCCCGCCCTACCTCCTTCCCCTCCCCACAGCACCTTTGTATATGTTTGTACAGATTTATTACTCTATTTATTTTACTTGTACATATTTACTATTCTATTTATTTTATTTTGGTAATATGTTTTGTTTTGTTGTCTGTCTCCCCCTTCTAGACTGTGAGCCCACTGTTGGGTAGGGACCGTCTCTATATGTTGCCAACTTGTACTTCCCAAGCGCTTAGTACAGAGCTCTGCACACAGTAAGTGTTCAATAAATATGATTGAATGAATGAACGAATACATACGTAAGTGGTGTGGTGCTAATACCAAATGTCCAAAAGTCACAGATCCAAGTGCAATAAAATTAATTACAATGAAACTTTTCAATGAACATTTAAAGGAAATCGTGCCAAGCCTTGGTAGCACCAGAGAGTCAAGAGACCCAGTGGGGATTGAAACTGTGAGCCCCATGTGGGACAGGGACTGTGTCCAATCTGATTGCCTTGTATCTACCCTAGTGCTTAGAGCAGTGCTTAGCACATAGTAAGCGCTTAACAAATACCATCATTATCATCTCTGCAAGTCACTTACGCCCTCACTGGGCCTCAGTTTCCTCTTCTTAAACAGGGATTGATGAGGGGAAATTCTTTGTGGACTGGGAATGGGTCTACAGACTATCACATTATACCCTTCTAAACACTTAGTTCAGAGCTCTTCCCACAGTAAACGTTCAATAAACACCACCGATGGATTGGTAGACTCATTCATTCATTCAGTTGTATTTACTGAGCACTTACTGTGTGCAGAGCACTGTACTAAGAAGTTGGGAGAGGACAATGCAGCGATAAACAGACACATTCTATGCCCACAGTGGGACTTGGTGCCTGTGTGAGGCAGACTGTGTCTGATTTATTAACATTATACTACTTAAGCACTTTGCAAATAGTAAATGTACAGTGTCATTATTCTAAATCATCCATCCATTCAGTTGTATTTATTGAGCACTTACTGTGTGCAGAGCACGGTATTAAATCCTTGGGAAAATACAGTAGAACAATAAACAGTCACATTCTCTGCCCACAACGAGCTTACAGTCTAGAGTAGGGGGAGGCCGACATCAATACAAATAAATAAAATGACAGATAAGTACATAAGTGCTGTGGAGCTGGGGCGGGGGGAAGAGCAATGGGAGCATTATTATTATTATTATTATTATTCTTGTGAAAGAAGGAAGGCAAAATAAATGAACTTTTATGAGAAAAATTAAGTTCCCTTTTCACATGTATATCAGATACAAGTCAAAAGCTTGTACAGGTCCCTGAGAATTTATCTGGTTTATTCCCCTGTTTTTCCTTAGGGTCCCAATCAAACATTCCAGGAACATCAGGAGAAGAATTTGTTTCTCAAAGATATCTCAGTCAGAGACTTCACCAAGTTTTTCCATTGTCTAAAATCTTCTAGTGCATTAATCATTCTAGTGCCTTCTCTGTCAGGAAGTTCCATTTTGGACCTAGACATTATCCCTGAAGTGAAACCAAAGAGAATTCCTATGTTGTAGATTGGCCCAGAAAGTATACAAAGATGGGCTGAGGAGACAGTATGATCTAGTGGAAAGATCATGGACCTGGATGTCAGTTTGCATACTCCCTCGGCTAATGACCTGCTGTGGGACCTTGGGTGAGTCATTTAACCTCCCTGAACCTCAGTTCCCTCATCTGTAAAGGGGAGATCAAATAGACTGTGAGTTCCATGTGGGAATAGAGACTGTTTAATTTCATAACCTTATACTTACCCACACTTACTTCAGAATAAGCACTTAATAAATGTTCTCATAATATTTTTATTGTTATCACACTAGGCTACTAATGCCCACTATTGACATAATAATAATAATAATAATTTCCCTTCCCCACTGCACCTGTATATATGTATATATGTTTGTACATATTTGTTACTCTATTTATTTATGTTACTTGTACATACCTATTCTATTTATTTTATTTTGTTAGTATGTTTGGTTTTGTTCTCTGTCTCCCCCTTTTAGACTGTGAGCCCACTGTTGGGTAGGGACTGTCTCTATATGTTGCCAACTTGTACTTCCCAAGCGCTTAGTACAGTGCTCTGCACACAGTAAGCGCTCAATAAATATGATTGATGAATAATAATAATAATAATAATAATAATGGTATTTGTTAAGCGCTTACTATGTGCAAAGATACTGCTTTGGCTGCATCAAAACCATTCAAAGAACTGATTGTTACCCCCAAAGTCACCTACTTGGGCCTGTACCCCAAATAAACAGACCTACTCTCCCAACCACACTAGTCTGAGAAAACCCAGGCCTCCTAAATGCTTTGGGTTGAAATTTCCAGATAATCGAAACAGCGGTGTATTATTCTCAAATTGACATCTATGGGAAATTCTCCCAATTATCCACTCCATTTTGCTGGTAAAGAGCAAAGCTAGTGAATTATTCCTGAGCAGCTGAGGATAATCCTTTATGAAAGCACAGGATCATTTCCAATTATGTTGAGTACTTATGCTTGTTTCTTCTAATACAGACAATTAGTGTAGGGAACATATTGTGTTTTAAAAAAAGCAAAAACCCAGGCTGCTGAAGTATTTAAGGTGCAGTGTGTTCTGAACTAACCCATTTCTCTCTCTTTCTCTCTCCCTCACACACCCACACACACTCACTCACTCACACACACACACACATTAAAGTGCATCATTTGCAAATTCCCAGTGCTATCTGTCAGTGGATTGTTTTTAGAAAAGAGCCAGGGCCTCATAAGAGACAGTAGTTATATAGTCTGAAGGTTGGCATCTTCATTCCTCTCTGAATGACTTAAGTAAATGCACAATTAATGTTGAAACCCAAATACTTGTCTTAAATTGTACATGGCAAATACAACAAGACAAAACATTGCCCACTTTTGGGTAGGGACCGTCTCTGTATGTTGCCAACTTGTACTTCCCAAGCGCTTAGTACAGTGCTCTGACACAGTAAGCGCTCAATAAATACGATTGATTATGGACTGGGCAGAGATAAGGCGAATTGTATTTTAGGGCAAATTTCACCCTGCATTATCTTCATAATCACCTCTGTTCTTTTGGCCCTTGGATTTGAGTTCTTCATTCACCCCAACCTCAGCTCTGCAGCACAGATGTACACAACCATTATTTATTTATTCATATTAATGTATGTCTCGCCCACTAGACTGTAAGCTCGTTGTGAGCCTGGAGCATCTACTGATGTTGTTATATTGTATTCTCCCAAGTGTTTAGTACAGTGCTGTGAACATAGTAGAAGCAGCGTGGCTTAGTGGAAAGAGCACAGGCTTGGGAGTCAGAGGACATGGGTTCTAATCCCAGCCCCGCCACTTGTCTGCTGTTTTTCCTTGGGCAAGCCACTTAGCTTCTCTGTGCCTCTGTTACCTCATCTGTAAAATGGGGATTGAGAATGTGAGCCCCATGTGGGACAGGGACTGTGTCGAAACCGATTTTCTTGTATTCACCCCAGTGCTTAGTACAGCGCCTGGCATCATCATTATTATTACCATTTAATGGAGTTGGTAAGCACGTTTCCTGCCCACAGCGAGTTTACAGTCTAGAGGAAGAGAATAATAGTCATATTAATAGTATAATTTATTAGGTACCCTTTTGGTGCAGTGCTAAGTTCGTTCTAGACAGGGAATGTATCTGCTAATTCTGTTGTATTGTACTCTCCCATGTGCTAAGTATAGTCTCTGCATGTAGTAAACACTCAATAAATGTAATTGATTAATCCGATTAAGCTCTTGTGAAGTACAAAACAAAGAAGTGACACATTCCCTTCCCACAGGAAGCTTATAACCTATCAAGGGAAACAGACATAGATAGATTTACAATGGACAGCTACAATTAGAGTGGTAAAGATCAATATTTGAAAGCACAGTTGAATAAATAAATATACAAAAGTGACCTTCTTCCACCACCCTAATCCTTGGACCAGAATAGATAACATCTTCCCCACTAACTTTGAAAAGTCTGTTTCCTCTAGAGTGTAAGCTCATTATGGGCAAGGAACGTGCCTGCTGATTCTGTGGTACTGTACTCCCCCAAGTGCTTAGTACAGTGCTCTGCACAGAGTAAGCACTCAATAAATCTGACTGATTGCTTCCTTTTTTTAAAGGTATTTTTTAAGCACTTACTTGTGCCTCTAGACTATGAGCTCACTGTGGGTGGGGAGTGTGTCTGTTGTATTGTACTCTCCCGAGTGCTTTAGTCACAGTGCTTTACACACAGTAATTGCTCAATAAATACGATTGAATGAATGAATGAATGCCAGCCACTGTACTAAGCACTGGCTAGATACAAGCTAATCAAGTGGGACCCAATCTCTGTCCCAAATGGGGCTCAAAATCTTAATCCCATTTTACAGATAAGGTAACTGAGGCCCAGTGAAGTGACTTGCCCAGGGTTACACAGCAGACAAATGGCAGAGCTGGGATTAGAACCCAGGTCCCTCTGACTCCCAGGCCCATGCTCTAACCACTAGGACACACTACTTCTTTCCTGCCTCTGAAGTGGAGGGGCACGGCCTTGGTGGGAGGTTTAAGGCAGGGGTGGGGGTGTGGGTGAGGTACCATTGAGGCCAGGATCAATGCCAGGGGGCTTAGGTCCCCAGTCTTTCTTTCCTTCTCTGACTGACACTCATTGAGAGCCTGATTTAGCTTCCAAGTAAATCAATATTCCATTTCAGGCTCTTTGAAAGATTGATTGCTGAATATGCTATGCAAACATGCATATATATTTATGCTACTCCCATTCTCCACATGTTTTATGGAAATTGGAATTTACCTTGAATAATTTCCTGGCTTCAAGCCTGTATTTTGGATACAGTAAAGTTCCAAAGAGATTTTTCAAGGAAACAGCCCCGGAAAACCTTAGCAAGAGATTTCTGGGGAAAAATGTGAAAGATTTTATACTTATCTACAGGATTTAAAAATTATATTTGTATTATATGCAGAATGTATTTGTATAAAAGTTTGCACATTATATATATATGCATATATGCTATATATAGGCTGTTTTCACATGTACGTGCATATATATGCATATATATGTATGTACATGTGAAAACAGCCTTTATTCTCACAGATTCTGCTTCTCCCTTTTGTCGCCCTGAGTTGCTCCCTTCCTAACCCCACAGCACTTATTCATTCAATTGGAGAAGCAGCGTGGCTCAGTGGAAAGAGCACGGGCTTTGGAGTCAGAGGTCATGGGTTCAAATCCCTGCTCCGCTAATTGTCAGCTGTGTGACTTTAGGCAAATCACTTAACTTCTGTGGGCCTCAGTTACCTCATCTGTAAAATGAGGATTAAGACTGAGCCCCCCGTGGAACAACCTGATCACCTTGTAACCTCTCCAGCACTTAGAACAGTGCTTTGCACATAGTAAGCGCTTAATAAATGCCATCATTATTATTCAGTCATATTTATTGAGCACTTACTGTGTGCTGAGCACTGTACTAAGTGCTTGGAAAGTACAATTCAGCAACATATAGAGACAATCCCTACCCAGCAACGGGCTCACAGTCTAGAAGGGGGAGACAGACAACGTGTGTACATAATCTTACGGGGAAACAGTGTGGTTTAGTGGATAGAGCACAAGCCTGGTAGTCAGAAGGACCTGGGTTCTAATTCCAGCTCTGCCACTTGTTTGCTGTGTGACCTAGGGCAAGTCACTTCACTTCTCTGTGTCAGTTACCTCATATGTAAAATGGGGATTAAGTGTGTGAGCCCCTTGTGGGACAGGGACTGTGTCCAACCTGATAAACTTGAATCTACCCCAGGTCTTAGAACTGCGCTTGGTATGTAGTAAGTGCTTAGCAAGTACCATGATTATTATCTTTCGGCAGTGCACTCTCCTCACAATTGAATTTGTTGAGTGTCTAATGTGTGCAGAACACTGTGTTAGCGTGTGGGCGTGTGCAATAAAACAGAGTTGTCGTGAAGCTTGAACCAACAAGATTCGGTGACAGATTGAATGAAATTGAATGAAATTTAAATGAAATCTTATAAATTGAATGAATGAAACTGAATGAAAGACATGAGTTGAGGACAATGCTATGCTTATGGGTTTGTTCAACAGGGAAGATGGCAGTGCCATCTACAGTAATGGAAAGGTCAAGGGGAGGACAGGGTTTGGATGGAAAGATGAGGCCTTCTGTTTTGGATGTGTTCAGTTTGAGGTGATGTCCAAGTAGAGATGTTCTGAAGGCAGAAAGAAATACGAAACGGCAGAGAAGAGCAATCAGGGCCGGAGAGGTAGATTTGGGCATTATCCTCAAGAGATGGTAGTTGAAGCCAATTCATTCATTCATTCAATCGTACTTATTGAGCACTGACTGTGTGCAGAGCACTGTACTAAGCGCTTGGGAAGTACAAGTCGGCAACATATAGAGACGGTTTCTACCCAACAATGGGCTCACAGTCTAGAGTCTAGCCAGTGAGTTCTTCAAGGGAGTGGGCGCAGTTGGGGAATAGAAGGGGACCCTGGACTGAATCTTGAGGGATGCCCCAAGTTTGGGTGGTGGGAGTTGCTATGTGTCAAGCACTGTTCAAAGAGTGATTCATGTTGGACAGGGTCCTTGTCCCACATGTGGCTCACGGTCTAAGTAGGAGAGACAACAGGAATTGAATTCTCACTGTACAAATGAGGAGACTGAGGCACGTTGACGCTGTGACTCGCCTGAGGTCACCGAAGGTTGGCATTCAACTACAGCCCAGCCCGCACCCTCTGCTCCTCTGCCGCTAACCTCCTCACTGTACCTTGTTCTTGCCTGTCCCGCCGTCGACCCCCAGCCCACGTCCTCCCCTTGGACTGGAATGCCCTCCCTCCACACATCCGCCAAGCTAGCTATCTTCCTCCCTTCAAAGCCCTATTGAGAGCTCACCTCCTCCAGGAGGCCTTCCCAGAGTGAGCCCCCTTTTTCCTCTCCTCCTCGCCATACCCCCACCCTACCTCCTTCCCCTCCCCAAAGGACCTGTATATATGTTTGTACAGATTTATTACCCTATTTATTTTACTTGTACATATTTACTATTCTATTTATTTTGTTAATGATGTGCATCTAGCTTTATTCTATGTGTTCTGATAACTTGACACCTGTCCACGTGCTTTGTTTTGTTGTCTGTCTCCCTCTCTTAGACTGTGAGCCCGTTGTTGGGTAGGGACCGTCTCTTTATGTTGCCAACTTGTACTTCCCAAGCGCTTAGTACAGTGCTCCGCACACAGTCAGAATGAATGAACGGATCTCTTGACTGTCATGCCCGTGCACTTTCCACTATGCCATGCTGCTTCTCGGATGTGTGCCTTGAAGGATCAGTCGCCTATAGGAGCAGTGTGGCCAAGTGGATAAGAGTCCTGGCATGGAGTAAGAAGGACCTGGGTTCTAATCCCCACTCTGCCACATGTCTGCTGTGTGACCTTGGGCAAGTCACTTCACTTCTTCGCACCCCAGTGATCTCATCTAATAATAATAATAATTATGTTGTTTGTTAAGCACTTACTATGTGCCAAGAACTGGGGAAGATACAAGGTATTCAGGTGGCACACACTCCCTGTTCCACATGGAGCTCACAGTTTTAATCCCCATTTTACAGATGTGGTAACTGAGGCCCAGAGAAGTGAAGTGACTTGCCCAAGGTCACACAGCAGACAAGTGGTGGAGAACCCAGGTCCTCTGACTCCCAAGCCTGTTCTCTTGCCACTAAGCCATGCTGCTAAATCTGCAAAATGGGGATTAAGATTGTGATCCCCACGTGGGACAAGGACTGTGTCCACCTCTAATTGCTCGTATCCACCCCAGCGCTTAGAACAATGCCTGGCACATAGTAAGCGCTCAACAAATGCTTCAGTTATTATTGTTTATGATCACTGGCTCTCGAAAGAGTGCGTCTGGTTCTTTCGTTGATGCGCAGGGCCAATGAGTTGGAAGACATTATTGGAGGAGCAGAAAGTGATTCTTCCATCTGCAGTTAGGTCTTATCCCGCTTCCTGCCGCCTGGTGGTCTAGAATAAAGTGAGCAAGGCTGATTCCACTGAGCTGCCCCGATTCAAGATAATGGAACCTATTGGATGCCTCCACCTCACACACGGCAAAGCCATGCTAGACCGACGCCGTCTCCGAGTCTTGATGAGTTTTCCAGGACAACAAAATTTCCTAAGCAACTGCCATATGGTCTATCCCCATTAGAGAAGCTATCTTAAGAGGGTTGTACTGGTTTGCAATTCTTTGGCCACTAAATACTGACGTTAAATAAATTTTATTGTCTGGATATTGATGTCTTTTCTTATTTGTTTAGGCTCCCAATGCCTTTTCGCTCCCCATAATGCTGGTAGAATGTTCTTCAGACAGATGTTTTGACATATGCTTGAAGAAATCTTCCCTGAAATAGAGATGGCTTTGCATTGAAGGATCTTTATTTTTTCTGTTAGACCTACATAAGAAATTTACAGTTGCTAGTGATCACCCTCTTAATAAGTGTTGTGTTGTTCTTTCATTTTAGTTTCAGGATGGATAGAATTCAGGCTAATCTACTTAATGCTTGACTGAGACTGGGGGTTTATGACCAATGATGCGGCATTTCTTCCTCCTTAAATCATATAGCAATTCCATACTATATCACATTACTTAAATCACTCATTTTTTTAAGGTTTCTGGTTCCGCACATTTTCCCAGTTTCTTTTCGACAAAGACCTCTTTCAAAATCCAGGCCAAGCTGACATGGAACTCTTTTTGCATATCCCTGAGTTTAGCTTACGTGGCTTGATTTTCATTTATTTCCCAGCTGCACCAACTCTTTACACAAGTGTTTCATGGAAAATCTCCCAGTACTCAAATCTCTTCTTGAGATGTTTTTCCCCCCTCCCTATTTTATATGGAGCCAGAAATGAAGATACTTCGCACCATTTTGCCCCATCTCTGAGACAGTCCCTAATTTTAACAGTTGAATATTATTTTGGGTCTTCTTGTTTCCAGATTTACCCTAGTGCCAGCTGTGCAGTTAGAAGCAGGGGTCAGAAGGGATTAATTCCAGCAGTTGTCTGAAGATTCCATTTCAAATACTACTGGAAAATGTTCAGGCCATGTTTCCCTGCTCCTCAAGAACCTCCCGTTGTTGCCCATCTACCTACGCACCAGACAGAAACTCCTCACCGTTGGTTTTAAAGTAATCACTTTGCCCCCTCCTGCCTCACCTCACTACTTTCCTACTACAACACAGCCCATTCCTGGAATGCCAACTTATTCACTGTGCCTCAATCTCATCTATCTCAACGCTGACCTCTTGCCCATGTCCTCCTTCTGGCCTGGAATGCCCTCCCTTCTCAAATCCAACAGACAGTTTACTCTCCCCTCCTTCAAAGCCTTACTGAAGGCCCATCTCCTCCAAGAGGCCTTCCCTGACTAATGCTTCTTTTCCTCTTCTCTCACTTCCTTCTGTCTCACCCTGATTTGCTCCCTTTATTCATTCCCCCTTCCAGCCCCACAACACTTATGCACATATCTGTCATGTATTCATTTATATTAATGTGTCTTCCCCTCTAGACTGTAAGCTCATTTTGGGCAGGGCTGTGTCTGTTTATTGTTATATAATACTCTCCCAAGTGCTTAGTACAGTGCTCTGTACCCACTTAGTGTTCATTAAATATGATTGACTGATTGAACAAATGAGGTAGCAGAATGGTATTTATTGAGCACTTACTGTTTGCAGAGCACTATATTAAGCACCTGGCAGAGTTGAATAGAGTGAGTATTCATTCATTCATTCATTCAATCATATTTATTGAGCGCTTACTGTGTGCAGAGCACTGTACTAAGTGCTTGGAAATTACAAGTTGGCAACATATAGAGATGGTCCCTACCCAACAGCGGGCTCACAGTCTCGAAGGGGGAGTCAGGCAACAAAACAAAACATATTAACAAAATAAAGTAAATAGAATAGTAAATATGTACAAGTAAAATAAATAGAATAATAAATCTGTACAAATATATATACAGGTGCTGTGGGGAGGGGAAAGAGGTAGGGCGGGGGGGGAGGGGGAGAGGAAGGAGGGGACTCAGTCTGGGAAGGCCTTCTGGAGGAGGTGAGCTCTCAGTAGGGCTCTGAAGTGGGGAAGAGAGCTGGCTTGACGGATCTGCAGAGGGAGGGCATTCCAGGCCACGGTGAGGACGTGGGCCAGGGGTCGACGGCGGGACAAGCTGAATCTTTGAGGGCTTAGTCAGGGAAGGCCTCTTGGAGGAGATGTGCCTTCAGTAAGACTTTAAAGGGGAGGAGAGTAATAATTGTCTGTTAGATACGAGAAGGCGGGGGGTGTTCCAGTCCAGAGGCAGTATGTGAGCGAGAGGTTGGCGGCGAGCTAGATGAGATGGAAGTACAGTGAGTAGGTTGGCATTAGAAGAGTGAAGTGTTTGGGCTGGGACACCTCTTACTTTCAATACCATATCACCAACTCTCTTTTGGATCCACTTCAGTCAGATATATGGCTCTTTCATTCCACTGACACTGAACTCACTTAGGGTCAGGGTGTCTCTTTATTGTCAAGTCTCTTTTCTGGTCCAGTCCTTCTTGACCTCTCAGTTGGCTTTGACCCTGCAGACCATGCCCTCCTCCTTGAAAATTATTAAAGGCTTCGGGTTTTGCTGACACCGTATTAAGCTGGGTCTCCTCTTACTTCCTACTTAAGAAGCAGCATGGCTTAATGGAAAGACCCCGAGCTTGGGAGTCAGAGACCGTGGGTTCTAATCCTGGCTCCTCCACTTGCCTGCTGGGTGAGCTTGGGCAAGCCAGTTAACTTCTCTGTGCCTCAGTTACCTCATCTGGAAAATGGGGATTAAGACTGTGATCTTACATGGGACAACTTGTTTACCTTGTATCAGAACAGTGCTTTGCACTTAGTAAGCCCTTAATAAATGCCATTATTATTATTATTATTATTATTACCCCAGCTGTTAAAACAATGCTTGGCACACAGTAAGCACTTAATAAATACCATTATTATTGCTATTATTCTCAGACCATTCCATCTCAGTGTCATTTGCTGACTCCCCTTCCACTTATGAATCTTAATTTGAGAAGAGTCACTCAAGACTCTGTTCTAGGTCCCTTTCACTTCTTTCTTTACACCCTTCATTATATCCAGGCCTTTGGCCCCTTGCCTGATGCCCCCCTACCTCCCAATGGGGATGGGGGCTGCTCTGTGGCTGGGAGGAGCTGGAAGCATTTTACCGAGGTTATCCACAGATTTTTAATAATAATAATAATAATGATGCCATTTGTTAAGTGCTTATTATATACAAAGCATTGTTCTAAGCTCTGGGGGGGATACAAGGTGATCAGGTTGCCCCACGTGGGGTTCACAGTCTTAATCCCCATTTTACAGATGAGGGAACTGAGGCATAGAGAAGTTGAACGACTTGCCCAAAGTCACACAGCTGACAAGTGGTGGAGCCGGGATTTAAACCCATGACCATATATGTTACTATATGTTTCTAAGCAGTGGGGGGCCAAGCAGTTGGTAGAGGGTCCAGACAGAATCCACTTTGTGGTGGGAGGCCCCTTCCACTCGTGGGGAGGGTTTGAGCCTGGCTGGGCATGTCCAGCTTGCCCCCTTTTGCCTCACTGACCCTGCCTTGCTTCTTGACCAGAGCTACATCCCTGGTGCAGCTAAGAGAGGGCGGTTGGGCTTGGAGACATCTTAGGGGAACCACCAGAGCCCTACTCTGAGTGAGCCATCCAGCCCAGAGTTGATCAGAATGCAGCTGTGTATGTTTCAAGCAGGGTCTCAACTGTGTCTTAAATGTGATTTTGTCATTCATTTGTTCAGTCATATTTATTGAGTGCTTACTGTGTGTAAAGCACTGTACTAAGTGGTTGGAAGAGTACAGTACAACAACAAAGAGATACAGTCCCTGCCCACAATGAGCTCACGGTCTAGAGGGGAAGGCAGACATTAATATTCATTCATTCACTCATTCAAGTGTATTTATTGAGCACTTACTGTGTGTAGAGCACTGTACTAAGTGTTTGGGAACATATAGAGACAGTACCTACCCAACAACGGGCTCACAGTCTAATGAGCATCAATAGCATCAATATAAATAAACAGAATTATACATATATATGTATATATACATCAGAACAAGTAAAACAGTCACTGATATACATAAATGAATAAATATATAAATGAATATGTAGAAATAAATTACAGATCTACACATATGTGCTGTGGGGCTGGGAGGGAGAATGAATGAAGGGAGCAAGTCAGGGGGACACAGAAGGGACTGGGAGAAGAGAGGAGGGCTTAGTCAGGGAAGGCTTCTTGGAGGAGATGGGCCTTCAATAAGACTCTGAAGTGGAGGAGAGCAATTCTCTATCTGATATGAGGAGGGAGGGGTTCCAGGCCAGAGGTAGGATGTGGGTGAGAGGTTGGGGGTGAGATAGACGAGATCGAGGTACAGCAGTAAGGTTAGTGGTAGCATTAGAAGGTTACCAATAGCATTAGAAAGGTTTCCAACCAACCCATCAATGTTATTTATTGAGCACTTACTGCATACAGAGCTGTATACTAAGCGCTTGGGAGAATGCAGTACAATAGATTTGGGAGACTCTAATTCTTTCCATGAGGAGCTTACAGTGTAGAAGTACTACGATATATTGTGTCCAATGGATGATCAATAAATAGCCTTACTTATTACTCCTACTCACAGGAGTGAGGGTATTCATTGTGTGCCTTTTGAGTACCATGTATTCAAAAGGCAGCATGGCTTAGTGGATAGAGTACAGATTCAGGCATCAGAATAGTAATAATAATGGCATTTATTAAGCACTTACTATGTGCCAAGCACTGTTCTAAGCTCTGGGGAGGTTACAAAGTGATCACGTTGTCCCCCAGGGGGCTCACAGTCTTCATTCCCATTTTACAGATGAGGTAACTGAGGCACAGAGAAGTTAAGTGACTTGCCCAAAGTCACACAGCTGACAGTTGGCGGAGCCGGGGTTTGAACTCACGACCTCTGACTCCAAAGCCTGGGCTCTTTCCATTGAGCCACGCTGCTTCCTTTAAGCACCTGGGTTTTAATCCTCACTCTGACATTTGTCTGCTGCATGACCTTTGGCAAGTCACTTCACTCCTCTGGGCCTCAGTTACCTCACCTGTAAAATGGGGATAAAGAATGTGAGCCCCATCTGGGGCAAGGACAGTATCCAACCTGATTTACTTGTATCTACCCCAGCACTTAGAGCAGTGCTAGTCACATAGTAAGCACTTAACAATATCATTATTAACATTATTATTATCCTTTGCACTTGGGAAGATACAAAAGAGAGCAAGACACATTCTCAGTCTACAGGAGCTTACAGTCTAATGGAAGAGATAAACAAGATGACTTCCAATTAGTGGGAGCAGTGGAAAAATAAGAGATTGGCAGTAGAACAGATATGGAAGGATGAAATATCCAAATAAATAACTGGATGTCCAGTGGGTATATACACACATATGTACACACTGTACATGCCTGCAGAGGGGCTGAGAGTGAATCGGAATTCATCTGTGATTGGGTGACTGTAAGGTTGAAATAACTTCCAGAGCAGTTATCATGGTTGGCTCACTTTTTCTGATGGGTTGGAAGTGGCACTGTCCTTTCAGTAAAACTACAGATTTTCTTTAAATCCTTTTGCATGGAAAACCTAGCACGGCCAATGAAACACATGGCTTTCCCTGCTGACATTTTTCAGGAGTAGAGAGTCTGTCGCCGTTAATGTAGCCATAAGATATTGCAAACACGAAAATTTATGTGTAAAGTGGTGGTGTCTGTTATCCAAGTCTAACTAAGCTTGACATGCAGCAGAGGTACAGCCATTTAGTATAGAAATATTCTGTCTTCCTGAGGCCAGTGGTAAGATAATTACCCTGGGAGAGGGAATATTTTACAGTCAAAAATGCATTACAGTGCCGCAGAAAGAAAGTCAACCGTAAAACTGGGCTTTCTTTCTTTTTTTTTTCCCTAGGACTAGTGTAATAAAATCAGAATTTTATGTAGCCGATCAAACGACTGGCTCTCTATTACCCATATATTGCAGCTATTTAAGGTATTCGTTACTTATAGCTTGGCCAGGGGGGAATATAGCCATATTTATATTGGGATATTATTTTTGATCATGATATGCTGTGATTTACTCAAGCATTCTTCTGACCAACTTCATGAAGAGGAAATAATAATTTTCATCGACATGACCAGTCGTTCCTAAACCACCTTGTTTATGGATTTCGTGGTTCTGGTTTAAACCCAGTTATCATTCTTCTCTGTTCTAAGGGAGGGAAGGTGCCAAATCTGTGAAGTGGCTTCCTAAATCTTTTGAGGACTTCTATTACCAGGATATAATAATAATAATGTTGATGACATTTGTTAAGCACTTACTATGTGCAAAGCACTGTTCTAAGCACGGGGGAGAATACAATAATAATAATAATAATAATGGCATTTGTTAAGCATTTACAAGGTCATCAGGTTGTTCCACGTGCTTAGTAGAGTGCTCTGCATACAGTACGTGCTCAGTAAATACAATTGATCGATAGTAAGTGCTCAATAAATACAATTGTTGAATTGAATTAGGGTTAGAGGACTGGTGAGAAGAAACTGATAATTATTAAGGGGTTACAGTGGGGCAAGTGCTGGGCTAGAAACCCGATAGCCAGATTGGACATCAATCAGTGGTATTTATTGAGCCTTATTGTGTGCAGAGCACCGCACTAAGTGCTCACAAAAGTACAGTACAAGAGTTGATAGACACATTGAGTGCCCACAAAGAGCTTATAGTCTAGAGAGGGGCAGGGTCCCTGTCCTATGTGAGGCTCTTAATCTAAGAGGGAGGAAGAACAACCTTAGACCTTAATTGAGGGCAGGCAACCTCTCTGCATTTGTTCTATTGTACTCTCATTCATTCATTCAATCATATTTATTGAGCGCTTACTGTGGGCAGAGCACCGTACTAAGCTGCTGGGAAGTACAACTCAGCAGCAAATAGAGACAGTTCCTATCCACAACATGCTCACAGTCTAGAAGGGAGGAGACAGACATCAAAACGAGTAAACAGGCATCAGTAGCATCATTATAAATAAATAGAATTACACAATAGAATAGAATATGCACATCATCAATAAAAATAAATGGAATTATAATTATAAATACGTACATATGTATGTAAATGCTGTGGGGAGTGGAGGGGGTAGAGCAGAGAGAGAGAGTCACGGTGATGGGGGGGCAGAGGAAAAGGGGGGCTTAGCCTCTCGTAAGTGCTTCGTACAGTGTTCTGCACACAGTGAGAACACCATAAATATGACCAATTAAATACAATTGGTTGATTATCTCCATTCTAGTCAGTCAGTTGTATTTATTGAGCACTTGTGCAAGAGCACTGTACTGAGTGCTTGGGAGAGTACAATATAACAATAAACAGGCCTGAAAACTGAAGCACAGGGAGGGTTAAGTGCTTACCCAAGGTAACAGAGCAAGTCAGGGGACACAGAGGATTTGAGTTCCAGTCCTCGATCTGCCACTTGTCTGCTCTGTGACCTTGGCCATTTCACTTCGCTAGGCCTCAGTTTGCTCATCTGTAAAATGGGAATGATATACCTGCTTTTCCTCCCTCCATTTAGACTATGGGCCCCATGTGGTAGAGCATGGGAAGAAGAAGTAGCATGGCCTAGTGGCAGGAGCCCGGGTTTGGGAATCAGAGGACATAGGTTCTAATCCCGGCTCTCCACTTGTCTGCTTTGTGACCTTGGGCAAGCCACTTAACTTCTCTGTGCTTCAGTTACCTCATCTGTAAAAATGGAGATTAAGATTGTGAGGTCCCATGTGGGATAAACTAATTACCTTGTATCTATCCCAGTGCTTAAAAGAGTGGTTGGCACATAGTAAGTGCTTAACAAACACCATCATTATTATTATTATTACAGCAACTGTGACTGACCTGGCTATCATTAAGCTACCCAAGCACTTGGTAATGTGATTGACATTTCTTAAAAGGTCATTTGGAATGGGGAGCATGAAATAGTGGTTAGAGCAGGGGCTTGGGAGTCAGAAGGATGTGGGTCCTAATCCCAGCTCTGCCACTTATGTGCTGTGTGACTTTGGGCAACTCACTTCACTGTCTGACCCTCAGTTCCCTCATCTGTAAAATGGGGATTGAGACTGTGAGCCCCACATGGGACAGAGACTGTGTCCAACCCCATTTGCTTGTATCTACTTAGTATGGTGCCTGGCACATAGTAAGCGCTTAACAAATACCCTAATTATTATCATTATTATTGTTATTATTATTATTATTGGACAAGCCTACCTACAGTCAATGGAATTTATTGAGTGTTTCCTGTGTGCAGAGTGCCCTGAAGGTGAAATGTAAGCCAGCAACCCATCCGAAAGGAAACATTCCAGGACACGTGGCTTAGTGGAAAGAGGACAGACTTGGTTGTGGGTTCTAATCCCTGCTCCGCCACTTGTCTGCTGTGTGACCTTGGGCAAGCCACATAACTTCTCTGGGCTTCAGTTCCCTCATCTGGAAAATGGGGATTAAGACTCTGAGCCCAACGTGGGACAACCTGCTTACCTTGTATCTACTCTAGCGATTAGAAAGTGCTTGGCACATAGTAAGTGCTTAACAAATACCATAATTATTATCATTATTGTTATTATTATTGTTAGGCTATGAGTCCTGTGTGAATCAGGGACCAGGCCTGATTGGGTTACTTTCTATTTATCCCAACGTTTAGTGCAGTACTTGGCACATAGTGAGCGGTTTAATAAGCATCATCATTGTTCAGTTGGCAGTTACCTGATGATAAAATCTCTTGAAGCCTTGTACAGGCCATGTGAAAAATCGGCAAGATCCCTTTCCATTTAGACTGAGAGCCCCATGCACTGCTAATTGTATGCTATGTGACCTTGGGCAGGTCACTTAATGTCTTGGCCTCAGTTTCCTCAATTGTAAAATGAGGATTAAACACCTGCTCTGCCTTTCTACTTTGACTAAGAGACACATATGGGACAGGGATTGTGTCCAACCTAATTTACTTGAATCCACCCTAGTGCTTAGAACAGTGTTTGACACATAGTTAGCACTTAAATACCATTAAAAATAAAACAACACTGTTCTAAAGAATTCCTAGAGAAAGTGGCTGAAGAAGGAAGCAGACCTTTAGAGCAGCACAGAACAAAGGAGAGGAAGTCAAGAGTTAAGTAGGCACCCCAAAAAAGGGGAGAATGACCTGAAGGGAAACAGGGTTGCCTAGTGGATATAGCATGAGCCTGGGAGTCAGAAGGATCTGGGTTCTAATCCAGGCTCCACCACCTTTCTGCTGTGTGAACTTGGGCAAGTCATTTCAATTCTCTGTGCCTCATTCATTCATTATTCAGTCGTATTTATTGAGTTCTTACTGTGTGCAGAGCACTGTACTAAGCACTTGGGAAGTAAAATTTGGCAACATATAGAGATGGTCCCTACCCAACAATGGGCTCACAGTCTAGAAGGGGGGCGGAGGAAGGGGGCCTCAGTTACCTCATCTGTAAAATGGGTATTAAGATTTTAAACCCAGATGGGACAGGGTCCAACCTGATTAGCCTGTATCCACCCTACACATAGTAAGCATATAACAAATAACAGTATTATTATCATTGTTGTTGTTATTAATATAATAAGGTAAATCAACAACAAAAGCAGGGAGGCGGAGGGGAGTTTGAAGCTGAGTCATCAATTAATTAATGTTATTTATTGAATGCTTACTTTGTACAGAGCATTACACTAACCCCTTGGCCTAGTGGGTAGGACATGGGCCTGGAAGTTAGAATGACCTGGGTTCTAATTCCCACTGTGCACTTCACTTCTCTGTGCTTCAGTTACCGCATTTGTAAAATGACGGATGAAGACCATGAGCCCCATGAAGGACAGGGACTTTGTCCAACCGGTATCTACCCCAGAAAATGGGCTTAGTACAGTGCCTGGCACATGGTAAGCACTTAAGTCCCATTAAAAAAAAGCACCTGAGAAAGTACTGTAGAAATAGTAGGTGTGACCTCCACTCCTCAAGGAATTCACAGAATTAAAATCATTTACACATAGGAGGAATGAATAGAACGTTAAAGTCAAGTCAGCACCTAAGTAATTAGTGGGCACAAAATTGCTGAAAGAGGAAGTTTAAAGTGCTTTTCTGATGAAATAAAAATTCAGTCCCACCTAGCACCTGAAGTCTTCGACTGTAGCTAAAATCATTGGCGCCGCAATTAGCCTACATTTATCTGTTGGTGTAATGAGAGTGAAAAGCAGGTCAGGACTGATATGGCAGTAGCAGCAGAGTCAATCCCTGTCTAACGGAGGTCATCTACCTGACAACTGCTGGTTTGTTTTCGGTCAACTCCTCTCGGAATCACTCAATTAGGATTAGATTGTTCATCTCAATATTCGTTGAAAAGGTTAATATCATTATAAAATAGCACTCTGGTACAAATTTGAGCTGACCGTGAAGACCCTTGATTTCCACAAGTATGTATTTAGCTTTTGCTCAGTTATCTGTAAAATGTAGATTAACTCTTGGTGAATCCAGTCAGCTTCATTTTAAACTCACTGATAGAAGCTGAGACTCCCTGGGAAATAGAAGCAAGAAAGCAACCATCTCTTAAAGTTCTACTTCACTGACTTTCCACTCAGAAGGGAATTTGTATTGTGCTCTACAGAATTGTTTGATTAAAGAAGAAACTCCCAAATGTGTAGGAAGGGGGACAGAATACTCAGGGATTCATTTTTAAGTGGTCAAGTGATAATTCTAAAATCCAGTTTGGGAAAGGAGAGTTGTTTGTATGTGAATGTTAATATTGGTGATTCTAGTATACCTTGTGTCTACTCTAGCGATTAGAAAGTGCTTGGCACATAGTAAGTGCGTAACAAATACCATTCATTCAGTCATATTTACTGAGCGATTACTATGGGCATAGTACTGTATTAAGCACTTGGGGGAGTACAATATAACAATAAACAGACACATTCCCTGCTCACAATGAAATTGCAGTCTAGAGGGGGAGACAGACAGTAATATGAATAAATAAATAAATACCTAACATATGTGTACATAAATGCTGTGGGGCTGGGAGGAGGGATGAATAAAGGGAGCAAGTCAGGGTGATGCAGAAAGGAGTGGGAGAAGACGAAAGGAGGGCTTAGTCAGGGAAGGCCTCTTGGAGGAGATGGGTCTTCAATAAGGGTTTGAAGGAGGGGAGACTAATTGTCTATTGGATATTAAGAAGGAGGGCATTCCAGGCCAGAGGTAGGATGTGGGAGAGAGGTCGGTGGTGAGATAGATGAAATCGAGGTACAGTGAGAAGGTTGGCTTTAGAGGAGTGAAGTGTGCAGGCTGGGTTGTAGTAGGAGAGTAGCCAGGTGAGGTAAGAGAGGAGTTTCTGTTTGATGTGGAGGTGGATGGGCAACCACTGGAGTTTCTTGAGGCAGGGAGTGACATGGACACAACGTTTTTGTAGAAAAATGATCCAAGCAGCCAAGTGAAGTATGAACTGTTGTGGGGAATGACAGGAGGCTGGGAGGTCAGCAAGGAGCTAGATACAGTAATCAAGGCAGGATAGAAAGTGCATACTATGTGCCAAACACTGTACTGACTTCTGGGGAAGAAATAATGCAGTTAGATCAAACACAGTGACTATTCTAAATGGGACTCACAGCCTAACGGAGAACAAGTATTTTATCCCCATTTTATAGATGATGAAACTGAGATCTGAAGAAATTCAAGTCACCTGACCTAAGTCACGCAGCAGAAATGTAGTGGAGCTAGGACTGGAACTCAGCTCTACTGACTCTCAGTCTTCACTAGTCATGACTTAGTGGAAAGAGCACAGATTTGGGAGTCAGAGGACGTGGGTTCTAATCCCAGCTCCGCCACTTATCTGCTGTTTGACCCTGGGCAAGCCACTTAACTTCTCTGTGCCTCAGTTACCTCATCTGTACAATGGGGATAACGACTGTGAGCCCCTCGTGGGACAAGCTGATTACCTTGTTTCTACCCCAGTGCTTAGAACAGTGCTTGGCTCATACTAAGAGCTTAACAAATGCCATAATTTTTTTTCAGTCAGGTTGCTTCTCATCTGATCCTTATTAACTGCCTGTCAATCAGTAGCATTTCTGAACCGGTTGTTGGGTAGGAATTGTCTCTATCTGTTGTTGAATTGTACTTTCCAAGCACTTAGTACCCTGCTGTGCACACAGTAAGTGCTCAATAAATACAATTGAATGAATGAATGAACGATTACCCAGTGTACACAGAACACTGTACTAAGCAATTTAAAGAACTCATTAGAGTTAGAAGACATTACCATCATCCTCAAGGTTGTGAGAGATACTAAAATGATTTACAATAATCATAATAATTGTGGTATTTTTTAAGCACTTACTATGCGCTGGGGTGGATACAAGCAAATGTGGTTGGACACAGTCCCTGTCCTATATGGGGCAGTTTCACTGTTTCAGTCCCCATTTTACAGATGAGGTAACTGAGGCCCAGTGAAGTGACTTGCCCAAGATCACCCAGCAGACAAGTGGCTGAGCTGGGATTAGAACCCATGACCTTCTAACTCCCAGGTCTATGCTCTATCCACTCCTCCATGCTGCTTCTCTACAGAGAGGAGGAAGAAGGAAAAGAGGTTATAAATGTGACCTTTTTCTTAAGTAGTAGGGAATGTAAGGTGTGTAAATGCGTGCATAGGTGCAGTGTGGCTCAGTGGAAAGAGCACGGTCTTGAGAGTGAGTCAGAGGTCATGGGTTCTAATGCCACTCTGCCACGTGTCAGCTGTATGACTGGGTAAGTCATTTAACTTCATGGGCTTCAGTTACCTCATCTGTAAAATGGGGATTAAGACTGTGAGCCCCACATGGAACAACCTGATCACCTTGTATCCCCCTCAGCGCTTAGAACAGTGCTTCACACAAGGTAAGCACTTAACAAATATCACCATTATTATTATTATAGGTGTGTGAAACATCTTGGCCTAGTGGAAAGAGCTTGGGCCGGAGACTTAGTTGGCAGGGGTTCTGATTCTGGATCCACCACGTGGCTGCTGTGTGACCTTGGGCAAGTCACTTAACTTACCTGTGCCTCAGTTCCCTCATCCATTAAATGGGGATTCAATCCCCATTCTCGCTCCTACTTATTTTGAGAGCTCTATTTGGGATAGGGACTGTCTGGCCACTTTTCTTCCCCAGTACTTAGAACAGTGCTTCACAAAGAAGTGCGTAACAAATACCAAGGTTATAAGTGTATAAAATCTGGACCATGTGACACCACTCTGCTTCACTCTTTTGGGGTTGATGAAGACTGAAGCCTCTTGTGTGCAGGGTACGTGTCTACCAACTCTGTTGTACTGTTGTATTGTTTTATTGAGAAACAGCATGGCTTACCAATGGATAGAGCAATACTGGGAGTCACTAGGACTTGGGTTTTAATCCCAACTCCACCACACATCTACTGTGTGATTGTGGACAAATCACTTCACTTCTCTGTGCCTCAGTTACCTCATCTGTAAAACGGGTTTTAAGAGTGTGAGCCCCATGTGGGACAAGGACTGTGTCCAACCTGGTTAACTTGTATCTATCCTGGCACCCAGAACTGTGCTTGGCACAAAGTAAATGCTTAGCAACTGCCATAATTTTTTTTCTACTCTCCCAAGCATTTAGTACAGTGTCTCTATATGTTGCCAACTTATACTTCCCAAGCGCTTAGTACAGTGCTCTGCACACAGTAAGCGCTCAATAAATACGATTGAATGAATGAATGAATGAACATTAAGTGCTCAATAAATATGACTGATTGATTAGCCGACCTTGATAAAAGTCTTGGCGGAGCCCGATCGATTTCCTAGTGGCCCGAGTGTAGGATGCTTTGGGAGGGTCCAAATGGTTCCAGACGCTTCTGGAAGAGTCCCTGCAGACACAGGCCCGAGGTTTCAGTGCCAGGAGAGTCTCATTGTTTTCCCCTTCCTCGTGAGTACGTGGTCACCCAGGAGATAATGTGTGGCTCAGAAAAATAGCCTCGTGGGCAAGTTTATGTTTTGCTAAAATGATGAATTTCTTTTTGTGTTTTGCAAGGCTAGAGGCTCATGGGCCGAAAGTGTATTTTGTCTGACAGCATCAGATGCTTTTTGTCTGGAGAAAAACAAAGCCCGAGTGCATATAAAGAGTATATGAAATGCTTAGCTCTTCCTAGAAATCTAAACAGCTATGATTAGTCTGATTTTCCACATAATGGGTGTCTTGAAATCTCTTTGGTTTGTTGGAGTTCATTGTGTTTGTCGTGGCTATATTTTGTCTGGGAAATGATTTGAGATTACTGAGTTTATTTTCTTTTATGCAGACCGGTAGGATGTTCGTCCAACAGGCCTAAAATATCTGCACGTTTTGAAGTACACGTTGAAAGGGGAAGGATTTATTTGTTAAATAAGACAACATTCGAAAATGCCTGAATAAACAATGAATCTGGTGCAAACCACAGATATTTTCTTTGTGACCTTGCAAATCAAAGAGTTAATTTCATGACATCAGGAAACAGGAGGCCCAAGACGTGACTGCCCTGAAGAGGGTTCATTTTTTCAATTTTATTTTTTCTTGGTATTTGTTAGGTGCTTGTTCTGGGCCAACCGCTGTATTAAGCGGCAGAGTAGATGCAAGATAAATGAGTTGGACAAAGTCCCTGTCCCACATAGGTTCTGCAGGCATAATCTTCATTTTACAAATGAGGTAACTGAGACACAGGGTATGGTGCTCTGCACAGAGTAAGTGCTCAATGAATCCCACTGATTGATTGATGTGCCCAAGTCCCTCTCCTTTCATGGCCAACAGGTCTCCTCTCTCCTCACCTTCCAAACCCGACTAAAGTCACATCTCTTCCAAGAAGCCTTTCCTGACTAAGCCCTCTATTTCTCCTTCCTGCCCTTCCCTCTACATCGACGATGCACTTGGTTCATTCGTTCATTCATTCATTCAGTCAGTCAGTCATATTTATTGAGCGCTTACTGTGTGCAGAGCACTGTACTAAGCGGTTGGAAAGTACAATTCAGCAATAGAGACAATCCCTACCCAACAATGGGCTCACAGTCTAGAAGGTGGGGGGGCAGACATCAAAGCAAGCAAACAAGCATCAATAGCATCAATATACATAAATAGGATTAGAGATATATACGCATCATTAATAAAATGAATAGAATGATTAATATGGACATATATACACAAGAGCTGTTGGGGCGGGGAAGGGGGTAGAGCAGAGGGAGGGAGTCAGGGTGATTGGGAGGGAAGGAGGAGCAGAGGAAAAGGGGGGCTTAGTCATGTATCCTTGAGCACTGTAATATATAGGGAGGCAGCATGGCGTAGTGGATCAAGCATGGGCTTGAGAGTCAGAAGGTCATGGGTTCTAATCCCTGTGCCACCACTTGTTTGCTCTGTGACCTTGGGCAAGTCACTTCACTTCTCTGGGCCTCACTTACCTCATCTGTGAAATGGGAATTGAGACTGTGAGTCCCTGTCCAACCCAATTTGCTTGTATCCACCCCAGCACTTAATACGGCGCCTGGCACAGAGTACGTGCTTATCAAATACCATAATTATTATTATGTAAACACAGTCCCAGTCCCATATCATTTATGTATGTATCTTTATGCTCTGACACTTCCTTTGACCTAATCTTATATAGTCTTATAGTCTACTATTTCTCCTATCCCTAATCTATTTGAATCATCAATGGTATTTATTGGGCACTTACTGTGTACAGAACACTGTATTACATGCTTGGGAGAGTAAGCACTTTGATATTGATATCAGACAGATAATTGCCTGCCCCCACTTCAGAGTCTTACTGAAGGCCCATCTCCTCCAAGAAGCCTTCCCTAAGTCCTCCTCTCCTCTTCTCCCACTCCCTTCTGCGCCACTCTTACTTGCTCCTTCATTCATCCTCCCTCCCATCTCCACAGCGCTCGTGCACACACACACACACACACACACACACACACACACATATGAAATGAAGCAGCATGGCATAGTGGTTAGACCAGTTGGCCACAGGCCTGGAAGTCAGAAGGTTGTGGGGTCTAATCCCGGATCTGCCATTTGCCTGCTCTGTGACCTTAGGCAAGTCACTTTACTTCTCTATGCTTCAGTTCCCTCGCCTGTACAATGGGCATTGAGATTGTGAGCTCCACGTGGGGCAGGGACTGTGCCTAAACCAATTTGCTTGTATCCACCCCAGCCCTTAGTACAGTGCCTGGCACAAAGTAAGCTCTTAACAAATACCATAATTGTAATTATTGTATCTGGAATTTATTTATTTTATTTATTTATATTAATGTCTTTCTCCCCCTCTAGACTGTGAGTTTGTCATGGGCAGGAATGGTTCTGTTTGCTGTTATATAGTACTTTCCCAAGTGCTTAGTACAGTGCTATGCACACAGTAAGTGCTCAATTGACACTGTGGCGCATCCCCGTCTCCTCAACACGCTATCCAACCTTGGCTTCACAGGCTCCGTTCTCTCCTGGTTCTCCTCTTACCTCTCTGGCTGTTCATTCTCAGTCTCCTTTGCGGGCTCCTCTTCCCCCTCCCATTCTCTAACTGTGGGGGTCCCTCAAGGGTCAGTTCTTGGTCCCCTTCTATTCTCCATCTACACTCACTCCCTGAAGAACTCATTCACTCCCACGGATTCAACTACCATCTCTGTGCGGATGACACCCAAATGTACATCTCCTTCTCAGTTCTCTCTCCCTCCCTCCAGGCACGCATCTCCTCCTGCCTTCAGGACATCTCTACTTTGATGTCCTCCCCCCAACCTCAAACTTAACATGTCTGAAACAGAGCTCCTTATGATCCCTCCCAAACCCTGTCCTCTCCCTGACTTTCCCGTCACTGTGGATGGCATTACCATCCTTCCTGTCTCACAAGCCTATAACCTTGGTGTCCTCCTTGACTCCGTTCTCTCATTCACCCCACACATCCAATCTGTCACCAAATCCTGCTGGTCTCAGCTTCAAAACATCACCAAGATCCTCCCTTTCCCCTCCATCCAACCGGCTACCACGTTAGTACAATCACTTATCTAATCCCAACTGGATTACTGCATCAGCCTCCTTTCTGACCTCCCAACCTCCTGCCTCTCCCCACTCCTGTCCATAATTCAGTTCACTGCCCCAATCATCTTTATACAGAAATGTTCAGGACATGTCACCCCCCCTCCTCAAAAATCTCCAGTGGTTGCCTATCAACCTACACATGAAGCAAAAAACTCCTCACTTTCAGCTTCAAGGCTTTCCATCACCTCGCCCCCTCCTACCTCACCTCCCTTCTCTCCTTCTCCAGCCCTCACACTCTGGTCGTCTGCCGCGACTAACCCCCTCACTGGGCCTCGTTCTCGCCTGTCCTGCCGTCGACCCCTGGCCCATGTCCTTCCCCTGGCCTGGAATGCCCTCCCTCTACACATCTGCCAAACTATCTCTCTTCCTCCCTTCAAAGCCCTACTGAGAGCTCACCTCCTCCAGGAGGCCTTCCCAGACTGAGCTGCCCCCTTTTTCTCTATTCCTCCCCCGGCCATTGCCCCCACTCCCTCCCTTTGCTCTGCCCCCCTCCCTGCCACACAGCACTTATGTATGTATGTATATATCTATGATTTTATTTATTTATATTGTTGCCTGTTTAATTGCATTGATGTCTGTCTCCTCGCTTCTAGACTCTGAGCTCACTGTGAGCAGGGATTATCTTTCTTTATTGCTGTATTGTACTCTCCCAAGTGCTTAGTACAGTGTTCTGCACACAGTAATCACTCAATAAATGCGAATGAATGAAAGAATGAATTAATAAATGAATAAATATTAATCACAGCCCCAGCCCCACATCACTTATGTACCTATCCCTTTTCTCTGACATTACCTTAAACATATTCTTGTAAATTCTTATACTCTATTTCCCCTACCCTAACCTATTTTAATTGTCAGTGATATTTATCGAGCCCTTACTGTGCACAGAACACTGTATTACATGCTTGGGGGAGTGTAATACAACAGAACTGGTAGATGCCTTCACTTCCCACAAGCTTTAATGTCTTTCTAACCCAGTAGTCTGTAAGTCCTTGTGGCCAGGTAATGTGTCTACAAATGCCATTGCATTGTATGCTCCCAAGTGCTTAATATAATGCTTTGCACACAGTAAGCACTCAATAGATACAATGCTAAGCGCTTAATACAGTGCTCTGTACCCAGTAAGCGCTCAATAAATATGATTGAATGAATGAATAAATACTATTGATCGATCGATTGGGCGTGAGAGAAGCTGCGTGACCTAGTGGATAGAGCATGGACCTGGGAATCAAAAGGACCTGGCTTCTAATTCCAGCTCTGTCACTTGTCTATTGTGTGACCTTGGGCAAGTCATTTAGCTTCTCTGTACCTCAGTTACCTCATCTGTAAAATGAGGATGAAGACTGTGAGCCCCATGTGCAACATGGACTGTGTCCAACCTGATTAGTTTGTTTCTACCCTAGCGCTCAGTACAGGACCTGACAAATAGTAAGCACTTAACAAATACCAAAAAAAAAAAAAAAAGGGTGGGGAAGACAGAGTTGAAAGATATGTACCTAAATGCTTAGGAGGCTAGGACTCAGGGGAATCAAGTGACCCATACATTGGTATTTCTGTACATGCCCTGTCTTACATCACTAAATTCAATGTAAAACCTTTTGCCAAGTCATGCATTCTGTAGCAAATTTAAACCCATAAAATCAGGCCATGTAAAAGTCAGTGTTCTCATGGTAACTTTAGCTTCTCCAGTACTGTGCACACAGTACATACTTTAGTTTACTCACTTGGCTATAAAAAGGCCATTATTCATTCTTTATGGAATATTAGCAGATTAATACAAGACATGAAACAGCTGACTTGAAAACAAATTCCAAGAAAGAAGGATTTTCCAGAAATGGCTTAGAGAGAAGTAGGCAACTTGGGGTAGTGAGAGAAGATAAATATTTCCTGCACAAAGGACAGCCAAGAAATGAGAAGACAAATATTTTCCCTTGTTAGGGGATATGAGATACACCCAATTTTATAGTGGGGGTTGTTTTCTTGAAGAACCTCATGCTATGGGAAAATCCTATTATAATGACTGTTGATTTAATGGGAATTAAAGAATTAAAATTCCCCCGTGACATACTCCAATATAATTATGTCTACGAGAAGCAGTGTGGCTTAGTGAAAGAGCACGGGCTTGGGAGTCAGAGGTCATGGGTTCTAATCCTGGCTCTGCCACTTAGCTGTGTGACTTTGGGCAAGTCACTTAATATCTCTGTGTCTCAGTTACCTCATCTGGAAAATGGGGATTAAGACTGAGAGCCCCACCTGGGACAACCTGATAACCTTGTATCTCCCCCAGAGCTTAGAACAGTGCTTGGCACATAGAAAGCGCTTAACAAATACGATCGTTATTATTGTTGTTGCCAGCACTGGATTGTTTTGAACCATCATCACCATCATCAACAAAAGTATTTATGTTTTCATTATTTTTATGGCATTTCTTAAGCGCTTACTAGGTGCCAGTCACTGTAGTGAGCGTTGGGCTAGATAGAGGATAATCAGGTTAGTCGCAGACCTTGTTCCACGTGGGGCCCGGTCTTAATCCCCATTTTGGAAGAGGGAACCAAGGCACAGAGAAGTTAAGTGACTTACCCAAGGCCACACGGCAGACAAGTGGTGGAGCTGGGATTATTCATTCATTCATTTATTCAATTGTATTTATTCATTCAATCATATTTATTGAGCTCTTACTGTGAGCAGAGCACTATACCAAACACTTGGAAAGTACAATTTGGTAACAGAGACAATCCCTACAAAACAACGGGCGCTTACTGCGTGCAGAGCACTGTACTAAGCACTTGGAAAGTACAATTCAGCAACAGAGACAATCCTTAACCTACAATGGGGTCATAGCCAGGTCCTTTATTGAGCACTTACTGTGTGCAGAGCATTTGTTCATTCATTCATTCGTATTTATTGAGTGCTTACTGTGTGCAGAGCACTGTACTAAGTGCTTGGGAGGCTACAATACATCACTGTTGGTGTCTACGTTATTGTGATACATACTGCAGAGCTCAGAGCTACCCAGAGTCCGGAATTCTACAGGTTAGCAAGCCTGAAGCCCAGGCTGGGAAGCCTAGCATTATCTGGCCTTGACCAATGCCACATGCATTCACAAAATCACTCCTTCCTACCAATTAATCAATCAATCTTATTTATTAAGCACTTACCATGTGCAGAGCACTGTACTAAGTGCTTGGGAGAGAACAATAGAACGGAGTTGGTAGAAACATTCCCTGTCCGCAGTGAGCTTACGGTTCTTACTCCAAATCTACTTACACCTACTGTTGGATTACGTTTTACCGGAATGTTACCTAAAAATTCTATCATGTTCTATCCACAAGAGGTCATGAAAATGCACATTATAGGATAACTCTATGCTCTGCACACAGTATGCACTCAATAAATACCACTGAAGAATAGATTGATAATAAAAAAACACCTTCCAACAGTTCCCACTGATACTAAGATCTAGCTGGTCAGGCCCAAGAAGGACCTCAGAGTTTTAGCTATTTTCCCTTATGTGCCAGGCAATGTGTTTAATGAATTGATAGAAAAAAAATGGTGCTCTTATATTGCTTTTTCATCTTCTCATTAAGCAATGAGAAGCAGCGTGGCTCAGTGGAAAGATCCCAGGCTTGGGAGTCAGAGGTCATGGGTTCTAATCCCATCTCCTCCACTTGTCAGCTATGTGACTTTGGGCAAGTCACTTCATTTCTCTGGGCCTCAGTTACCTCATTTGTAAAATGGGGATTAAGAGTGTGAGCCCCATGTGGGACAACCTGATTACCTTGTACCCCCCACCCCCACAGTGCTTAGAACAGTGCTTGGCACATTATTATTATTATTATATTCCTTCTGAGCCTCAGGTTGAAGTATGAATGTTTGAGAACTGTGTTTTATAAATTCTGTCTCTCTGTCTCTCCTTTCCCTCTCTTTATCTCTCTTTTACTCCTGTAGACTTAAGTTGCCAAAAGTCACTTGCTAATTTTTCAGTTTCTCCTGACAGGCTGGTAGAACTTCTATGCTAACCAAGGTTCTTGGGTAACCTTGGGCTACTGGCTTGTCAATAAATATGATTGAATGAATGTATTGTATTAGACTAGAAGCTCCTCCACTAGACTGTAAATGTCTTAAAGTTGGGGAACATGTCTACCAATTTTAATAATAATGATAATAGTAAAAATAGTGGTATTTGTTAAGTGCTTACTATGTGCCAGGCACTGTACTAAGTGCTGGGGTGGATACAAGCAAATCGGGTTGGACACAGTCCCTGTCCCACGAGGGGCTCACAGTCTAAATCCCCATTTTACAGATGAGGTGCAGAGAAGTGAAATGACTTGCCCAAGGCCACACAGCAGAAAAGTGATTGAGCCACTCTATTATACTGTACTCTACCCAGCGTGCAATACTGTGCTGTACATATAGTAAGTGCTCAGCAACTAGTAGCGTTTGACTAGATCAATTCAGCAATGAGTCAGTGCCTGCTAATTAACCTGGGAAAGACACTTAACTTCTCTGTGCCTCGGTTTTCTCATCTGGATTATGGGCATTAAGACTGTAAGCCCTACATGGGACATGGGCTGTGTCCAACCCTATTGTCTTGTATCTACCCTAGTGCTTAGTACAGTTCCTGGCATATAGTAAGCGTTTAAAAAATACCAGGGTTATTCTTCTAGGCTGTTAGTCCATGTTGGGCAGGGATTGCCTCTCTTTTTGCTGAATTGTACTTTCCATGCAATTAGTAAAATGTTCTGCACATAGTAAGTGCTCAATACATATGATGGAATAATAATAATAATAATAATAATGGTATTTATTAAGCGCTTACAATGTGCAAAGCACTGTTCTAAGCGCTGGGGAGGTTACAAGGTGATCAGGTTGTCCCATGGGGGGCTCACAGTCTTCATCCCCATTTTACAGATGAGGTAACTGAGGCATAGAGAAGTGAAGTGACTTGCCCAAAGTCACACAGCTGACAATTGGCAGAGCTGGGATTTGAACCCATGACCTCTGACTCCAAAGCCCGGGCTCTTTCCATTGAGCCACACTGCTTCTCATGAATGAATAATGAATGAATGAATAATTATTAAATATTATGAATTAATTAAGATTATTTCTCCATCCTTATTGAATTCAGTGTCTATTGCCCTTGCCAGCTGTTTCAGATGTTTCACTCAATCATCAAATGCCCTTTCCCCTCTTCCTCCTCCATCTCTTGCCCCTAATGGCCTGGTCACGTACTTAACTGAGAAAATTGAAACCATTAGCTGTGATCTCCCTAAATTATCCCCTGCTTCTCTCCAGTCCCTCCCTCCTCTTTCATCGACTCTCCCATCTTTCCCAGCAGCATTCAGAGGAGATAACAATAATAATAATAATGGTGGTATTTGTTAAGTGCTTACTATGTGCCAAACACTGTTCTAAGCGCTGGAATAGATACAAAGTCAACCGGTTGTCCTATGTGGGGTTTATAGTCTTAATCCCCATTTTATAAATGAGGTAGCTGAGTCACAAAGAAGCTAAGTGACTTGCCCAAAGTCACACATCTGACAAGTGGCGGAGCCGGGATTAGAACCCATGACCTCTGACTCCCAAGCCCATGCTCTTTCCACTAAGCCACACTCTGGCCTCCTTTCAAAATCTATTCCCCTCCACCTGTGCTGCTGATGCCATTGCAGCATGGCCTGGTGGCAAGAGCCCGGGCTTGGGAGTTCTAATCCCAACTCCACCACTTCTCTGCTATGTGACCTTGGGTGAGTCGCTTAACTTCTCCATGCCTCAGTTATCTCATCTGTAAAATGGGGATTAATACTGTGAGCACCACGTGGGACAACCTGATTACCTTGTTATCTACCCCAGTGCTTAGAACGGTGCTCGGCATGTAGTAAGTGCTTACCAAATACCATTATTATTATTATTATTATTATTATTATTATTATTATTATTATTATTATTATTATTACTATCCCAACCCTTCGTACCTTATCCATATATTTCCTCACTTCCTTTCTTCCCTCCCTGACCACCATCTTCAACCATTCACCGGCCAATGGTTTCTTCCTCACTGCTTGCAAACATGCTTATGTCCTACAAAACAGTCTGCACACTTTGCTCCCCTAAATCCAATTTATTTGCTGTAAATTGGTGTCATCTACTCACGGCCGAACCCTCACCCTTTTCAGCCCAGCCTTAGCCCCACAACGTTTATGAACATGTCTGTAATTTATTTTAATGTCTGTCTCCCTCTCTAGAATGTAAGCTCCTTGTGGGTAGAGAATATGTCTACCATATTCTCAGAATACTCTATTCTGGGTACAGAATATGTCTGGTCTATTGTGCTCTCCCAATTGTTTAGTATAGTGCTCTGCACACAGTAAGCACTCAATAAATACCACTGAATGATAGATCGGTAACACTCAAAGCAGAGTGCTTTGAGGAGGGAGGGCATTCCAGGCCAGAAGGAGGACGTGGGCTGGGGGTCGTCGGCGGGACACGCGAGAACGAGGCACAGTGAGGAGGTTAGCAGCAGAAGAGCGGAAGGTGCGGGCTGGGCTGTAGAAGGAAAGAAGGGAGGTGAGGTAGGAGGGGGCGAGGTGATGGAGAGCCTTGAAGCCGAGAGTGAGGAGATTTGCCTGATGCGTAGGTTGATTGGTAGCCACTGGAGATTTATATTCATATCTGTCTCTCCCTCTTGACTGGAAGCTCATTGTGAACAGGGAACATGTCTACCAACTCTGTTTTATTGAACTCTCCCAAGCACGTAGTACAGTTCTGAACACAATAAGCACTCAATAAATATGATGGATTAATTGCTAGGTCACAATTCAACAGAGTCGTTTGATGTGATCCCTGCCCTCAAGGAGCTTTCAGTCTACAGCCAACTCCATGAGGTTGGCAGCAGCACGGTGTAGTGGACTGAGCATTGGCCTGGGAGTCAGAGGTAATGGGTTCTAATTCTGACTCCACCACTTATCTGCTGTGTGACCCTGGGCAAGTCACTTCACTTCTCATCTGTAAAATGGGGATTGAGACTGTGAGCCCTATGTGCCACAGGGATTGTGTCCAATCCCATTTGCTGTATCCACCCCAGTACTTAGTACAGTGCCTGGCCCCTTCTAGACTGTGAGTCCGTTGTTGGATAGGGACCATCTCTATATGTTGCCGACTTGTACTTCCCAAGCACTGAGTACATTGCTCTGCACACAGTAAGCACTCAATAAATGCAATTGAATGAATGAATATAGTAAATGCTTAACAAATACCATTATTACTATTATTATTATTAATTTAACAGCTGTGAGAGCCAGATTCCTAGCTTCCCTTATCTAACCAAGTAATAAGTGATATTTATTGCGTTCTTACTGTGTGCAGAACACTGTACTAGGTGCTTGGGAGAATACAATGCAACAGAATAATAATAACAGTGATTGTGGTATTTGTCAAATGCTTACTATATGGCGAGCACTCTACTAAGCGCTAAGATACATAGAAAATAATCAAGTCCCATATGGGATGTTAAGTCTAAGTCTAAGTAGGAGGGAAAAGAGGTCTTGAATCTCTGTTTTGCAGATAAGGGAAGTGAAGCACAGAGAATTGAAGTGACTTGCCCATGCCACACAGCAGACAAGTGGCAGAGCTGCGATTAGAACCCAGGTCCTCTTACTCTCAGGCCCATGCTCTTTCCACTAGACTACACTGCCACAATGGAAAGATGGATCTACTATAGGAGGGTAATGACATTTTTAATGAAAGTAGAATTTATCATATAAAAATGAGTCTTACAAATTAAAGTGGCATGTAGAAAATGGATTTTTTGCAAAAATCTCGCTTACTCCATTAAATGAGAAAATGAGCCCAGTGTTTGCACATATAAAGCATTTCCATGGATTATGCAACCCACTGTTTAAATTCCAGGGTAGATGAAAACCATTAAGAAGGAATAGTTGACTAAACTGTAAACGTTTGCTCCGGAGAAATTATTGCATGCGAATCATGCTTTTTTTTTTATGACAATGGAGTTTTTTCTGTTAATCTCCTATTTTTCAGGGACTGATCCAAGTTGAAGTGATTTCCTCTATTTTTCACCTCCTCACGCCTCCACATCTGTCTTGTTGGTCATTTTCCTGCCTGTTTTCCCCTTACATTTTTATTTTGATCTTTAACCTGCTTGAATTAGTTATGGTTTCTGGTAAGTTCCTGGAGGGCAGAAATCATATAGTTTGACTCTAGTGAACTTTCCCAAGTTCTTCATTCAGTGCTCTGCATACTGTAAGTGCTCCATAAGTTATTATTTTCATTAGTATTATTATCATTGTAGGATTTGTTAAGCACTTTTTCTCCATCAAACCCTGTTCTAAATACTATGGATTAATCAAAGAAAGAGCTGTTTAGGTGGGGTTTTGTTCAAACTCCCTCACCTCCAACAACAAGCTTATTGAAAGCTTTCAATTTAGTATTGCTGAGTAAAATAATAACAGTAGTAATGGTATTTCCTAAGTGGTCTCTGTGAATCAAGCACTGTACTAAGTGCTAGGGTAGAGACAAGATAATTGAACCCCAACAAAATCCCTGTTCTGCACTTTCAGAGAGAAAAGAGAGAGAAAACAGGAATCTTATCCCTAGTCACAGAGGTGGAAACTGAGGCACAGAATGGTGTCTTGGTCATCTGCTTTTATCCAATTAGCTGGAGGCATTATTCTGATTGCTCGTGTTGGCATGTCACCAGTTTGTTCGCTTGTGTTAGTTGTAATAGTAATAAGCATTCCATTTTGTCTCGTGTTGTGAATCTGCTTTTCTTTGGTTATAGACCATAAACTCCAGCTTTATACTGTATTGTCCTCTCCCAAGTGCTTAGCACAGTGCTCTATCAGGAGTAAGTGCTCAATAAATGGTATTCACTGATTGATTCCATTTCTCAGACATGGAGCCACAGAAGTAAACTTTGCAATTTATTATCTTATGTGACAGACAAATGGGTCCTCATTTCACTTAGACAAAAACATGGATTTTCTTAGTTGAAAAAGAATCAAGCTTGTGTAATAAAAGCTTAAAACTCTGCCGTTTTTGAGGCCCTCAGTTCCTCTCTCTCTCTGCTTTACAATTTCATGTATTCCGTGCCATTGTATATGTCTGCTCCTTACTCTTTTCCTCTTGGCATTTATGTGGAAACAAAATTGAGGAGTATTCTGGGCGAAAAGTGGGAGGAGAGTTTTTGTCCTTCCACTCTCTTAACTGGTCTGCAGTTGTGAGGTAAAATTCAAAGTCAGATTTTTTTTATGGCATTCACTAAGCACTTTTATGTGCCAATTAATCAATGGTATTCATTGGGCTCTTACTATGTACAGAGCATTGTACTAAGCAGTTGGGAGAGTACAATAGAACAGAACTAATACGAGCACTACTACAAGAATTAGCACAAGCACAAGAATTAGTGTCAAACACTATACTAAGTGCCTGAATAGATACAAGACAATTAGATTGGGCCCAGTCCCTGTCCTTCATCTGGTTCACAGTCTAATAATTCATTCATTCATTCAATCGTATTTACTGAGTGCTTACTGTGTGCAAAGCACTGTACTAAGCGCTTGGGAAGTACAAGTTGGCAACATATAGAGACGGTCCTACCCAACAGTGGGCTCACAGTCTAGAAGAGGGAGACAGACAACAAAACAAAACTTATTAACAGAATAAAATAAATAGAATAAATATGTACAAGTAAAATAAATAAATAAGAGTAATAAATACATACAAACATATAGACATATATACAGGTGCTGTGGGGAAGGGAAGGAGGTAAGGCGGGGGGATGGGGAGGGGGAGGAGGGGGAGGGGGAGAGGAACGAGGGGGCTCAGTCTGGGAAGGCCTCCTGGAGGTGGTGAGCTCTCAGTAGGGCCTTGAAGGGAGGAAGAGAGCTAGCTTGGCGGATGTGCGGAGGGAGGGCATTCCAGGCCAAGGGGATGACGTGGGCCGGGGGTCGACGGCAGGACAGGCGAGAATGAGGCACGGTGAGGAGATAAGTGGTAGAGGAGTGGAGGGTGCGGGCTGGGCTGTAGAAGGAGAGAAGGGAGGTGAGGTAGGAGGGGGCGAGGTGATGGAGAGCCTTGAAGCCGAGGGTGAGGAGTTTCTGCCGGATGCGTAATAATGATAATGGTGATATTTGTTAAATGCTTTATACATGCCGAACGCTGTACTAAGATCTGGGGTAGATACAAGCAAATCAGGTGGACACAGTCCCTATCCCAAGTGGGGCTTCCACTCTCAATCCCCATTTTACAGATGAACTAACTGAGGCACAGAGAAGCGAAATCACTTGCCCAAGCTCACACAGCAGACAAATGGGCAGAGTTGGGCTTAAACCCCAGATCCTCTGACTCCCAGGCCCATGTTCTATCCCCTAATAATAATAATAGTGGTATCTACTAAGTGCTTACTATGTGCCAGGCAATGTACTAAGCGCTGGGGTGGATACAAGCCAGTCGGGTTGGACACAGTCCCTGTCACACGAGGGGCTCACAGTCTTAAACCCCTTTTTCCAGATGAGGTAACTGAGGCCCAGATAAGTAAAGTGACTTGCCCAAGGTCACACAGCAGATGAGTGGCGGAGCCGGGATTAGAACCCACAGCCTTCTGACTCCCAGGCCTGTGCTCTATCCAGTCCATCCAGTCTATCCAGTCTATCCAGTCTATCCGTGCTTTATGCTGCTAGTATGTACTAAGCTACAGTGTGTCTATTGAGGGAGAATGATCATCACTGCCTTGGCATAAGAACTGGAAAAAGCGTCAACACAAGCCCTGGTCTGGGCAGCCCAAAAAGAAACGGACAGAGAACATGTCCGAAATCTGCCTGGATAATGGATGTCATGGGGTTGTATCACATTTATGACTTGTGACATTTTAATTGCATAATGGCTCCCCTGGTGTCAATTCCTTTTCGCTGATATTATGGAATCATTTGTCAGAAAGGACACCAGAGAGAAGATTGGCAGACCGTCACTTCATGACCGGTTCCAGATCAACTCAATTAAAGAAAAATGCAGGCTGACACAATTCTCTGAGTCCAGGGGGAGCCAATCCAGATTATATAGCTAAATGATAATTCCAGTGTTTAAGTGCTTACTATGTGCTAAGTGCTGGGGTAAATGAAAAATAATAATATCCTAGCCAGCCTTGGCCCGAAATGGGGCTCATCATTCGTTTTTCAGATGAGCAAACAGTCTCAGAGGGGTTAAGTGACTTGCCCAATGTCACTCAGCAGGTGAGGTGGTGGAGCTGAGATTTGCACCCGGGTTTCCTGACTCCTATCCCATGCTCTTCCCATTAGGGCAGATTGACTTCCTGAGGGAGCTACTGTACCAATTCTATTGCAGATCAGTCAATGGTATTTAGCCAGCACTTACTGTGTGCAGAGTATTAATAATAGTTAATATAATAATGATGGTATTTTTTTAAGCGCATGTGGGACAGGGACTTTGCATTCCTTCTAAGCAGATATTTCAGTTGGAGTTTGGTCATTTGTTGTATGTAATGTCTGTGTTTTTATGTAGCGTGTTACACATGGTGTGATGTATGCATTTGGCTTTTATAAATAACTTCTCAGTCAGCTCCTGTGACCCGAAGTGATAACAATTGTTTTCCCCTCTTGACTGTAAGTCCCTTGCGGGCATGGAACACGGCTACCCACTCCCTGGTATTGTACTCTCCCAAGTGCTTAGTTCAGTCCTCTGCACACAGTGAATGCATAATCCATACCATTGTTTGCTTGCTGGTTTGATTCTGGAATTTCAAACAGCATCTCCCAAAATTGTAGTCCCGTTTGAGCTGCCTGATAGCACAATATTTCTCATTGTAAAGATTGTCAGATTCGTGCTTGAGTTAAAAAATAGGTGGTCTGCAGATACAGCAAAAGAAGACAGTTCTAAATATGTGGGTGTTAAGCAAGGACTAGGGTTGTATTCATTCATTCAGTCAGTCACATTTTTTGAGAACTTACTGGCTGCAAAGCACTGTACTGAGTGCTTGGGAGAGTACAATATAACAACAAACTGGCACATTCCTGCCCACCACGAGGTCACAGTCTAGAGGGGGAGACAGACATTAATATAAACAAATAAATGATAGATCAATTCAGATCTGTACTTCTGTTCTGCAGGGATGGGAGGGAGGATGAATAAAGGATGAAGTAAGAGCAGAACAGAAGGGAGGGGGAGAAGAGGAAGGAAGTCAAGGAAGGCTTTTTAGAGGAGATGTGCCTTCAGTATGAGTTTGAAGTGGGGGAGAGCAATCATCTATCTGTCTGATATATCACCTGTCTACATGTTTCACCTGTCTACATGTTTTGTTTTGTTATCTGTCTCCCCCTTCTCGACTGTGAGCCCGTTGTTGGGTAGGGACCTTATCTATATGTTGCCGACTTGTACTTCCCAAGTGCTTAGTACAGTGCTCTTTACACAGTAAACACTCAATAAATACGATTGAATGAATGAATATAAGGAGGGAGAGCAATCCAGGCCAGAGGTAGTTAATGTACTTGTAGATGATGATGTAGATAATGCAGTTGAAATAGAAAAAGAATCCAACTGAGAACTGCATGTGGAAACCTTAGGACTGTGTCTTGTGCTAATGCTCTCCTTTCTCAAGTACTCACTACAGGACATTGTACCCTGTAGGTGCTTAGTAAATATCCAAACCAGTGCTATTTACTAGTCCTACTAGGCAGAGGGAATTGGCTTTTTCTCCCCAATCCATGTGTAATCTGCATGACAACAAGGATGCTTTACTTCAGCTCAGTGGAATCTGTTCAGAGAAGACAGGCTGCCCCTGAACCAAAATGGTTGAAGTTAGCGGGGAGTAGAAAAGTACAATACAACAGACAGAGCTGACACATTCTCTTCCCGTAATGAGCTTACAGTTGAGAATGGTTTAATGTTTTTAGAAGATGAAAGCTGACACAGGGGAAAAGGGTGATATCCAGACAGACATAATCTCCAGGAGAGGGTGGGGAATACTGTCAGGAGAGGTGGATGGGTAAAGATCCAGAAAGGAATCAAATATTGCATTTGAGGAAAATGAAGAGGGGCACTACCCATCAAATGGGGAAGCTGGACAGTGTGGAATTTCTCCTCTCCTCTCTCCCTCCCCCGCTGGGCCAATAGCAATCTGCCGGATGTGGAAATTGGCAAAAAAGCCAAGCCAAGATAAACAAATATTCCTAAACAAATGCTGCAAGCTTGAAAACAGAAATAGATGAATTGGGATTCTCGGTAGCTGTTGCGGATCCTGTGTTTATGCTGTAAAATCCTTGGAGGCCAGGGTTACGTCGGCATTTTAACTTGGGAATGTGCCAACTCAGTTGGATTGTACACTCCCAAGCGCTTAATACGGTGCTCTGCAATGCGGTAAGCGCTCAACAAATACCATTGATTGATTGAGGGCCTAGCACAGCTCCCTGAACATGGAAGACCTCGGCCTATCTTGCTGTTGTTGATGATGATGATGATGATGATGATAATAATTGTGGTATTTGTTCAGCATTTACTGTGTGCCAGGCACTGTAGTAAGCACTGGGGTGAGTACAAGCAATGGTGGTGATAATGATGACAGAATCACAAAGGAAGGAACAACAATCCACCTCCTCCCTTCGTGATTCTGTCATCATTATCACCATTGCTTGTAATCACCCCAGCGCTTACTAACTCATCATCATCATCATGTGATCTGTTCTCTCTAATAATAATAATAATAATTTTGGTATTTGTTAAGTGCTTACTATATGTCGAGCACTGTTCTAAGCCCTGGGGTAAATACAAGGTAATCAGGTTGTCCCATTTGGGGCTCACAGTCTTAGTCCCCATTTTGCTGATGAGGTAACTGAGGCACAGAGAAATTAAGTGGCTTGCCCAAGGTCACACAGAAGACAAGTGGAGGAGGCGGGATTAGAACCCACGTCCTCTGATTCCCAAGCCCGTGCTCTTGCCACTAAGCCACACTGCTTCTCTACTAAGCCACACTGCTTCTCTGTTCTATATGGTCCTTTGTTCAGGGAATATGTCCACCAATTCTTGTATTCTACTCTCCTAAGTGCTTAGTGCAGTGCTCTGCACACATTCAGCACTCAATGAGTGCCATTGATTGATTCGATCGGTGATGCAAGGACAGAGAAGGAGACAGAGACAAACCTAAGTCAAGAAGATGAGTGTGTTCTTTCACTCAGTCAGTCATATTTACTGAGCGCTTATGGTTTGCAGAGCACTGTACTAATCATTGTGAAGGTACAATATAACAATGTAACAGGCACATTCCCTGCCAAGATTCAAAGAGAGCATATAGCAATAGCATGGAATCAAAATTCAGTAGTCAGAATAGTATTTATTTTGTGTCCACTGGGTGCGATGCACTGAACTAAGTGCTCAGCCCACAAGGAGCTTCTACTCTAACAGGAGAGACAGGCAAGAGTCATTTCAGTAGCTTGGTGGATAATGCATGGGCCTGGGAGTCAGAGGACCTGAGTTCTAATCGAGGCTCTACTCCTTGTCTTTTGGGTGACCTAGGGCAAATTTTGTTTTGTTTTTGTTTTTAATGGTATTTGTTAAGTGTTTACTCTGTGCGAGGAACTGTACTAAGCACTGAAGTAGATACAAACTAATTACGTTGGATACAGTCCATGTCCCGTATGGAGCTCATAGTCCTAATCCCCATTTTACAGATGAAGTAACTGAGGCACAAAGAAGTGAAGTGACTTGCACAAGGTCACACAACAGACAAGTGGCAGAGCGGGGATTAGAACCCAGGCCTTTCTGGCTCCCAGGCCTGTGCCCTCCACTAGGTTACACTGCTAGACACAGTTCTTGCTTTCAAGGACCTTCTGGTTTAGAGCTTTAGGGGTGGGCATGGGGGTTAGTATTTAATAGTTATGGCATTTTTTAAGTGCTTACAATGTGCTAGGCACTGTACTAAGTCCTGGGGTTGGATACAAGCAAATCAGGTTGAACACAGTCCCTGTCCCACATGGGGCTCACAGTCTCAATACCCATTTTAAAAATGAGGGAACTGAGGCCCGGAGAAGTGAAGTGACTTGCCTAACGTCACACTGCAGACAAGTGGCAGGGCCAGAATTAGAACTCATGATTAGAATTCATGACCTCAAGTGTTTAGGGGGTCAGACTAAATGCATGGGTGATATGTTAGGGAGGAAAAGTAGGGTGGGGGGATCAACCAATCATTTGTATTTATTGAGCACTTACTATGTGCAAAACACTGTGTTAAGCACTTGGAAGAGTACAACATAGAGTAAATGGACATGTTTCCTGCCCCACAGGACCTCACATTGTAGACGGGGAGAGAGACATTAAACTAAATTAGCTGTATGTGTAAGTGCCTTCCCTCTCAGGGTCACACCTGGAGAGTTTCCAGTACTCTACCAGTCTTGACTACAGGAGGGAGAGTGAAGCAGAGGCCTGTCCATTCCATTCCTAGCTTGGCCAGTGGCTAACGAGTGGCAGCCATCTGCAACAGGTTAAAACTCCCCTGTGCTGGGCAGCGGTGGCATGGGAGAGAGTCAAGGGTGGAAATTCAAGTTTATTGCACGGAAGGAGGCAATGGTAAATCATTTCTGGATTTTTACCAAGAAAACCCTACAGATCCACTACCAGAACGATTGCAGATGGAGGTGGGGCGTTCTGAGAGAGATGTGTTCATGGGGTTGCTATGGGTTGGACACAGCTCCACGGCCTAAGACAAGATAGAGGTCGTGGGTTCAAATCCTGGCTCCACCAATTGTCAGCTGTGTGACTTTGGGCAAGTCACTTAACTTCTCTGTGCCTCAGTTCCCTCATCTGTAAAATGGGGATTAAGACTGTGAGCCCCACATGGGACAACGTGATCACCCTGTATCCCCCCAGCACTTAGAACAGTGCTTTGCACATAGTAAGCGCTTAACAAATACCATTATTATTATTATTATTATTATAAGTGCCATGGGGCAGAGGATGAGGTGAATAAATGGTACAATTCCAAGTGAAAGGGTGACAAAGAGGAGAGAGGGAGTAAAGGAATTGAGGGCTTTGCCTGAAAAGGCCTTTTAGAGGAGAGGTGATTTTAATGAGGCTTTGAAGGTGGGGAGAGTGATTTCTGTCAGATAATAATAATAATAATGATAGCATTTATAAGCGCTTACTATGTGCAAGGCACTGTTCTAAGCGCTGAGGAGGTTAACAAGGCGATCAGGTTGTCCCACGAGGGGCTCACAGTCTTCATCCCCATTTTACAGACGAGGTAACTGAGGCCCAGAGAAGTTAAGTGACTTGCCCAAAGTCACACAGCTGATAAGTGGTGGAGCTGGGATTTGAACCCATGACCTCTGACTCCAAAGCCTGGGCTCTTTCCACTGAGCCACGCTATTTGCCAGGGAAGGATATGACTTCAGAAGAGCTTTGAAGATGCTGATCTGTCAGACGTGTAGGTATTTGTTCTATTGTACTCTCCCAAGCTCTTAGTACAGTGTTCTGCACACAGTAAGCCCTCAGTAAATACAACTGAGGGAGTTCCAGGTAGAAGAAAGGACGGGAAGAAGGTGTCAATGACAGAAGAGGTGAGAGTGAGGTCAGTGAGCAGATTGGTATCAGAGGTACAAAGGGTGTAGGTTAGGTTGTTGTGGGAGAAAACTGAGGTAAGTAAGAAGCAGCATGGCTTAGTGGATGGATCACGGGCATGGGAGTCAGAGGTCATGTGTTCTAATTCCGGCTCTGCCACTTGTCAGCTCTGTGACTTTGGGCAAGTCACTTAACTTCTCTGTGCCTCAGTTACCTCATCTGGAAAATGAGGATGAAGCCTGTGAGCCCCACTTGGAACAACCTGATTAGCTTGTATCTACCCTAGCGCTTAGAACAGTGCTCACCACATAGCGCTTAAAAAATACCATTATTATCATTATTATTATTATCATTACAAGGGGTAGAGAGTTGACTGATTCCCTCAAAAGTGATTGGTAGGGTTCCTGATGCAGAGATAGATAGAGAAGCAGCATGACTTAGTGGAAAGAGGCCAGGCTTGGGAGTCAGAGGTCATGGGTTCTAATCCCTGCTCCACCACTTACCAGCGGTGTGACTTGGGGCAAGTCACTTCTCTGTGCCTCAGTTCCCTCATCTGTAAAGTGGGGATTAAGACTGTGAGCCCCCCGTGGGACAATCTGATGACCTAGTATCTGAGAATATTGCTTGGTATATAGTAAGTGCATAACTCCTCCTCCTCCTCGTCCCTCACCCCCAATGATCTGGCCTCTTACTTCATTAGTAAAATTAACTCTTTCAGGTCTGAGTTCCCCAAAGTCACTCCTCCTCCTTCTCCAACCCCCCGGCTCTCCAGCCTCTCCGCTACTCTCCCATCCTTCCCAGCAGTATCCTCAGATGAGATCTCCTCCCTCCTCTCAAGTGCTACTCCGGCCACCTGTGCTTCTGACTCCATTCCCTCTCATCTTATGAAATCTCTCACTCTGTCCCTCCTCCCCTCCTTAACTTCCATTTTCAACCGTTCACTCACCACTGGTTCCTTCCCCTCTGCCTTCAAACATGCCCACGTCTCCCCCATCGTAAAAAAGCCCTCTCTTGACCCCACCTCCCCTTCTAGTTATCACCCTGTCCCTCCTACCATTCCTTTCCAAACTCCTCGAACGAGTCATCTACACCCGCTGCCTCGACTTCCTCAATGCCAACTCTCTCCTCAGCCCCCTCCAATCTGGATTCCATCCCCTACATTCCACAGAAACTGCCCTCTCAAAGGTCACCAATGACCTGCTGCTTGCCAAATCCAACAGCTTCTAATCTATCCTAATCCTCCTCGACCTCTCAGCTGCCTTCGACACTGTGGACCACCCCCTTCTCCTCAACACACTATCCAACCTTGGCTTCACAGACTCTGTCCTCTCCTGGTTCTCCTCTTATCTCTCCTACCATTCATTCTCAGTCTCTTTTGCGGGCTCCTCCTCCCCCTCCCATCCCCTTACTGTAGGGGTTCCTCAAGGGTCAGTTCTTGGTCCCCTTCTGTTTTCTATCTACACTCGGTGAACTCATTTGGTCCCACGGCTTCAACTATCATCTCTACGCTGATGACACCCAAATCTACATCTCTACCCCTGCTCTTCCTCCCTCTCTCCCTCCCTTCTCCTCCTGCCTTCAAGACATCTCCATCTGGATGTCTGCCCGCCATCTAAAACTCAATATGTCCAAGACTGAACTCCTTATCTTCCCTCCCAAATCCTGCCCTCTCCCTGACTTTCCCATCACTGTTGACGGCACTACCATCCTTCCTGTTTCACAAGCCCATAACCTTGGTGTCATCCTTGACTCCACTCTCTCGTTCACCCCTCACATCCAAATCATCACAAAAACCTGCCAGTCTCACCTCCACAACATCACAAAGATCCGCCCTTTCCGCTCCATCCAAACCGCTACCCTGCTGGTTCAATCTCTCATCCTATCCCAACTGGATTACTGCATCAGCCTCCTCTCTGATCTCCCATCCTCCTGTCTCTCCCCACTTCAATCTGTACTTCACGCTGCTGCCCAGATCATCTTTGTGCAGAAACGCTCTGGGCATGTTACTCCCCTCCTCAAAAATCTTCAGTGGCTACCAATCAACCTACGCATCAGACAAAAACTCCTCACTCTCGGCTTCAAGGCTCTCCATCACCTCTCCCCCTCCTACCTCACCTCCCTTCTTTCCTTCTCCAGCCCAGCCCACACATTCTGCTTCTCTTCTGCTAACCTCCTCACTGTGCCTCGTTCTCACCTGTCCCGCCGTCGACCCCCGGCCCACGACCTCCCCCTGGCCTGGAATGCCCTCCCACTGCACACCTGCCAAGCTAGCTCTCTTCCTCCCTTCAAAGCCCTACTGAGAGCTCACCTCCTCCAGGAGGCCTTCCCAGACTGAGCCCCCTCCTTCCTCTCCCCCTTCCCATTCCCCCCACCCTACCTCCTTCCCCTCCCCACAGCACCTGTATATATGTTTGTACAGATTTATTACTCTATTTATCCCCACTTCAATCCATACTTCATGCTGCTGCCCGGATTGTCTTTGTCCAGAAACGCTCTGGGCATGTTACTCCCCTCCTCAAAAATCTCCAATGGCTACCAATCAATCTGCGCATAAGGCAGAAACTCCTTGCCCTGGGCTTCAAGGCTCTCCATCACCTCGCCCCCTCCTACCTCACCTCCCTTCTCTCCTTCTACAGCCCAGCCCGCACCTTCCGCTCCTCTGCCGCTAATCTCCTCACCGTGCCTCGTTCTCGCCTGTCCCGCCGTTGACCTCTGGCCCATGTCATCCCCCTGGCCTGGAATGCCCTCCCTCTGCCCATCTGCCAAGCTAGCTCTCTTCCTCCCTTCAAGGCCCTACTGAGAGCTCACATCCTCCAGGAGGCCTTCCCAGACTGAGCCCCTTCCTTCCTCTCCCCCTCGTCCCCCTCTCCATTTCCCCCGTCTTACCGTCTTCCATTCCCCACAGCACCTGTATATATGTATATATGTTTGTGCATATTTATTATTCTATTTATTTATTTATTTATTTTACATTTACATATCTATTCTATTTATTTTATTTTGTTAATATGTTTGGTTTTGTTCTCTTCTAGACTGTGAGCCTACTGTTGGGTAGGGACTGTCTCTATATGTTGCCAACTTGTACTTCCCAAGCGCTTAATACAGTGCTCTGCACACAGTAAGCGCTCAATAAATATGATTGATTGATTGATTGGTATATTGTTCTACTGTATTCTCCAAAGTGCTTAATGCAGTGCAAGCACTAAGAAGCAGGTGGCTCAGTGGAAAGAGCACGGGCTTTGGAGTCAGTGGTCGTGGGTTCATATCCCGGCTCCGCCAGTTGTCAGCTGTGTGACCTTGGGCAAGTCACTTAACTTCTCTGGGCCTCAGTTACCTCATCTGTAAAATGGGGGTTGACTGTGAGCCCCCCATGGGACAACCTGATCACCTTGTATCCCCCCCAGCACTTAGAACAGTGCTTTGCACATAGTAAGCGCTTAATAAATGCCATCATCATCATCATCATCATCATCACTTGTACATATTTACTATTCTATTTATTCTATTTTGTTAATATTTGTTATCTTGTTGTCTGTCTTCCCCTTCTAGACTGTGAGCCTGCTACTGGGTAGGGACCGTCTCTATGTGTTACCAACTTGTACTTCCCAAGCACTTAGTACAGTGCTCTGCACACAGTAAGCGCTCAGTAGATACGATTGAATGAATGAATGAATGAATGAATAACAAATACCATCATTATCCAGCGCTTAGAACAGTGCTTTGCACATAGTAAGTGCTTCATAAATGCCATTATTATTATTATTATTATTATTATTATTATGGGTGACAATTGGATACAACTGAAGAGTGTATGTATGAGGTTGGGGAGGGGAGCTGGGCCAAATTATTTTTTAGAAAAATGATGAGGGCAGCAGAGTGAAGTATGGACCGGAGATGGGTGAGGCTGGAGGCAGGAAGGTCAGGGAGAAGTCTGATGCCGTAGACCCTACAGGATATGAAGACTGCGTGAACCGGTGGCTTCCAAAGACCCCTAGTTCTCAAAATATACTATTAATGTCTTGAGGAGGCTTCCCAGTGCATGTAGGCCTAGTACAGTCTGAATGCGACAGGAGCCCGTGCAGTGAGCTAGATGGTACACACAACAAGACTTTTCTGGAATATCAACACAGGAGGAACCTAAGGGAACTCGTATTTCAGATGAAGCATGGCCTAGTAGAGAAGTAGCGAGGCCTATTGGAAGGAGCATGGGCCTGGGAGTCAGAGGACCTTCATGCAGTCATTCATTCAGTCGCATTTATTGAGCACTTATTGTGTGCATAGCACTGTACTAAGAGCTTGGGAAAGCACAATACAACAATAAACAGTGACATTCCATACCCATTACAGTGTTGGCACATATTAAGTGCTTAACAAATACCACAATTTCTATTAGTATTATTATTTTTAAAATGAATGGTGTGTTGTCAAAACCCTAACTAAAATTCCCCTCAGGATGAATTTGTCAATTTGGGGGGAGGTTTCCTTTTCCCCTCTGGTCTCAAGTAGGTCACAAGCCCTACTGTGACCCTTATTTTGACCTTTGCTAATGAGGAATTCTTCATAAAGACCAAATAGGGTTTGAATGAGCTGTAAAAGATCAGGAGGACCATTTAGCATAATTCATTACATGAAAAAGGACAAGGCAAGGCCCTTGTTAACAGGGTAATCTGGGAATAGAGTGACAGATATAAATACCTCTTTCTCACACATAGTTTAAACAGAAGTCCTTTCCATTAGCATGGAAACTTCACATCAGTCAATCAATTAATCCTATTTATTGACTCCTATGGTTACCATCATCATCATCAGTCGTATTTATTGAGCACTTACTGTGTGCAGAGCACTGTACTAAGCACTTGGGAAGTACAAGTTGGCAACATATAGAGACAGTCCCTACCCAATGGTGGGCTCACAGTCTAAAAGGGGGAGACAGAGAACAAAACCAAACATACTAACAAAATAAAATAAATAGAATAGATATGTACAAGTAAAATAAATAGATGAATAAATAGAGTAATAAATATGTACAAACATATATACATATATACAGGTGCTGTGGGGAAGGGAAGGAGGTAAGATGGGGGGATGGAGAGGGGGACGAGGGGGAGAGGAAGGAAGGGGCTCAGTCTGGGAAGGCCTCCTGGAGGAGGTGAGCTCTCAGTAGGGCCTTGAAGGGAGGAAGAGAGCTAGCTTGGCAGATGGGCAGAGGGAGGGCATTCCAGTCCTGGGGGATGAGGTGGGCCGGGGGTCGATGGCGGGACAGGCGAGAACGAGGTACGGTGAGGAGATTAGAGGCAGAGGAGCAGAGGGTGTGGGGTGGGCTGTAGAAGGAGAGAAGGGAGGTGAGGTAGGAGGGGGCGAGGTGATGGAGAGCCTTGAAGCCCAGGGTGAGGAGTTTCTGCCTGATGCGCAGATTGATTGGTAGCCACTGGAGATTTTTGAGGAGGGGAGTAACATGCCCAGAGCGTTTCTGGACAAAGTTAATCCGGGCAGCAGCATGAATTATGGATTGAAGTGGGGAGAGACACGAGGATGGGAGATTAGAGAGAAGGCTGATGCAGTAGTCCAGATGGGATAGGATAGGATAGGAGGCAGAGGAGGAGCCCAAGGAGGAGACTGAGAATGAGTGGACAGAGAGATGAGAGGAGAACCAGGAGTGGACAGTGTCAGTGAAGCCCAAAATGGATAATGTTTCCAGGAGAAGGGGGTGGTCCACAGTATCAAAAACAGTTGAGAGGTCGAGGAAGATTAGGATGGAGTAGAGGCCCTTGGATTTGGCAAGAAGGAAGTCATTGGCGACTTTTGAACGGGCGGTTTCTGTAGAGTGAATGGATGGCAGCCAGATTGGAGGGGGTCAAGGAGAGAATTGGAGGAGAGGAATTTGAGAGAGTGGATGTAGACAACTTGCTTGAGGAGTTTGGGGAGGAATTGTGGGAGGGAGTTGGGGTGGTAACTGAAGGGAGCCATGGGGACAAGGAATGCTTTGTTTTAGGATAGGGGAGACATGGGCATGTTTGAAACCAGCAGGGAAGAAGCCACTGGAGACCAAACAATTGCAGGTGGCTGTTAGGGAGGGAATAATAATAATAATTGTGGTATTTTTTAAGCACTTACTATGTGCCAGGCACTATACTAAGCACTTGGGTAGATAAAAGCTAATCAGGTTGGACACAGTCCGTGTCCCACATGGGGCTCCCAATCTTAATCCCCATTTTACAGATGAGGTAGCTGAGGCACAGAGAAGTGGCATGACTTGCCTAAGGTCACAGATAAATATAAGATATTGGGTCACACACAGCCCCTGCAAAACACGGAGCTTGTGGTCAAAGGGCAGTTAGAACATCTATTTATTCTCTGTTTTAAAGGTGGGGAACTTCAGAGGAGGCTCAGAGCATTAAGGTGACTTGCCCAAGGTCACACAGCAGGTAAATGGCAGAGCCAGAATTAGAACCCAGGTCTTTAGAGTCCCAGGCTGATTCCCCACTGCCAAAGAGCGCTACAAACTTTCTCCATCACTGGCACTGGACTGAATTCCCAGCTGACTGGAATGGGGTGTTTGTTTGAATACTATGTTTTAGAGAAACTTGATAACCCTTTAGAGTTATCAAAACTTTAGAGTTTTAGAGAAACTTGTCTCCCCCCCTAAACTGTGAGCTCGTTGTTGGGTAAGGACCGTCTCTATATGTTGCCAACTTGTACTTCCCAAGCTCTTAGTACAGTGCTCTGCACACAGTAAGTGCTCAATAAATACGATTGAATGAATGAATGAACCCTTTAAGATAAAAAAAATAGGCAACTCATTGGAATTGTATCCGCTTGCTCAAAGGTTATTACTATTTGCAATTGTGAGAAGCAGCGAGGTCGAGTGGAAAGAGCACAGTCCTGGAAGTCAAAGGACCTGGGTTCTAAATCCTACTCCACCACTTGTCTGCTGAGTGACTTTGGGCAAATCACTTAACTGCTCTGTGCCTCAGTTACCTCATAGTAAAAATGGAGATTAAGACGGTTAGCCCCACATGGGACATAGACTGTGCCCAACCTGATTAACTTGTAACTACTCCAGCGCTTAGCATAGTGCCTAACACATAGTAAGTGCTTAACAAATACCACTGAAAAGAATGTTTCAGTAGACCACTTGTAAATTATGGTGTTATTTTGTGCCTTTTATTTTGGCAAGTTGCTGCTTTATAGAGACAAATTCACAATGAGGAACACAATAAGATTTAAAGAAATTGTGATTTAGGAAGAACGTCTTCATCTGAGACAAGTGAGGTGAGTCTTAAAAGAAAACTATACAAAACAAATGATTTATAAAGAAAAACTCTGAAAGAATATTTGTGATAACATCTTGGAAAACAACAGTTAACAGTTTCTTACTCCCGGCAATGAAATGAACATTTATTAGACTTACTCTGTCATTTTAAGTACAGTTGACAGTATTTGAATGGTGGCCCAATTCATAGAAAATCCATGCATTATTCATAAGTGATTTTCAGGCACTCATAATAGTGCAGAATTTATTCTCCCCAAAGAAAACATCTATGTTCAGCATGGCCATAAAGCCCCCTATTTTTGTTTACACAAAGTTTCAAATGGCCATTACATATTCAAGTAGAGAACAGCCTAAATGTGGTTTCTCTCTTTAGTCATGCAAAGCAAAGCTCTACCAAGGCTTGAACTGTGTGCTTCGATCCTCTGCTCAGGTATCTTGGAGAACCAACTATTTACAGAGGTCATGGGTTCTAATTCCGGCTCTGCCACTTGTCAGCTATGTGACTGGGCAAGTCACTTCACTTCTCTGGGCCTCAGTTACCTCATCTGTAAAATGGGGATTAAGACTGTGAGCCCCACGTGGGACAACCTGATCACCTTGTATCCCCCCAGCACTTAGAACAGTGCTTTGCACATAGTAAGCGCTTAACAGATGCCATCATTATTATTATTATTTTAGCCTGGCCAAGTGGATCAATCAAGGCCTGGGAGTCAAAAAGTCAGGGGTTCTAGTCCCAGCTCTGCCACTTGTCTGATGTGAGACCTTGGGCAAATCACTTCATTTCTCTGGGTCTCAGTGACCTCATCTGGAAAATGGGGACTAAGAGTGTGAGCCCCATGTGGGACAGGGACTGTATCCAACCTGATTAACTTCTATCTACCCCAGTACTTAGAACAGTGCTGGGCACATGGTAAGCACTTGAGAACCATAACTATTATTATTATTGTTGTTACACTCAGATTGACATAGTCCCTGTCCCACATGGGCCTCACAGTCTAAAGGGAACAAAGAAGCAGCATTGCCTAGTGGATAGAGTACGGCCTTGAGATTCAGAAGGACCTGGTTTCAAATCCCAGCCCTGGCATTTGTTGGCTTTATTCATTCATTCAGTCAATCGTATTTATTGAGTGCTTACTGTGTGCAGAGCCTTGAACTAAGCACTGGGGAAAGTAATAATAATGATGGCATTTGTTAAGCGCTTACTACATGCAAAGCACTGTTCTAAGCGCTGGGGAGGATACAAGGTGATAAGGTTGACCCATGTGGGGCCAACAGTCTTAATCCCCATTTTACAGATGAAGTAACTGAGGCACAGAGAAGTTAAGTGACTTGCTGACAATTGGCGGAGCCGGGACTTGAACACATGACCTCTGACTCCCAAGCCCGGGCTCTTTCCACTGAGCCATGCTGCTTCAATGCAACAACAAACAGACACAGTCCCTGCCCATAAGGAGCTTACAGTCTAGAGCTCCTTGTGTGATCTTGAGCAACACACTTCACTTCTCTGGGCCTCAGTTACCTACTCTGTAAAATGGGGATTAAGACTGTGAGCCCCATGTGGGACCTGGACTGTGTCCAACTTGACTGGGTTGTATCTACCCCAGTGCTTAGTACAGTGCCGGGCACATTGCATGGGCTTAACAAATGCCATTAAAAAAGAGAGAACAGGTATTTAATTGCAGATAAGAAACCGAGGCAGAGAGCTGTTGAATTATAATAATAATAATAATAATTCTGGTACCTGTTAAGTGCTTACTATGTGCCAAACACTATTCTAAGCGCTGGGGTAGATATAAGGTAATCCGGTTGTCCCACTGCGGGCTCACAGTCTCAATCTCCATTTTAAAGATAAAGTAACTGGGGCCCAGAGAATCAGTCAATCAATCAATCGTATTTATTGAGCGCTTACTGTGTGCAGAGCACTGTACTACACAGTAGGGCCTTGAAGGGAGGAAGAGAGATAGTTTGGACTGTGAGCCCCATGTGGGACAACCTGATCACCTTGTATCCTCCCCAGCACTTAGAACAGTGCTTTGCACATAGTAAGCACTTAACAAATGCCATTATTATTATTATTATTGTTATTATTATTATTATTGTTATTATTATTATTATTCTCCTGGCCTCATTTACCTCATCTGTAAAAAATGGGAATTGAGTATGAGCCCAATGTGGGACAGGGACTATGTCCCGCTTGATTAACTTGTATCTACTCCAGTGCTTAGAACAATACTTTACATATAATATGTGCATAACAAGTATCGTTATTATTATTATTATCCCCCCAAGTAGTAATGATGGTTTTTGTTAAGCAGTTACCATGTGCCAAGCACTGTTCTAAGCACTTGGGAGGATACAAGGTAGTCAGGTTGTCCCATGTGGGGCTCACAGTCTTACATTTTACAGTTGAGGGAACAGAGAAGTACTTAGTACTTAGTACAGTGCTCTGTCAGTCAGTCGTATTTATAGTGCACTTACTATGTACAGAGAAGCAGCGTGGCTCCGTGGAAGGAGCACGGGCTTGGGAGTCAGAAGTCATGGGTTCAAATCCCCGCTCCGCCGCTTGTCAACTGTGTTACTTTGGGCAAGTCACTTCACTTCTCTGTGCCTCACTTACCTCATCTGTAAAATGGGGATTAAGACTGTGAGTCCCACGTGGGACAACCTGATCACCTTGTATCCTCCCCAGCGCTTAGAACAGTGCTTTGCACACAGTAAGCTCTTAATACCAAAATTATCATTATTATTACAGAGCACTGTACTAAGAGCTTGTGAGAGAATATAACAGACACATTCCCTGTCCACAGTGAGTTTACAGTCTAGAGGGGGAGACAAGCATTATTATAAATAAATAAAATTAGAGCTATGAACATAAATGCTGCACATAGGAAGCACTAAGATACTATTGAGGAGGATGATGATACCTCTAGGCAATTTTGCTTTTCTAAGCATGCTGACTCCAGGAAAATAATGATGTGCTAAATCATCTGAACTTATGTTTTCCTCCAGTGTTCATCACAAATTGCAAGTTCCATAGCCATCCATCAAATGCTTGAGGGCAAGGGAATTTATTCAACATATCTTAGTTGCCCATCAGTTGATGAGATACAGATGTAATCATCGATTTAAATATAAGTTAACTATAGTTTCATGCTATGAAGATATGGTAAGTGTGAAGTCAGATGACCCTGAATAGAAGGGGGAAATATCCTCAGTGATTTGGAAGCACCTTGAATGTGTGTGATCAGGAAATAATTCTATACCTAAAATAGAAGGAGACTAAGTCCAAAACTAATAATAATAATAGTATTTGTTAAGTGCTTACTATGTGCTAAGCACTGTTCTAAGCTCTGGGGTAGGTACAAGGTAATCAGGTTGTCCCACGTGGGGCTCACAGTCTTAATCCCCATTTTACAGGTGAGGGAACTGAGGCACAGAGAAGTTAAGTGGTTTGCCCAAGGTCACACAGCAGACAAGTGGCAGAGGCGGGATTAGAACCTACTTCCTCTGACTCCCAAGCCCGTGCACTTTCCACTAAGCCACACTGCTTCACTGATGACAATAATAATAATAGTAATACAATCATAATGAAAATTGGGGTATTTGTTAAGCTCTTATTCTGTGTCAAACACTGTTCTAAATTCTGAGGAAGATACAAGATAATCAGATCAAACAGTACCCGGTCCCACAGAGGGTTGACAATCTAAGTAGGAAGGAGAACAGGTATTAAAGCCCCATTTTACAGATAAGGTAACTGAGGCACAGAGAAGTGAAGAGACTTGCACAAAGTCACACAGCAGGCATGAGTTGGAGTGAGGATTAGAACCTGGGTCTTTTGACTCCCATGTCTGAGGTCTTTCCACCAGGCCAGGCTGCTCCTCCATAATTCATACGGCAGGCAAAGATGTAATAAATATATGTCAGGGTAAGGCTTCAAACATAAACCAATCCAGCTCATCAGTGCAAAGACAAAATGGTTTTTCAAGCTTGCTTATCATCCCATTTCCCCATTTCTATTCTGTCCCTGCTGGCATTTCAGTTTGTTTCTACCACTTTTCCGCCCCGTGATTTTGAGGCCAAGATGTGGTTAAGGTGAAAGTCACCACAACTGTTATTTGAACAAACATCTTAAGAACTTTGGCATGTTCTTTCTCCTTTAAGCGATAATATGATTCTTAGTAATGTTTCCCAAGAACTTGACTCCCAGATGCCGACCATAACCCAGAGCGTCCATTTACTGGGGAAGGAGCGTGACCTAGTGGATAGACCACCAACCTGGGAGTCAGAGGACCTGGGTTCTAAACCTGGTTCTGCCCCTTGTCTGCTGTGTGACCTTGGGCAAATCACTTTACTGCTCTGTGCTTCAGTTTCCTCATCTGTAAAATAGGGATTAAGACTACGAGCCCTATATGGGATAGGGACTTTGTTCAACCCAATTACCTTGTATCTTCGCTAAGGCTTAGTACGGTGCCTGGCACGTAATAAGTGCGTAACAAATACCTGCCACACGCACAGAAAAAAAAGCTCTTTGGAGACATAAGAAAGCAACAGCGATGGATAGGCGAGGAGAGGCAGAAGAAGGAGCAGAGGCCTGGGCATCAGAGAGCCTAGGTTCTAAACCCAACCCCACCACTTGTCTATTGAGTGTGCTTCAGTTTCCTCATCTGTAAAATGGGGAGATGACTTGGGCCCAACAAGATGAACACGTTATCTGCCCCAACGCTTAGTACAATCCTTGACTCAGTAAGTGCTTAACAAATTCATTCATTCATTCAATCATATTACTGAGCACTTACTGTGTGCAGAGCACTGTACTAAGCGCTTGGGAAGTACAAGTCGGCAACATATAGAGACGGTTGCTACCCAACAAAAGGCTCATGGTCTAGAAGGAGGAGACAGACAAGAAAACAAATATGTACATCATTAACAAAATAAATAGAATAGTAAATATTTACAAGTAAAATAGAGTAGTAAATCTGTACAAATATATACAAGTGCTGTGGGGAGGGGAAGGACATAGGGTGGGCAGATGGGGAGGAGGAGAAGGAGAGGAGGAGATACCAAATACCAGCTATATACCAGCCAAATACCCCCCCACACACACACCCTCCCCCCCCATATCTTCCTCTCGCACACATCTACTCTCTTGTGCTCTCTTTCTCTCACTCACACACACATAGGCACACACACACACAAAGTAATAATAATAATATAGTAATGATGGCATTTGTTAAGCACTTACTATGTGCAAAGCACTGTTCTAAGCACTGGGGAGGATGCAATCAATCAATCAATCATATTTATTGAGTGCTTACTGGGTGCAGAGCACCGTACTAAGCGCTTGGGAAGTACAAGTTGGCAACATATAGAGACGGTCCCTACCCAATAGGGGGCTCACAGTCTAGAATATACAAGGTGATCAAGTTGTCCCACGTGGGGCTCACAGTCTTAATCCCCATTTTCCAGATGAGGGAACTGGGGCACAGAGAAGTTAAGTGACTTGCCCAATGTCACACAGCTGACAAGCGTCAGAGCCGGGATTTGAACCCATGACCTCTGACTCCCAACCCCGGGCTCTTTCCAGTGAGTCACGCTGCTAATCTGTATGTGTACTCTCTCTCTCTCTCTCTCTCTCTCTCTCTCTCTCTCTCTCACACACACACACACACACACACTCTGATAGGTTTCCACCATCTTCCTCTCACCACACACATCTGCTCTCTTCATTCATTCATTCAGTCGTATTTATTGAGTGCTTACTGTGTGCAGAGTACTGTACCAAGCTCTTGGGAAGTACACGTCGGCAACATATAGAGACCGTCCCTACCCAACAACGGGCTCTCTCTCTCTCTCTCTCTCTCTCTCTCTCTCTCTCTCTCTCTCTCTCTCTCTCTCTCTCTCTCTCTCAGACAGCCCCCCCCCCCACACACACACAGTATCCCCACCAGTACCATCCTCTTCCCCTCTTACCTATATAGGTGCTCTTGCCAAAAATGCTAAAAGATTTATTTTAAGCCAGTGCTTTTTGCGAGTTCTCTCATTTTATAATGGAATTTTTTAAGCACTTCCTATGCGCCAAGCACTGTATTAAGCTCCAGGGTAGAGATCAGATAATCAGGTTGGACACGGTCCCTGTCCCACATGAGGCTCACGGTCTTAATCCCCATTTAACAGATGAGGGAACTGAAGTGACATGCCCAAGGACACCCAGCAGACAAGTGGCAGAGCTGAGATTATAACCCATGGCCTAACTCCTTTCCACCAGGCCTTGTTGCTTCCAATTTTAGAAAACATCCTTAACCAGCCGAATTTCCTTTCTTGCACATCATCATAACTCAGAAACATATCTCAGCCTCACTTCTCCCATCAGTAAACTGGGGAAAATGAGGGATGATTTCCCATTTTGAATCTTTTTTTTTTTAACGGTATTCGTTAAACACTTACTACGTGCCAGGCACTGTTCTAAGCGTGGGTGGCAGAGCCAGAATTAGAACCCAGGTCCTTCTGACTCCCAGGCCTATGCTCTATCCACTAACCATGTTGTTTTTTCAGTGATCCGTCATGTGCTCTTCTCAGTCCTCACTTCCACCAATCAGTCCATTAGTGGTATTTTTTGAGTGCTTCTGTTTGCAAAGCACTGTATTCTATCCACTATGTCATGAGAAGCAACATGGCATAGTGGATAAAACATGTGCCTGGGAGTCAGAAGGTCATAGATTACAATCCCGGCTCTGCCACTTGTCTGTTGTGTGACCTTGGGCAAGTCACTTCACCTCTCTTTGCCTCAGTTCCCTCATCTATAAAGTGAGACTCTGAGCCCCAAGTGGGACAGGGACTGTATCCAACCCGATTTGCACATATCCACCCCAGCACTTAGCATAGTGCCTGGCACATAGTAAATGCGTGACAAATACCATAATTATTATTATTAAGTTCTTGGGAGAGTATGATATAACAGAGTTGACCAGAACTGCCACTTGAGGATCATTTAAAAAAAGAGAAGGATGCAGAGTTGCCCCAGGGAATAATAATATCTGCCCCTTTCTTTGCAGGAATTGCGGAAAGAGTGAAAAAACGAGTTGAAATAAGTGAATCATTTTTATCTCCTTGTAAAAAGCTGTTCTATAAGTATAGCCGTCTACTGAATGCATGTACATTTTTACGAAAATTGATAGAATGCTTGGCCATTTATGGTTACTAAATTCTTGCTTCAGTGGCAGTAAGTATATCATGCTATGCTCTTGGAAGGTGTTTCTGAATATCATGTGGAGTTCAACCTTGGATAATCTTAATGAAAAGAATATTGGCTGATATATCAAAGTGAAGTGAAAAGATAAAAATGAAACCGCTGCCTTCTCCCTCCGTCTTTTTTATGTTGTAACATTTATCGAAAGGGATTTGACATCTCTCCATTTTAGGGTCCTTTGGAAATTTTGGAGGAGGTGGCTTTTTAAAAACCTGTCACGTTAATGGAAACTGCATTAGAAACAATGCTCGACTAATCACAACTTGTCAACGTTTCCAAGCCATTTGAGTAACGGTCAGAAAGTTCGTGAATCAATCTTTTTGCCCTTTTGTTAAACCATATGGAATTTTTCAAATAGCTATTTATGAGATCCTAATGTGTTTATTTTTACAATAAATTGGATTTATTTCTGAATATATAGGTTTCATAAGAAAATAAATAGTAAAGATTATAAGGATAACCTTTCTATGCAATTTGCACAGGCTTAATTTAAGAAACGCTACATTCTTTTTACTGTCAATGAAACATTTGGTGGTGTGCTAATCTTTAGTTTATAGTTTCAAAAACCATGGTCATTAAATACACACTGTTTTATAGGTGAATTATTCATTAAGAAAAATGAATTGGGTTAGTTAGAAGTGACCGTCTTTCACTTGTAATAACAATAGGGATAATTTCTTGAATTTGCAATTTTTTTGTGTTCTGGAGGGCTTTTCTCATTTGTTTTTCTCAAACTGTGCCTACTGACAGAATGATAAAGGTATTTTGTCATTCAAATTTAAATTCATATTTGCCCTTGGTTCTCCTTGTGATTTGCATTCCACTCTTTCCCGGTCAATTTTCCAAGCTTGGATCAGATTCTGAGGTCTGTTGCATAGGATCCTGAATCATTTCTGTGAGAGAAAGACAATGAGCATTAACGTGGCTTAGTGTAAAGAGCCCGGCCTGGGGAGTCAGAGATCATGGGTTCTAATCCTGGCTCCACCACTTATCAGCTGTGTGACTTTGGGCAAGCCACTTAACTTCTCTGTGCCTCAGTTCCCTCATCTGTAAAATGGGGATTAAGACTGTGAGCCCCACGTCGGACAAACTTGTATTTACCCCAGCTCTTAGAACAGTGCTTGGCACATAGTAAGTTCTTAACAAATACCATCATTATTATTATTATGTTTCACCCATAAATGCTGTGGGGAATATCAGTCTAATCCTCCCAACATTATCATTTTCATCTCATTTTTCTGTTTACCTTGTTCTCTTTATTGGCTTGAAAGCTTTTATTTTGATTGATCGCAAAATTCTTCATGCATTTGCTTCACCGAGGGTCCATTGTCCTTCGTTCGCTGAGATCCAAATATTCATTTTTATTAGGCGAGAAATGGTGTCCACTGACAGATAGGCATGTAATTTGGGTGAAAAATGTTTTTGCTCTATCATTAACACTGGGTTGTTTGTCTATTGGATCCGTGACCTTTTTGATGGCAAGAGAGGTTTCCCTGGGAGAGTTTTTAATATTCCTCTTTTCCCATTAAAACAAGGAGCAACAGTTTTGGGGGCCTCTACTGTTTCGCTTTGATATGAATAGATAAATTGTCAAAGCTTCCAAAAAGAATGTTGTCACATTACCGGGCTCTGTTGTGAACAACAGTAACTTCAGTGTTCTGGCTGGCGAACAGAAATTGTCCACATTTAGTGACACAGCCCCTGTTCTCATCCTTCAGTTGAATTTAATGAGCTATAACGCAGTGCTGGGAGGCAGAAGAATAGGGTTAGTGTGTATTGAGCCGGGGCGATATGCAACGTTATTGTCTTCAGCTGTGCCCTTTTCCACCACTCTCTCCGTATAGTTGAGGTTGTGGCAGGGATGTGTGCGCAGCCCAGAATGTACAGCTGTGAAAGTGAATCTCGAGAGAGAGAAACCTTTCTCTAAGAGCGTCTGAGAAATGAAAAGAAGTCCGTTTGAGGCATTGAAAAGTTTACGGGTACAAAGCCCTGAAATCCAACTGAGACGGCACTGTCTTAAGACGCCTTCTGTCTTCACACTGATTTTCTCCTGATTTGCGGTCAGCCTACACTGTACTGGTTCGCTTTCAATACTCATGAAGCCCAAATTAGTCTCTGCACCTAGAAAGTTCTCAATAAAGTGCTCAATAAATAATCAATAAAAACACATATTCATGCAGTGTTCCATATTTTTGCAAAAACTCCTCACTATTGGCTTTAGAGCTCTCCATCCCCTCGTCCCCTCCTACCTCACCTCCCTTCTCTCCTTCTCCATCCCAGCCCGCACACTCCACTCCTCTGGTGCCTCTAACCTTCTCGCTGGGCCTCGTTCTCGCCTGTCCTGCCATCGACCCCTGGCCCATGTCCTACCTCATATCTGCCAAATTAGCACACTTTCCCCCTTCAAAGCCCTACTGATAGCTCACCTCCTCCAGGAGACCTTCCCAGACTGAGCCCCCCTTTTCCTCTGCTGCTCCACCCTTCCCCATAGCCCCCAAACCCTCCCTCTGCTCTACCCCCTTTCCTGCCCCACAGCACTTGTGTACATATGTACATATTTATAAGTCTATTTATTTTTAGTAATGATGGGTATATATCTAAAGTTTTATATATTTATATTGATGCTATTAATGACTGCTTACTTGTTTTGATATCTGCCTCCCTCCTTCTAGACTGTGAGCCTGTTGTTGGCAGGGATTGTCTCTATTTGATGCTGAATTGTACTTTCCAAGTGCTTAGTACAGTGCTCTGCACGTAGTAAGCACTCAATAAATACAATTGAATGAGTGAATGAATGAATGAAATACCACTGAACGATTAATCACGAGGGCTTGGATTTTACAAGACTAAGTTTTAGAATTTTGTTTCCCCGGCTATGGATAGACTCGTCATCTCCCTCTTACTGCACATGTCAGGAGCAAGGAGCATGGGCTTGGTAATAAAAATTATGATTAACAATAATAATTATGGTATTTGTTAAGCAATTACTAAATGCTAGGCACTGTACTACTAAGTGCTGGGGTGGATACAACAAATCGGGTTGGACACAGTCCCTATCCCCATTTTACAGATGAGGTAACTGAGGCCCAGAGAAGTGAAGTGACTTACCCAAGGTCACACAGCAGACAAGTGGCAAAGCCAAGATTAGAACCCATGACTTTCTGACACACAGGCCCGCTCTCTATGCACAGTGCCATAAAGTCGGGTACCACAGCTTCTGGGATTTGGGCAAAAGCTATCTCTTTCCATGCACAACTGCACTCCATCATGTCTCTGAAAATACTTCAGAAAGACCCCTGGAGAGATCCAGAAAGAGATCACTTTTGCCCAAACTCCAGATGCTTTGGTACACGACTAGGTGTTTGGGAAATAAAGAATAAAGAATTGCTAAGTTCTCTCCCTCCTCATTAGGAGCAAGATATTAGTGGGAGGCAGAGGAAGGAAGACTAGTATTTTGAGGAGGGAGGGTACTTACCAGTTCTTAATTCTTTATTTCCCAAGCACCTAGTTCAGTACACCAAACCAAGCAGACACTCAATAGATGATTCCCCTACTACTGGATGATCAGTTAATATTGTCTTATCCCGTCGAGTCGTTTCCAACCCATAGTGACGCCATGGACGCATCTCTCCCAGAATGTCCTGCTCTCCATCTGCCTCTGACTCCCAGGCCAATGCTCTATTCATGAGGCGAAAGCAACAGTAACAATGTGTGGTATTTGTTAAGCACTTATTATGTGCCAAGACCTGTGCCAAGGTAAATATAAAATGATTACATCAGAAAAAATCCCCATTCCACACAAAGTCAGATGGAGGACAGGTTTTTAATCCCTGGAGAAGTGGCACTTAGTGGCTAGGGCCCAGGCGTCAGAGTCAGAAGGACATGGGTTCTAATCCCATCTCTGCCGCATGTCGGCTGTGTGACCTTGGGCAAGTCACTTCACTTCTCCTTGCCTCAGTTCCCTCAGCTGTAAAATGGGGATAAAGGCTGTGAGCCCCTTTGGTACAAGGACTGTGTCTAACCTCATTAATTGTATCTCCCCCAGCACTTAGAACAGTGCTTGGCACATTGTCTTGTTTTATGCCTTCACGTTGTTTCCGACCCATAGCAATGCCATGGACACATCTCTCCCAGATCACCCCACTTCCATCTGCAATCATTCTGGTAGTGGATCCACAGAGTTTTCTTGGTAAAAATCTGGAAGTGGTTTACCATTGCCTCCTGCCATGCAGTAAACCTGATTCTCCACCCTCGACTCTCTCCTGTGCCTCTGCTGCCAGTACCAGTGAGTTTTGACTTGTAGCGGATTGCCTGCCACTCGGTAGCCACTGGCCAAGCTCGGAATGGAATGGACAGGCCTCTGCTTCACTCTCCCTCCCGTTGCCAAAACTGGTAGAGTGCTGGAAACTCTCCTGGTGCAACCTGGAATGGTGGCTCAGTTAGTACCACTGATTAAGAATGAAAAGGTTTTCCTGGCTGAACTTAGAAAAGTAAGAACCAGTTCTGTGTTGATGGAAGTCATTTCTTTATTGTGTCTTCCAATCTCCCACTAGGTCATAAACTCCTCGATTGCAGGATTGCAGTCCCTTCTAGACTGTGAGCCCGCTGTTGGGTAGGGACCGTTTCTATATGTTGTCAACTTGTACTTCCCAAGCGCGTAGTACAGTGCTCTGCACACAGTAAGCACTCAATAAATACGATTGAATTGAATTCATTCATTCATCCAGTCGTATTTATTGAGTGCTTACTGTGTGCAGAGCACTGTACTAAGTGCTTGGAAAGTACAATTCAGCAACAAATAGAGACAATTGGAAAGTACAATTCAGCAACAAATAGAGACAACCCCTACTCAACAATGGACTCACAGTCTAGATGGGGGAAGACAGACAAAAAACCAAAGCAAAACAAGTAGTCAGGCATCAATAGCATCAATGTAAATAAATAGAATTATAGGTATATTCACATCATTAATAAACTAAATAGAATAATAAATATGTACATATATACAGAAGTGCTGTGGGCATGGAAGGGAGTATAGCAGAGGGAGGGACTTGGGGCGATTCGGAGGGGAGGAGGAGCAGAGGAGAAGCAGGGCTTAGTCTGGGAAGGCCTCCTGGAGGAGGTGAGCCTTCAGTAAGGCTTTGAAGGGGGAAGTGTCCCCCATCGGCCCCCAGCCCACGTCCTCCCCCTGGCCTGGAATGCCCTCCCTCTACACATCCACCAAGCTAGCTCTCTTTCTCCCTTCAAAGCCCCACTGAGAGCTCACCTCCTCCAAGAGGCCTTCCCAGACTGAGCCCCCATTTTCCTCTCCTCCTCCCCATCCCCCCGCCCTACCTCCTTCCCCTCCCCGCAGCACTTGTATATATATTTGTACAGATTTATTACTCTATTTTACTTGTACATATTTACTATTCTATTTACTTTGTTAATCATGTGCATAAAGCTTTAATTCTATTTGCTCTGACAATTTTGACACCTGTCTACATGTTTTGTTTTGTTGTCTGTCTCCCCCTTCTAGACTGTGAGCCAGTTCCCCTTCTAGACTGTGAGCCCGTTATTGGGTAGGGACTGTCTCTATATGTTGCCAACTTGTACTTCCCAAGTGCTTACTGCACACAGTAAGTGCTCAATAAATACGATTGAATGAATGAATGAATGAACTGATAGATTTTAAAAATAATGATAATTATGGTATTTGTTTGGTGCTTACTATCTGCTAAGCACTGTTCTGAGCACTGGCATAGATACAAGTTAATCAGGTTGTACACGGTCCCTGTCCCACATGAAGCTCTCAGTCTGTTGGAGGGAGTAGGATTGAATCTCCATTTAATAGATGAGGTAACTGAGGCATAGAGAAGTGAAGTGACTTGCCCAAAGTCACACAGCAAACACGTGGCAGAGCCGGAATGAGAACTCAGGTCCTCTGACTCCCAGGCCTGGGCTCTTCCCACTAGGCCACGCTGCTTTTCTGAGGTCCTGAATTAAAGACCTGCAAACTGTGTAAATGTGTTTGTTTTAATACATCAGAGTAAGAGTAGTCTTTTGGGTAGTGCCTAAGCAGCATAAGTGGAAAATTTTTGTCTCAAAGAAAACTGAGTCTCTTTCTTCTTAGTTTGAAATTCTGGTAAGCTCCGTATGCATCAGAGAGAATCATAGTATTCCTCCTTTGTTCAGACAACTGGGAAAAAAAAGTGTGACCTATCATTATAGAAGGAAGAGAAGACAGAGCTCTGATTCACATTTATGTGTTAGGCAGATGTGAACAGTTAAAGGAAGGGCTATAGGTCAGATATCACAATATGGCTGTTATTCACATGGCTAATACACATTATTCTCATGCCTAGCCTTTAAGTCATTCATTAGTGAGATTTGAATACATTCTACTATTTTTATTTTAAAATTTTGGGGTTTCCAACAAAAGTAATGTCATCTGAGCTGTTTCTTTTTTCCCTCAAGCAAATCCTTTAACGCTTACGAATTCTTTCATTGGAAGAGGATAAGATTCTATTTTGCAATGTATTGTAAAGTAGCAAAATTGTTTAGTATGTATTCTCTTGCAGCACTTAGTAATAATGTTAATGATGGCATTTGTTAAGCACTTATTATGTGCAAAGCACTGTTCTAAGCGCTGGGGGGGGTATACAAGGTGATCAGATTGTCCCACGTGGGGCTCACAGTCTTAATCCCCATTGTACAGATGAGGTAACTGAGGCACAGAAGAGTTAAGTGACTTGCCCAAAGTCACACAGCTGACAAATTGCGGAGCTGGGATTTGAACCCATGGCCTCTGACTCCCAAGCCTGGGTTCTTTCAACTAAGCCACACTGCTTCTCCTTAGTACAGTGCCCTGTATACAGTAAGCACTTAATGAATACACGACTACTACTGGTATAGCTCATCAATGGTCACCTCGGAATAACCAACTGGCTTCAGGGAAGGAATATAGAAATGATCATGGTATTTGTTAGGCGCTTACTATGTGCCAAGCACTGTACTAAGCACTGGGTTTGTAGATACACTGCAGTCACAGTCTAAGTAGGACAGAGAACAGATAACTCCCCATTTTGCTGATGAAGGAACTGAGGCACAAAGAAGTTGTTACTTGCCCTAAGTCACATAGCCAACAAGAAGTGGAGCAGGGATTAGAACCCAGGTCCTTTGACTACCAGGCCTGTGCTCTTTCCTTAGGCCACACTGCTTGGATTAAAAAATACTTCCAGGAAAAACAAAAAAACAAATCTAAGCCTTATGTGTTCTAGGTTAATCACCACATCAGTTAATATCGGGTCTCATTTAATTTCTAAAACTACTGGCCAGGGTCTGAATCTCCTCATTTTGGTACATTTATGAGTTCCGCCCTTCACCATCTTTCAGATAAGAGTTCGAACACATGTGGTTTCCTGTGATAGGTGGCCCTGCTGATGATTCTGGTGAAATGTATGCACGAAAATGAATAATACATTGTTCCCTCTGTCCTTTACAAAGAATTTCTTTCTATTCCAAAGGAGCCAAGTGTATAGTTAATGCCCAGTGGGCCCGAGTCACTAGTTAAAAGTGAAATAAATCCATGTCGATGTTGTCCTGGAAATCTTAATTAGTGATTCCAGGAGATGGGTTTCTCCAGGCTGGTTCGGCCTGCGTGCCGCTTTGGCTTTCTATATTTGGTTAGTGAAATGCTCCAATGCAGTCATCCTGACAGTGGGTTTATTTACCCCTAGTGAGAACGCAGGCTCGGGTGTTTTAATTTAATGGTTTCTACGAAGAGTGGATTTTTGTTTTCATCTGAAAAATTTCCAGAACCCAAATGTATCAGTACATTGGCTCCAATTTTGTTGCTGATGACGTTTCCCCTTGCCTCTTCCCCTCTCCTCTTTCCTCTCTCCTTTTCCTCCTCCTCTTGGCCCTCTCCTCTGTCCCTTTGCCTCTTTTCCCTTCCCTTCTTTCTCCTCCCTCTCCTTCCTATCTTTTCACCCTTCTTTCCTCCCTCTCTCCTTGCTTCCCTCTCCCCTTTTCTCCCTCCCTCCCATCCCTTCCTCTCTTCTTCCCTCCTTCCCCTCTTCTTCCCTCCTTCCCATCCTTTCTTACCTCTTTCCTCCCTTCTTCTTTTCCCCTCAGCTGTGCTTTAATGAGTTAGGGGATTACCAAGCCTCCAAACTTCGAGACACAGAAATTTCTCAGATTCTCTTGTCCAACTTTTTTCTTTTGTTCAGCAGGATTCAGTATGGAGCTTTTAAGGGCAGCTGTTTTCCTGTCACTTATGTAAAATAAAATCAATATTCATTTAAAAGGGCTACTTGATACTCAACAGTAAGCCATCTGTGTGGGATTTGGTGTTCACTGAGAAGGGAAATCGAGTAGGTAACAATAGAACAATCATAAAAACAAGAACAAAATGAACAGTCCGTCTAGAAGCTGGGCGAAACGGCCCACAGCCCAGATTAGATCCATTGCCGACTAGGCCCAAGATGAATATGGGAAATGATGAAGGATTCACTTAATTACTGCAAGGAGCCCAGGAAAACTGGCTGAGAATTCCATGTAAAAGTGGACCTTCTCCCATGATGACTACAATTACACTGCACATAATTACCGGCAGTACTTCAGCATGGACTAAGACATCAATTTAGTTCATAATAATAATTATGGGACATGGTAAGCGCTTATTATGTGCCAAGCCCTTTTTTAAGCGCTGGGGTAGACACAGGTTATCAGGTTGGACACAGTCCCTGTCCCACAGTGGGCTCACACTGTTAATCCCCATTTTAAACATGAGGTGACTGAGACCCAGGGAAGTGAAGTGACTTGCCCAAGGTCACACAGCAGACAAATGGCGGAGCCAGCAGGATGAGAACCCATGACCCTCTGACTCACGGACCCCTTCTCTAGCTACTACATCCTGCTCCTTTCTGGTAGCCAAATGAATATGAGGCCATGCCCAGAGGTCTGGACCATTTGGCTGGTGCCATTTGGATAATGAGAAATTACCATGATCTAAAGTGAGGACTTTTATAGAGTCCAAGGTCAGACTGGAGGGATTTTCATTGTTCTGGAGAAAGCAACCAGATGATCTAACACTGCTTTGACTGAACCAGCCCTTATGCCTTGTGGAACTTGCCTTGTAGATACTGCAACACACCTGATTTGAAATTTTAATCTCAAATAGTATGGGACAATGATGATATAATTAGAAAAAAATTGTTCTCTGAACACAGAGCACATTATATATAATTTTTAGCATGGTGCAGTGGCTAGAGCATGGGCTTGGGAGTCAGAAGGTCATGGGTTCTAATCCCACCTCCGCTAGTTGTCTGCTGTGTGACCTTGGGCATGTCACTTCACTTCTCTGGACCTCAGTTACCTCATCTGTATAATGGGGATTGAGCCTGTGAGCCCCATGAAGGACAAGGAACTGTGTCCAAACTGATTTGTTTGTATCCATCCCAGCGCTTAGTACAATGCCTGACACATAGTGAGTGCTTAAAAAATACCATTATTATCATTATTATTATTATAAGGGTGAAACATATTTCCTGACAGCATCTCTTCTCTAAACCCACTTCCAGAATATATTATATGAATCTTAACAGAATGGAGCATTAATCTACTGTGTTTAAAACTATCATAAACCAGGCGTAGGTATGTTAGATTGGTGGGCTACTTCATCACTGCTAGGTTTTTTATGGTATTTGATAAGCTCTTTACTATGTGCCAGATACTGTACTAAGGACAGCTAGGGTAGCTAGACTCTTATCAGGTCGGACATAGTCACTGTCCCACATGGGGCTCGCTGTCTTAATCCCCATTTTACAGGTGAGGTAACTGAGGCTGTGAGAATCAATCAATCAATCGTATTTATTGAGCGCTTACTATGTGCAGAGCACTGTACTAAGCGCTTGAGAGAAGCGCTTAACTTGTGAGAAGTTAAGTGACCTGCCAGAGATCACACAGCAGGCAAGTAGCAGAGTCAGAATTAGAACTCAGGTCCTTCTGACTCTCAGGCGTATGCTCTGTCGACTAGGCCATGCTGCTTACCATCTTCGAATGAACGGACTCAGTATATCATCATTTAAGTGATTTAAGTAGGGCTTTAAAGATGGAGAGAGTAACAGTATGTGAAAGGGGAAAGGAGTTCCGGGATAGGTGAGATTGAGTTACGGTGAATACATTGATATTCGAGGAGCACAGTGTGTGGGTTGGGTTGTAGTATGAGATCAGCGAGGTATGGTAGGATGTGCCAAGCTGATAAAATGGGCAGAGATTTAAGTGTACATTCACTGTGGGCAGGGAACGTGTCTGCTATCTCTAGTCTATTATACTCTCCCAAGTGGTTAGTACAGTGCCCTTCATATAGCAAGCATTCAATAAATACCGTAGATTGATTCGAAGATGCCACCATGACTTATTTTTTAATATGCATTTCTGTATTATTTTTACAGCATATATGCACTTTTATACTAATGTTCAATAAGTGTTATTTCGCTGCATGGACTATAAACCTGAAATTTACAAAAATGCAACGCGACCCAAAGTGCAGTGCAGTCCAATAAAGTGAAACCAGTATATAGTAAAATATATTTGACTAGCCTCAAAGTAAGATTAGTGAACTGAACAAAAAGAAACTCCTAACCCACATACCAAATCCTGTCATTTCTGGCTTCACAACATTTCTAGAGTCTGCTGTTTTCTCTCCATCCAGATGGCTACTGTGTTGACCCAAGCACTTATCCTATCCCACCTTGACTGCCGTATCAGTCTCCTCGCTGACCTCTCTGCTTTCCATCTCTCCCCACACCAGTCCATGTGTGACTCTGATGCCCTGATCATTTTTCTAAAAAAAAAAAACCGTTCAGTTCATGTCTCCCCTCTCCTCAAGAACCTCCCGTGATTACCCATCTACCTATGCATCATACAGAAATTCCTCAGCTTCAGCTTTAAATCACTCATTCACTTTGCCCCCTCATACCTCACTTCACTGATCTCCTCCAATCCAGTCCACACACTTTGGTCCTCTAGCAGCAGCTGGCTTACTGTGCCCTGATAATAATAAATGTGGTATTTGTTTAGCACTTACTATGTGCCAGGCACTGTGCTATACTAATTATATCTGTTGTTTTATTTATTTAAATTGATGTCTGTTTACTTGTATTGACCATGGCTCAATGGAAAGAGCACAGGCTTTGGAGTCAGAGGTCATGGGTTCAAATGTCGGCTCCACCAATTGTTAGCTGTGTGACTTTGGCAAGTCACTTAACTTCTCTGTGCCTCAGTTACCTCATCTGTAAAATGGGGATTAAGACCATGAGCCCCCCGTGGGACAACCTGATCACCTTGTAACCTCCTCAGCACTTAGAACAGTGCTTTGCACATAGTAAGTGCTTAATAAATGCCATCATCATTATTATTATTATGTCTGTCTACCCCCTCTCTAGGCTGTGAGCTCGCTGGGGTCAGGGATTGTCTCTCTTCATTACTATACTGTACTTTCCCAAGCGCTTAGTACAGTGTAAATTCTCGATTGAATGAATGAAAGATTACTAAGCGCTGGGATGGATACAAGCAAATCGGGTTGGACATGGGGCTCTCACATGGTGCTCACAGTCTTAATTCCTATTTTACAGATGAGGGAACCGAGGCAGAGAGAAGTGAATTAATTTGTCCAAGGTCACACAACAGAAAAGTAGCAGAGTCGGATTAGAACCCTGGTCCTTCTGACTCCCAGGCCCGGGATCTATCCAATAGGCCACACTGCTACACTTTGCTTGTCTATTTTATCAGTGATCCCTTTCCTATGTCCTCCCCCTAGGCTGGAACTCCCTCCCTCTCCTTATATGTTAGACCACCCGTCTCCCCACCATGGAATGGGCCTGGGAGTCAGAAGGTCATGGATTCTAATCCTGGCCCCACCTCTTATCTGCTGTGTGACCTTCAGCAAGTCACTTCACTTCCCTGGGACTCAGTTCTCACATCTGTAGAATGGGGATTGAGACTGTGAGTCTCACATGGGACAGGGACCGTGTCCAACCCGATTTGCTTGTATCCACCCCAGCACTTAGTACAATGCAAATAAGTACTAAGTAAGTACTTATGCAAGTAAATAAGCAAGTACCGACGCAAGTAAGCACTTATTAGTATTCAAAACCTTAAGAAGCCTTCAAGAAGGCTATATGCACTTTTATACTAATGTTCAATAAGTGTTATTTTGCTGCATGGACTATAAACCTGAAATTTACAAAAATGCAATGCGACCCAAAGTGCGGTGCAGTCCAATAAAGTGAAACCAGTATATAGTAAAATACATCTGGGAGAAGCAGCGTGGCTTAGTGGAAAGAGCACTCCCTAATTAAGCTCTCTTTTCTCTCACTCCCTCTTCCTCTGCAACGTCCACGATGCCCTTTGGATATTTGGTATTCACCCCAGCCTCAGCCCCACAGTAATAATAATGATAATGATAATAATAATGGCATTTATTAAGTGCTTACTATGTGCAAAGCACTGTTCTAAGCACTGGGGAGGTTACAAGGTAATCAGGTTGTCCCATGCGGGGCTCACAGATTTAATCCCCATTTTACAGATGAGGTAACTGAGGCCCAGAGAAGTTAAGTGACTTGCCCAAAGTCACACAGCTGATAAGTGGTGGAGCTGGTATTTGAACCCATGACCTCTGACTCCAAAGCCCATGCTCTTTCCACTGAGTCACGCTGCTTCTCAGTACTTATGTACATATCTGTAAATCATTTGGAAAGAGCCCGGGCTTTGGAGTCAGAGGTCATGGGTTCAAATACCAGCTCCACCACTTATCAGCTGTGTGACTTTGGGCAAGTCACTTAACTTCTCTGGGCCTCAGTTACCTCCTCTGTAAAATGGGGATGAAGACTGTGAGCCCCCCGTGGGACAACCTGATCACCTTGTTAACCTCCCCAGCACTTAAAACAGTGCTTTGCACATAGTAAGCACTTAATAAATGCTATCATTATTATTATTTGCAGTTTTAACTGTCTCCCCCTCTGCACTCTAAGATTGATGTGGGCAGAGAACGTGTCTACCATCTCTCTTCTCTTATACTCTACTTTTCCCAAGCTCTTAGTTCTGTGTTCTGAACAAAACAAGCACTCGATAATGATGATTGGCTGATTGAACAGGAAGGCCTGTATGCAGTATAGTTATATTGGTGTTCTGGCAACAAAGCCAGGATACTCTAGAGCAAGGCCGGTTTATGCTTGTACTCTCCCAAGTGCTCAGTACAGAGTTCTGCATATAGTAAGTGCTCAATAAATATGATTGAATGAATGAACTAATAACCAGATTATAAACTCCTTAGGAGAAGCAGGGTGGCTTAGTGGGTAAAGTCCGGGCCTGGGAGTTAAAAGGACCTACGTTCTAATTCCCGCTCTGCCACATGTCAGCTGTGAGACCTTGGGCAAGTCACTTCACTTCTCTGGCCTCAGTTACCTCATCTGTAAAATGGGTATTAAGAGTGTGACCCCCACATGAGACAGAGACTTTTTCCAACCTGATTAACTCGTATCTATCCCAGCATTTAGGACAGTACTAGGCACATAGTAAGAGTTTAGCAAGTACCAAAATTACCACCCCCTTCCCTCAAGACTGTAAGCTTGTTGTGGGCAGAGAATGTCACTTGTATTGTACTTTATTGCTTTATTGTACTTTTCCAAGCACTTAGTACAGTGGTCTGCCCACAGTAAGTGCTCAATAAATACGATAAATGAATGAATTACTATTACTTCTGATGGCAGGGATCATGCTTTTGGCCTGTATTGTATATTTGCGCTTACAGTGCACAGCGCTTAGGACAGTGCTCAGCACTTAGAAAAGTACTTGGCACATAGTAAGCTCTTAACAAATACCATCATTATTATTCCCAAACACCCCCTGTTCCTCCACCTCCCTCTAACCTCACTCCATCCTGCCACTCCCCCCTGCATTCACCCCCAACTCCTAATCTGAAGCGGCATGGTGCAGTGGATAGAGCATGGGCCTGGGATTCAGAAGGTCATGGGTTCTAATCCCAGCTCCACCACTTGTCTGCTGTTTGACCTTGGGCAAGTCACTTCACTTCTTCGGGCCTCATTTACCTCATCTGTAAAATGAGGATTGAGACTGTGAGCCCCACGAGGGACAAGGAACTGTGTCCAACCCAATTTACTTGTATCCACCCCAGCGCTTAGAACAGTGCCTGAAACATACTAAGCACTCATAAAATGCCACAATTATTATTATTATTATTAATTGTGCCTCAGCCTTAGAGGAAATCTTGTTTATTCTCTTCAAATGGCTAATAAGAACCCGAGACAGGCTGTCTTTGCATCCATGTTCCTCAGATTTCACTGGAGTTTGGAATTTGCCCAAAGACGGCCCTCTCTATTTAGAACATTTTGCACCATGGGTGTTACCACTAATGACAGAGTTCCAACTTAGAGGTCCCATTTGTACAACCTATAATTTTTATAGAAAAATATATCAATATCAGGGACTCATAATGAGTTGAAATCCACTGAATGCTGATGTTCTAAGTACATATTTTTCCCAGTATTGGAAAGTAGCGAGGGAGCTTTGCTGTCTTTAACTGCAAAATACTACTACTAATAATAATGATTATAATAATTGTGCTTTTTGTTAAATGCTTACTATGTGGCATATACTGTTCTAAGCCCTGGGGGAGATACAAGTTGAGCAGGTCCCACATGGGGCTCATAATCTCAGTAGGAGGGAGAATATGTATTGAATCCCCATTTTGTAAACAAGGGAACTGAGGCACAGTGAAGTGAAGTGTAATAATAATAATAATAATATTTGTTAAGTGCTTACTATGTGCCAAGCACTGTTCTAAGCCCTGGGGGAGATACAAGGTAATCAGGTTGTCCCACGTGGGGCTCACAGTCTTCATCCCCATTTTACAGATGAGGTAATTGAGACACAGGGAAGTTAAGTGACTTGCCCAAAGCCATACAGCTGACAAGTGGCGGAGCCGGGACTAGAACCCACGACCTCTGACTATCAAGCCTGTGCTCTGCACCGAGACACACGGCGTCTCATGCTTCTACATGTAGTGGAGCTGGGATAGAAACAGAAATATTAGTACTTTGACAAGAGTGAAACCATACATCCCAAATCATAGATAACTTTTGTTAGTATGACTATACTACTGACCACACTGAACAACAAAGTTTGGCCTTTCCAGACAGACAAGTGATAACATCCTCGAAGGAGATCTAATGTTTGGAGTCAAATTGTATCCATCAATCGGGTGACCTTTATTAAGGACTTGCCATGTTCAGAGCACTGTAATGAATGAGTGAAACAAACTAATAACACTCATTGAATACAACTGATCGATTACTAAGCATTTAGAAGAATACAATACAACAGAGTTGATAGACTTATTCCCTGCCCACAACCTTACAGTCTTCTAGACTGTGAGCCTGTTATTGGGTAGCGACTGTCTCTATATGTTGCCAACTTGTACTTCCCAAGCGCTTAGTACAGTGCTCTGCACACAGTAAGTGCTCAGTAAATACTAATGAATGAATTAATGAGGGAGAGCTTTGTATAGTCTAAGTAGAATGTAGACACAATACCTCCCCACACGAAGCTTAGATCTCATCATTTCTCATTTTGCATTCTCATTTCACTAGAGTAGTAAGTAGTTTTGAGGCCTTGTCCAAAATGCATTTCAAGATTTTTGTGTGTGTGTGCCTGGAGTGGAATTTTCTGTACAGGTTGATTCTTTCTTCTTTTTTCTCTTTTGATGGTATTTGTTAAGCAATTACAATGTGCAAACTACTGTACAAAGCACTGATGTAGAAACAAGGTCATCAGGTCAGACACAGGCCATCCCACATGGGACTCTCAGTTCAAGCAGTAGGGAGAACAGATATTTAACCCCGATTTTACAGAGGAGGAAACTGAGACACAGAGACATGATTTGCCCAAGGTCACACAGCAGGCAAGTGGCAGAGCTGGAATTAGAACCCAGGACATCTGTCTCTCAGGCCCACACTCTTTCTTTCATTCATTCATTCATTCATTCATTCAATCGTATTTATTGAGCGCTCACTGTGTGCAGAGCACTGTACTAAGCACTTGGAAAGTACAGTTCCACTAGGCAACGCCGCTATTCTAACTTGAAGTTATGCTTTCAGATAATCCTACTGTGCCCTCCCTCCTCCCCTTAACCAGGCATCTTTTAATAAGGTTTTGGCCTCCATTATGAGCTTGATTTGCTTCAACAGAGTGCAGCTGCATTGTGGAATGGGAGATGTGTTGATTTATGGAAAACCCACCATCTGATCTGGACACCCATGTTCAGGTTTCCGGAACAAATCCACTAAAACTAGGCACGTTGCAGTTTCTCCACCCAGGGCCCAGTGGGATCTTTGCAGTTGGCAAGTCTTGACATTCCCAGCCCAATGGCTGGTCTCACTGGGGTTTGAGTATCTGTCAATCAAATGCATTTTAGTCGGGATTCATTTTCCTGACATGTCACCATATATACTCTCACCACAAATGGAAAACTCTGGAAGCCTGGAGCAGATACTTAGAATTCTCCATCCAAAATGACACCAAACCCTAAGTGGTGGTTAAAATGTGCTCATTTTTTCACAGGGAATTGGGTCACTCCACTGGCATGCGCTTCTAATGCTTCCGGGAGCAAAGCCAAACGGGTGCATCGTTTTTGTAGGCATTGGCTGCTTACAAAGACCTTGCAGAGTGTTTGGTCAAAACTGGATGCCTGCTTCATCATCATCATCAATCGTATTTATTGAGCGCTTACTGTGTGCAGAGCACTGTACTAAGTGCTTGGGAAGTACAAATTGGCAACATATAGAGACAGTCCCTACCTAACAGTGGGCTCACAGTCTAAAAGGGGGAGACAGAGAACAAAACCAAACATACTAACAAAATAAAATAAATAGAATAGATATGTACAAGTAAAATAAATAAATAGAGTAATAAATATGTACAAACATATATACATATATACATGTGCTGTGGGGAAGGGAAGGAGGTAAGATGGGGGGATGGAGAGGGGGACGAGGGGGAGAGGAGGGAAGGGGCTCAGTCTGGGAAGGCTTCCTGGAGGAGGTGAGCTCTCAGTAGGGCCTTGAAGGGAGGAAGAGAGCTAGCTTGGCGGATGGGCAGAGGGAGGGCATTCCAGGCCCGGGGGATGACGTGGGCCGGGGGTCGATGGCGGGACAGGCGAGAACGAGGTACGGTGAGGAGATTAGCAACAGAGGAGCGGAGGGTGCGGGCTGGGCTGTAGAAGGAGAGAAGGGAGGTTAGGTAGGAGGGGGCAAGGTGATGGAGAGCCTTGAAGCCGAGGGTGAGAGTTTCTGCCTGATGCGCAGATTGATTGGTAGCCACTGGAGATTTTTGAGGAGGGGAGTAATATGCCCAGAGCGTTTCTGGACAAAGATAATCCGGGCAGCAGCATGAAGTATGGATTGAAGTGGGGAGAGACACGAGGATGGGAGATCAGAGAGAAGGCTGATGCAGTAGTCCAGACGGGATAGGATGAGAGCTTGAATGAGCAGGGTAGCGATGTGGATGGAGAGGAAAAGGCGGATCTTGGCAATGTTGCGGAGCTGAGATGGGCAGGTTTTGGTGACGGCTTGGATGTGAGGTGTGAATGAGAGAGCGGAGTCGAGGATGACACCAAGTTTGCGGGCTTGTGAGACGGGAAAGATGGTAGTGCTGTCAACAGAGATGGGAAAGTCAGGGAGAGGGCAAGGTTTGGGAGGGAAGACAAGGAGTTCAGTCTTCGACATGTTGAACTTTAGGTGGCGGGCAGACATCCAGATGGAGATGTCCTTTGATCCTGCTTAGTACATCCAGGATCAAAGCCTCTTTCCAAAGTTCAGCACTCACTTTCCAAAGAAAGAACAAAAATGTAAACACATTATCCAGCGCTTAGAACAGTGCTCAGTGCTTAGAACAGTGCTTGGCACATAATAAGCGCTTAACAAATACCATCATTATTATTAACTAACATTAATAATAATAATAAAATAATAATTATGATGGCATTTATTAAGTGCTTGCTACTATGTGTCAAGCACTGTTCTAAGTACTGGGATAGATACAAGCTAATCAGGTTGGACATAGTCTCTGTCCCACGTGGAGTTTAACAATCTTAATCCCCATTTTACAGATGAGGTAACTGAGGCACAGAGGCGTGAAGTTACTTGCCTAAGGCCACAGAGAAGACCGGTGGCAGAATCAGGATTAGAACCCAGGACTTCTGACTCCCAGGCCCATGCTCTCTCCATGAGACAAATGCAACAATAATAATGTGTGGTATTTGTTAAGCACTTACTATGTGCCAAGAACTGTTCCAAAGTAGATATAAAATGATTACATCAGAAACACTCCCTGTTCCACACAAAGTCAGAGGGAAGACAGGCTTTGAATCCCTGGAGAAGCTGCGTGGCCTAGTGGCCTGGGCCCGGGCCTAGGAGTCAGAAGGTCATGACTCATTCACTCATTCATTCATTCATTCAATCGTATTTATTGAGCGCTTACTGTGTGCAGAGCACTGTACTAAGCACTTGGGAAGTATAAATTGGCAACATATAGAGACGATCCCTACCCAACAACGGGCTCACAGTCTAGAAGGGGGAGACAGACAACAGAACAAAACATCTTCTAATCCCAGCTCTGCCACTTGTTGGCTGTGTGACCTTGGGCAAGTCACTTCATTTCTCCTTGCCTCAGTTCCCTCAGCTGTAAAATGGGGATGAAGACTGTGATCCCCAGTGGGACAGGGACTGTGTCCAACCAGATTATGTCATCTCTCCCCCAGCGCCTAGAACAGTGCTTGGCACATTGTCTTGTTTTATGCCTTCAAGTCGTCTCTGACCCATAGCGATTCCATGGACACATCTCTCCCAGAATGCCCTGCTCGCCATCTGCAATCACTCTGGTAGTGGATCCAGAGAGTTTTCTTGGTAAAATCCAAAGAAGTTTGGTGCTCCTGGTCACAAGGCCATCCCGTGGTGGAACTGGGAGGAGAATCCATTCATTCATTCATTCATTCAATCATATTTATTGAGTGCTTACTGTGTGCAAAGCACTGTACTAAGCGCTTGGGAAGTACAAGTTGGCAACATATAGAGACGGTCCCTACCCAACAGTGGGCTCACAGTCTAGAAGGGGGAGACAGATAACAAAACAAAGCATATTAAATCCCCTGACACTCAGGTCAGGCTCTTTCCACTGGGCCACACTGCTTCTCAATGTCTGCTTCTCATAGCTTCTCATTTTCTGTTGTACTCTCTAAAGAGCTTAGTAAAGTGATCTTTCCTGAATAAATACGCTTGACCAATATATTGAGGTATCAAATGAAACACCCCAGTGGCCTTTCATATCAGGGAATAATGAAAGGCCACTGGGGTGTTTCATTTGATCAGTCTATCGGTCAATCAATCAAGGCTATTTATTGTTTTGTTTCAGGGAGGCCAAATGGCTTAGTGGATAGAGCATGGGCCTGGGAGTCAGAAGGACCTAGATTCTAATCTCGGCTCCTTCACTTGACTGCTGTGTGACCTTGGGCAAGTTATTTCACTTGTCTGTGCCTCAGCGACCTCATCTGGAAAATGGGGATTAAGAATGTGAGCCCCATGTAGGACATGGACTTTGTCCAACACTGTATGTACCCCAGCACTTAGTACAGTGCCTGGCACAGAGTAAGCACTTAACAAATACCATAAAAAACATTGAGGGCTTGCCCTGTGCAGAGCACTATACTAAGTTCTTATTTTGGGCACTGGGAGAATTGGGGGTTATTGGATTTGGGGGTACCATGTAGTAACCTCTGCTCTTCCCACTCTCTATAGTGTTTCAGCCCCAGGGAGGCTTAGAAAGGAAAGCCATTTTTGTTCTGTGGCACTGTAGTGTGTCATGTTGGAATATCACACACCTAACAAGAGGATGGGAGCTTGGGGAAATCAATTGTATTTGTGGAGCACTTATTGTGTGCAGAGCACTGTACTAAGCAGTCGAGGGAATACAACAGAGTTGGTAGACACATTCCCCGCCTGCAACGAGCTCACAGTCTAGAGGGGGAGATAGACATTAATATAATAATAATAATAACGACGGCATTTGTTAAGTGCCAAGCACTGTTCTTGAATTTGTTTTGTTGTCTGTCTCCCTCTTCTAGACTGTGAGCCTGCTGTTGGGTAAGGACCATCTCTATATGTTGCCAACTTGTACTTCCCAAGCGCTTAGTACAGTCTTCTGCACACCGTAAGTGCTCAATGAATACGATTGAATGAATGAATATGTACAAAAGTGGGGCTGAGGGAGGGTTCAATAAAGGGAACAAATCGGGACGATGCAGAAGGGAGTGGGAAAAGAGGAAAGGAGGGCTCAGTTAGGGAAGGCCTTTTGGAAATGTGCCTTTAATAAAGCTTAGAAGGTGGGGGACAGTAAATGTCTGTTGGGTATGAGGAGGGAGGGAATTCCAGGCCAGAGGCAGGATGTGGACAGGTTAGCAGTGAGATAGACAAGATGGAGGCCCAGTGAAAAGGTTGGCTTTATATGAGCGAAGTGCATGAACTAGGTTGTGGAAAGAAAGTAGCGTGGTGAGGTAGGAGGGGACAAAGTGATGGACGCCTTTAAAGCCAATGGTGAGGATGTGGAGGTGTGGAGGTGATGGGCAACCACTGGAGGGTCTTGAGGAGGGGGGAAACGTGGCCTGAACCTTTTTGGATAAAAATGATCCAGGCAGCAGAGTGAAGTACGGACTGGAGCAGGGAGAGACAGGAGGCCGGGAGGTCAGCAAGGAGCCTGATAAAGTCATCGACTCAATTCAATTCAATTCAATCGTATTTATTGAGCGCTTACTGTGTGCAGAGCACTGTACTAAGCGCTTGGGAAGTACAAGTTGGCAACATATAGAGATGGTCCCTACCCAACAGCGGGCTCACAGTCTAGAAGGAGGAGACAGACAACAAAACAAAACATAGTAATAAAATAAATAGAATAAATATGTACAAGTAAAATAAATAGAGTAATAAATATGTACAAACATATATAATATATACAGGTGCTGTGGGGAGGGGAAGGAAGTAAGGCAGGGGGATGGGGAGGGGGAGAAGGGGGAGAGGAAGGAGGGGGCTCAGTCTGGGAAGGCCTCCTGGAGGAGGTGAGCTCTCAGTAGGGCTTTGAAGGGATCAATACAGTGGGATAGGTTAAGTCCTTGGATTAACGTGGTAGCAGTTTGAATGAAGAGGAAAGGGTGGATTTTAGCGATGCTGTGAAGGTCGAACCAACAGAATTTAGTCATAGGTTGAATGAGAGAGGAGAGTCAAGGATAACGCCAAGTTTATGGGCTTGTGAGACGGGAAGGATGGTGGTGCCGTCTAGAGTGATGGGAAAGTCATGGGGAGAGCAGGATTTGGGTGGGAAGATAAGTTCTGTTTTAGACATATTAAGTTGAAGTGACGGGAGGACATCCAAGTAGAGATGCCTTGAAGACAGGAGGAAAAAGAGACTGCAGAGAGGGAAATTCTCTGTTTTCTGGAAATTATCTTGACTTTAATGAGCTAGCAGATTTTAATGCAATTCTAAAATAGGGTGATCAAGCGGCTTGATTTGGCCTAGTCGGCCAAACATTTACCACATCCTATGTATTCTTTTAGTGTCTAACAACTTTCTCGCAAATGGCTTGGTTTTCCCTTAAGTTCGGCTTGAGGTGACAGCAACTGAAACTACTGTAATCATCTCAGACTCTCCTTCTGAGACTGCTCCATCTAGTCTTATCAGGTTCATACATTAAGTATTGATGTGACAGATGAGGAACAGGTTGCCTAGTAGATAGAGCACAGCCCTGGGAGTCATTCATTCATTCAATCGTATATATTGAGCACTCACTGTGTGCAAAGCACTGCACTAAGTGCTTGGAAAGTACAACTCGGCAAGAGAGAGACAATCCCTACCCAACAACGGGCTCACAGTCTAGAAGCGGGAGACAGACAACAAAACAAAACAAGTAGACAGGCACCAATCTAATCCTGGCTTTGCCACTTATTAGCTGTGTGACCTTGGGCAAGTCACTTCTCTGTGCCTCAGTTCCCTCATCTGTGAGGATGACTGTGAGCCCCATGTGGGACAATCTTGATCACCTTGTATCCCCCTCAGCGCTTAGAACAGGCTCAATGGAAATAGCACGGGCTTGGGAGTCAGAGGTCATGGGTTCGAATACCGACTCTGCCACTTGTCAGCTGTATGACCTTGGGAAAGTCACTTAACTTCTCTGTGCCTCAGTTCCCTCATCTGTGAGGATGACTGTGAGCCCCATGTGGGACAACCTTGATCACCTTGTATCCCCCTCAGCGCTTAGAACAGGCTCAATGGAAAGAGCACGGGCTTGGGAGTCAGAGGTCATGGGTTCGAATCCAGGCTCTGCCACTTGTCAGCTGTATGACCCTGGGCAAGTCACTTAACTTCTCTGGGCCTCAGTTCCCTCATCTGTAAAATGGGAACTAAGACTGTGAGCCCCACATGGGACAACCTTGATCACCTTGTATCCCCCTAGTGCTTAGAACAGTGCTTGGCACATAGTAAGTGCTTAACAAATACCACCATTATTATTATTATTATTATCATCAATAGCATCAAAATAGCTAAATAGAATTATAGTTTTATATATATACATCATTAATAAAATAAATAGAATAAATGTGTACCAATAAGAGAAGCAGTGTAGTCTAATGGATACAGCCCGGGCCTGAGGATCAGAAGGACCTGGGTTCTAATTCTGGCTCCGCCACATGTGTGCTGTGTGACCTTGGTCTAGTCACGTCCCTTCTCTCTGCCTCAGTTACCTCATCTGTGAAAATGGGGATTAAGATGGCGAGCCCCATGTTGGACAGGGACTGTCCAACATCTTTTATGTACTTTTATGTACTTTATCCTTTTTATATTCTGATAGGCATAATTAATTAATATAATAATAATGATGATGGTATTTGTTAAGTGCTTACTATGTGCAAAGCACTGTTCTAAGTGCTGATCCCCTTCCCTTGGATAAGCTCATTGTTGGCAGGGAATATGTCTGTTTATTGTATTGTTCTCTCCCAAGTGCTTAGTACAGTGCTCTGCACACAGTAAGCACTCAATAAATATGATTGAATGAATGAATGAATGAAGTGAAAGGCATGAACCTTCTCCTCAAGGAGCTTGATGGCATCAGTGCTCAATAAATACAATTGAATGAATGAATGAATGAATTCTTCCTAGGTTGGTGGGTTTTTATTATTAGTATTCGTTAAGTGCTTACTATATGTCGGGCACTGTAGGAAGAACTGGGGTAGATACAAGGTAATCAGGTTGGGCACAGTCCCTGTCCCACATGGGGCTCACACTCTTAATTCCCATTATACAGAAAGGTAACTGAGTTCCAGAGAAGTGAAGTGACTTGCCCAGGTCACACAGCAGACTTGTAGCAGAGCTGGGATTAGAACTCACATCCTCTACTCTCTGGGCCAAGTTCTTTCCATGAGGCCGTGCTGCTTCGTGGTTGTGCAGGATGGTTGTTCTCGGCTATGGTCAGATGGGGAGCGAGTCTTTTTCCGGGATTACTTTGATTTTCCTTCATGACTTCAGGAATGGACTTGGTGTTTGTGCTGGTCCTCAGCTGTTTCCCCTTGAAATGACATCAGAAAAATGGCTGCCAGCGCTCAGCTCCCTATCAGTGCTTTGTCCCATCAGTTGTACTCTCTGTAGGGATGGGATAATGATCATTGTCACACCCCGTGTTAGTTCAATTGGGATAAATTATCAGTTAATAATAATTTTGGTATTTGTTACACCCTTACTATGTGCCAGGCACTGTACTAAGCACTGGGGTGGATATGAGCTAATCAGGTTGGACGCAGTCCCTGTCCCAAGTGGGGCTCACAGTCTCAATACTTATTTTTCTTATGCACTTGTCTATATTTGTGCTCATTTATTATTCTATTTTATTAATGATGTGCATATATCTATAATTCTGTTTATCTATTTTGATGCTATTGATGCCTGCCTATTTGTTTTGTTGTCTGTCTCACCCCTTCTAGACTGTGACCCCATTGTTGAGTAGGGATTGTCTCTCTCTGTTACCGAATTGTACTTTCCAAGCTCTGCACACAGTAAGCATTCAATAAATACTATTGAATGAATGAATGAATGATTGAATGAATTTTACAGATGAGGTAAGTGAGGCCTAGAGAAGTGAAATGACTTGTCCAAGGTCACACAGTAGACAAGTTGATTAATCAGTTGAGAAATGTGGACCGCAGCATGGCCCAGCTGGGACAGTACAGGACTGGGAGCCGAGAGGTCTGGGTTTCAATACTGCCTCTTCCACTTGCTTTCTGTGCAACCACAGGCAAGTCATTTAACTTCTCTGTGCCTCATTTTCCACACCTGCAAAATGGCAATGAAATACCCATTCTCCTTTCCCTTTAGACTGAGCCCCAGGTGGGATCGAGACTGTGTTTATCCTGATTGTATTGTACCCTTCCCGTCCCTAGCACAGTGCTGTAGTCCCGGCTCCACCACTTGTCTGCTGTGTAATCTTGGGCAAGCCACTTAACTTCTCTGTGCTTCAGTTACCTCATCTGTAAAATGGGGATTAAGACTGTGAGCCCCATGGGGGACAACCTGATTACCTTGTATCTACCCCAGCGCTTAGAACAGTGCTTGGCACACAGTAAGCATTTAACAAATACCATTATTATTATTATTATTATTATTACATAGTAAGTACTTAACAAATATTATTATTGTTATTCATTCATTCATTCAATCATATTTATTGAGCACTTACTTTGTGCAGAGCCCTGTACTAAGTGCTTGGAAAGTACAGTTTGGCAACAAATAGAGACAATCCCTACCCAACAGTGGGCTTACAGTCTGATAATGGGTTTACAGTCTGACAATGTTATTATTATTATTATTGAAAGCGTTGAATGGTTGTCAACTTTTCATGATACATTCTCTTCAACACACTCTACAGTGAAAATGCCCAATGTTGCTCGCAGAGCCCTCACGTCAGGTGCACTTGCAAGAAGGGATATGGATGTGGAGTCTTTTACTCCATCATCATTAGTATTTTTTGATCACCTCCTTTGTGAAGAGCCCTCTGAGGGGCACTTGGGAGCATACATTAAAAGGAGAAACTAAGGTCTATGCTCTCAAGAAGATTAGAATTGAATTCTCTTTGCTGAAAATATAGCAATACTGTTTAAGAGAGAAAAAGAGCTAGTGATATCAGCAGAAGAGAGAGGCTTCAAATTGTCAGATTAAATAGCTGACAGCCATGATGTGTAGAAAATGGCAGCATAATTATAATCACATGAACAAGTGCTGGTAATCTTGAGAATATATTAGGTAATTCACTCCAAATATTGCTAAGGGAACTTGACAGGTTTCCAGGAAAGATAGTATCTATGGAACTATTTAAAGAAATACACAGAATATTAATGCAATACAATTTTCCCATATGGGTATGAAAGTCCATTTTTATGAATTAGACTTCAGCCATCGTTCATCTTTGAAAACAAAGTAAGAAAAAATAGATAACCTGTTAAGTAACTTTGGGCTCCTTTCTTTCTGGTTGTAGGAGAATTTTCTGCAAATAATAGGGCAGCTGTATCCCCAATAGTTCTTTTGTGTTGAGAAATCTATTTCTTAAATCTAAATCTGTTTCTTAAATCTAGTAGTTATAACGTGGATTCTGTTTGTGGTAACAAAGGCAGATTTATGTAAAGTACAAAGAAAGCCTGCATTACTTACCTTCTGAATTTTTCTTAAGGCAGGAAAGTATAAACAAAATTGCTTTGAAGTACCCTGGGTGGAGAGATGCCAGGAACATTTCTTGCTCTTCTTGCACTTTTAGTATCAGTAAAATTGAACTCTAGTTCCATTTAATCTACTTGGAGCAGATGGCTCTTACTTGAATGAATGACTGAATGAGCAAATAATCCAATTTTCAGATTTAAAAATTCAAAAACTTGAACTGTTCAGTTCACATCTCCTCATTCCTCAGAAATGTTCAGTAGTTGCCCTTTCACCTCCATGTCCAACAGAAACTCTTTACTGTCAGCTTTGAATCACTCAATAATCAACCCCCCTCCTATTTTACCTCTCTGATTTCCTACTACAATCCAGCCCCCACCCTTCTCTCGTCCAAGCCCAACCTATTCACTGTACTATCAATCAATCAACTATTCAATCATTCAACCATTTTTATTGAGTGCTTACTGTGGGCAAAGCATTGTACTAAGCGCCTAATCTTGTCTATTTCACCCTCAACCCCTTTCCCATACCCTCCCGCTGTCCTGGAAATCCCTCCCCTTTCATATTCAACAAACCCACCACTCTTCTCACCTTCAAAGCGTTATTAAAATTGCATCTTCTTGGAGAGGCCTTTCCCAACTAAGCTCTCATTTCCCCTTTTCAATTTATTCATTCATTCAGTCCTATTTATTGAGAACATACTGTGTGCAAGGCACTTTCCTATGCAGTTAGGAGAGTAAAATATTGCAATAAACAGACATAATCCCTGCCCACAACAACCTTATGGTCTATAGGGGGAGACAGACATTAATATAAATTAATTTCCCCTACTCACTGGCCCTTCTGCATCACACTTACATTTAGATCTGTACACTAGAAGTATTTGATATTCAAGTACTTCAAGTACTTCAGCTCCACATCACTAACTTATCCATACTTTGTTTTAATGTCTGTCTCTCCCTCTAGACTGTAAGACTGCACAGTCTAGACTCTAGACTGTAAACTCCGGGTAGCAGGGAACATGCCTGCCAACTCTGTTGTACTCTTCCAAACACTTAACACAGTGCTCTGCACATAATAAGCACTCAAATACCATCAAGTGAAAATGGCTTTTCCATAGTCTTGGGTTTTTGGACTCCTGTAGATTATAAACTCTTTGAGGGCAGGGATCCCATCAACAAAGTTTATTATATTTTAGTTTCTCAAGGGCTTAGTACAGTATTCTGCATACAGCAAACACTCAAATGTGTTGACTGACTGACTGATTTGGGGTGCTTGATTCTGAATGAACCCTAATAGCAACCAGAGTCAGTTCATGAGGAAAATCATTAATTCATGTAGAAGATAATACCATGAACAACTTTTAACTGGAGAGGCATATATATCTCAATTGATGCTTCAAAGTATCCATCACCCCCAGTGGATGCTCAATAAATACAACTCCTACATTCGACTTTGCTATAGCACCTTTTTCCTTCCAAGAACTCTCTCCTCTTAAATTTTCTGGGCTGGGCTCTCCCCATCTTCAAATCTTTTTTTCGTTTTTTTTTAAGTGCTTACTATGCATCAGGCACTGCAGTGCCCTGGGGTAGATACCAGCTAATCAGGTTGGGTACAGTCCCTGTCCCATGTGGAGCCTGCAGTCTTAATCCCCGTTTTCCAGATGAGGTAACTGAGGCCCGGAGAAGTGAAGTAGCCTGCCCAAGGTCACACAGCAGACAAGTGGAGGAGCCATGATTAGAACCCAGGTCCTTCTGACTCTCAGGCCTGTGCTATAATCCCTCCTAATATTTCACCTAATCATTCAATCCATAGTATATATTGAGCACATCCTCTCTGCTGTACAGTACTGTACTAAGCACTTGGGAGAGTAACAGTAGAGTCAGTAGAAATGATCCCTGCCCCCAAGTAGCTTGCAGTCTAGCACAGGGTGGTTTACCATGATTCATTTTCTCATCTTCAGATGTTACCTTTGTCCAGACCCCCCAAAATTCAAGTCACAGCAACACAGGACGAGGGTTTTTTATTGCAATATTAAATACAGATCTGTACATGTACGGGTCTTAGAGAAACAACGTGGCTCATTGGAAAGAGCACGGGCTTTGGAGTCAGAGGTAATGGGTTCAATTCCTGGCTCCGCCAATTGTCAGTTGTGTGACTTTGGGCAAGTCACTTAACTTCTCTGTGCCTCAGTTCCCTCATCTGTAAAAATGGGGATTAAGACTGTGAGCCCCCTGTGGGACAACCTGATCACCTTGTAACCTCCCCAGTGCTTAGAACAGTGCTTTGCACATAGTAAGTGCTTAATAAATGCTGCCATTATTATATTATTATTTTGGGTGATAGATAGGGTCTGTTGCCTTAAAAGCAGGCACACCGTCATCCCCAAAAGTTGGAAGAGGTAGCTAGTTATAGTCTGTGGTGGCCATTCATTCATTCAATCATATTTATTGAGCACTTACTGTGTGCAGAACACTGTATTAAACATTTGGGAATGTACAATACAGAAATAGAAACAATCCTTGCCCACAACGAGCTCACGGGGTGGGGGGGATGACAGACTTAAATACAAATAAACAGACATCCATGTAAGTAAATAAAATGACAGAAATATACATGTGTTGTGGGGCGGGGAGAAGGGGGAAGAGCAAAGGGAGAGAGTCAGGGTGACACAGAAGGGAGTGGGAGATGAGGAAAAGTGTTCCTTGGGGTTCCTTCGCCCTGACAACAGAATCCAATCGAGTGAGGCTCCAGTTTACTTAACTGATGACAGGGTGTGGCTGAAATTGCCAGCAGGGGAAAGTATGGCTCAAATTGACCCTTTGGGAAGGGTGTGGCCGAGGTATGATTTAGGGAAACAAGGTAGATGAATGTAAAGTGGAGACTGGAAACAAAATGGAGTAAGGCTGTTTAATAATAATAATTTAATAATTTTGGTATTTGTTAAGTGCTTACTATGTTCTCAGCACTGGGGAGGATACAAGGTGATCAGGTTGTCCCATGTGGGGACATGTGAACCCACGTGGGGTTCACGATCTTAATCCTCATTTTACAGATGAGGTAACTGAGGCACAGAGAAGTTAAGTAACTTGCCCAAAGTCACACAGCTGACAAGTGGCAGAGCCAGGATTTGAACCCATGATCTCTGACTCCCAAGCCCGGGTTCTTTCCACTGAGCTATGCTGCTTCTCAGTTAAGAGTTGGTCTCCTCACCTTCCATCTTTCCTTACCCAACCCCTTCCTTATACACTTTCCTTCGACCCTTTAAGCACTTTGTGGGCAGGGCGTGTGCCTGTTTATTGTTGTAGCATACATTCCTAAGTGCTTAGTAGTAATAATTATAATAATTATAGTATTTGTTAAGCACTTACTATGTGGCAAGCACTGTTCTAAGCGCTGAGGTAGATACAAGGTCATAAGGTGTCCCACATGGTGCTCACAGTCTTAATCCCCATTTTACACATGAGGTAACTGAGGCACAAAGAAGTTGAACGGCTTACCGAAGGTCATTCTTTCATTCATTCATTCATTCAATCGTATTTATTGCGTGCTTACTCTGTTCAGAGCACTATACTAAGCACTTGGGAAGTACAAGTTGGCAACATATAGAGACGGTCCCTACCCAACAGCGGGCTCACAGTCTAGAAGGGGGAGACAGACAACAAAACAAAACATATTAACAAAATAAAATAAATAGAATACAAGTAAAATAAATAAATAAATAGAGTAATAAATACGTACAAACATATATACATATATACAGGTGCTGTGAGGAGGGGAAGGAGGTAAGGCAGGGGGATGAGGAGGGGGAGAAGGGGGAGGGGAAGGAGGGGGCTCAGTCTGGGAAGGCCTCCTGGAGGAGGTGAGCTCTTGGACAAGTGGTGGAGCTGGGATTGGAACCCAGGTCCTCTGACTCCCAAGCCTGTGCTCTTTCCACAGTGCTCTGCACACAGTAAGCGCTCAAGAAATTTGATTGAATGAATGGATATTTACTCTCACCCCAGCACTTATGTCCATATCCCTAATTTATTTTAATGTCTTCCTCACCCTCTAGACTAAGCTTCTTGTGGGCAGGAAACATGTCTACCAACAATGTCTTATTGTACGCTCCCAAGCACTTATTACAGTGCTCTGCATAGTAAGCACTCAATAAAAACCATTTGTTGATTGATTGAATAAGCATTATTCATTTGTTTCCTCTTGTATCAAGAGTCATACCTAGGGAACCCGAGTGATCTAGTGGATAGAGAATGCGCCTGGGAGTCAGAGGACCTGGGTTCTAATCCTGGCTCTGCCACTTGTCTGCTGTGTGACCTTGGGCAAGTCACTTCACTCCTCTGTACCTCAGTTCCCTCATTTGTAAAATGGTGGTTGAGAATGTGAGCCTCATATGGGACATGGACTGTGTCCAACCTTGTAACAACAGTACGTGGCATGGAGTAAGCACTTAACAAATACCATTAAAAAACTAAAGTCACACTAGGAGTTTTAGTGAATTAGCGTGTTAAATGTGCTACTTTGTTTTCTTTTAAAATCTCTTTGTGTGGTTTAATGGTTAATCACAAGTGTGATTTATTAAAAAAAGAGAGTGCTTCTATTGGTTCCATTTTAATTTTAAGTGATTGGTACATGGTTTTCTCTCAGGGGTGAAAAATTCAACAGTTTTTCCCTTTCCCTTTGGGCATTCTCTTATGCGGGTGGAATGCGAGAGAAGTCGACTGTCTCTTTACCACCTGATTATGGAGGCCACAAGTAGCACAGACAGACCCGTGCTTTCCAAGAACATTTCCATTTAAGACCAGGAAAAACTGTTACTTGTGTTATTCATGTCTTTGTAATGAAAATAAAGGAGAATACGAGACCAATTGACAATAATTGTGGAAGGCAAGACTTCCGAGAGGTAAAATTTTAAGGAGTATTAGATGTGGACTTCAACTATTTATCAGTGTCAGTTTGTGATAATAGTGTTTGGACAAGTTAATGTAGTTTCTGGGTTTGTGATTGAACTTCACTGTTGAGCTTGGTTGCCTTAAGTAAAATAATGCTTGAGTCTGGACTTTCATGTGAGATTTGTTCTGAATGAATCAATCAGTAATATTTACTGAGCCCAAGAGAGCACTGTATTAAGCAATTAGTAGAGAGAAGCAGCGCGGCTTGGAAAGAGCTTGGGCTTGGGAGTCAGAGGACGTGGGTTCTAATGTTAGCTCCGCCACTTGTCTGCTGTGTGACCTGGGGCAAGCCACTTCACTTCTCTGTGCCTCAGTTACCTCATCTGTAAAATGGGAATTAAGACTTTGAGCACCACATGGGACAACCTTGTCACCTTGTATCTACCCCAGTGCTTAGAACAGTGCTTGGCACACAGTAAGTGCTTAACAAATACCATAATTATTGTAATAGAGTTAGTAGACACCATGCTTGAGATCAAGGAGCTTACAATCTACAGGGGAGATAAGACGGTAAACAAATTACAGATAGAGGGAAGTAATAGAGTGCAAAGCTAGGTTTTTAAGGGATACTCAGAGATGTTTTTAAGGAATTCATAAGTGAAGAAGCATGGCCAAGTGGATAGAACACAGTCCTGAGACTCAGAAGTACCTGGGTTCTAATCCCAGCTCCAGCACTTGTCTGCTGTGTGACCTTGGGCAAGTCACTTCACTTCTCTGTGCCTGTTAACTAATCTGTAAAATGGTGATTAAGACTGTGAGCCCCATGTGGGCCTGGGACTGTGTCCAACCTGGGTATCTCGTTACCTCTCCAGCACCTAACATCAACTACAAGCTCTTTGTGGGCAGAGGATGTGTCTGTTTATTGTTCTGTTGTCCTCTACCAAGCGTTTAGTACAGTGCTCTGCACACAGTAAGCGCTCAATAAATATGTTTGGATGAATAGTAAGCACTTAATAAATACCATTAAAAAAAGAAAAAATATACAAAGAGCCAGTTTCATTTCACTGTACAGCAACTGCTCGGTTATATTGGTCAGCCAATCACCTTTTGGAAGCCGCACAGCATAGCTGACTGAAGGTGAGCATAGCTTGGATAATAGGATACATTTCAGGACTTCATCCATTTGTGATCTTGTCTTGCCATATGACATTGATTCCGACCCATAAACCACATTGGAAAAACTGCTCAAGGAGCCGGATTAGGTGTTGAGTATGGGATCTAGCTATTCCAACCATAAAGAAAAGAAAAACTGGTATTTGTTATTCATTCAGTTATATTTACTGAGCGCTTACTCTGTGCAGAGCTCCCGCAAACTTGGGGTCATCGTTGACTCCGCTCTCTCATTCACCCTACACAGCCAAGCTGTCACCAAAACCTGCCGTTCTCACCTTCACAACATCGCCAACATCCGCCCTTTTCTCTCCATCCAAACCGCTGCCTTGTTGGTTCGATCCTTCATCCTGTCCGGACTGGATTACTGCATCGGCCTACTTTCTGATCTCCCATCCTCCTGTCTCTCCCTACTTCAGTTTATACTTCACTCTGCTGCCCAGATTATCTTTCTACAGAAACGCTGTGGGCATGTCACTACGCTCCTCAAAAATCTCAAGTTGTTGCCTAACAACCTTCGAATCAGACAAAGGCTCCTCACTCTCAGCTTCAAAACTGTCCATCCCCTTGCCCCCTCCTACCTCATCTCCCTTCTCTCCTTCTTCAGCCCAGCCTGCACCCTCCACTCCTCTGCCGCTAACCTCCTCCCTGGGCCTCGTTCTCACCTGTCCCACTGTCGATCCCCGGCCCACGTCATCCCCCAGGCCTGGAATGCCCTCCCTCCACACATAATAATAATAATGGCATTTGTTAAGCGCTTACTATGTGCAAAGCACTGTTCTAAGCACTGGGGGATACAAGGCGATCAGGTTGTCCCATGTGGGGCTCACAGTCAATCCCCATTTTACAGATGAGGTAACAGGCTCAGAGAAGTTAAGTGACTTGCCCAAGGTCACACAGCAGACATGGCGGAGCTGGGATTTGAACCCATGACCTCTGGCTCCAAAGCCCGTGTTCTTACCACTGAGCCACACTGCTTCCCTAACATCTTCCCACACATCTGCCAAGCTAGCTCTCTTCCTCACTTCAAAGCCCTACTGAGAGCTTACCTCCTCCAGGAAGCCTTCCCAGACTGAGCCCCCACCTTTCTCTGCTCTTCCTCCCCTCTCCACCACCCCAACTGCATCCTTCTGCCCTACCTCCTTCCCCTCCCCACAGCACTTTTGTATATTTGTACATATTTATTACTCTATATTATTAATGTGTATATACCTATAATTCTATTTATCTATTTTGATGGTATTGACACTTTCTACTTGTTTTGTTTTTCTGTCTTCCCCCTCTAGACTGTGAGCCCGTTGTTGGGTAGGGACTGTCTCTGTTGCCAAATTGTACTTCCCAAGCACTTAGTACAGTGCTCTGCACACTGTAAGCGCTCAATAAATACCATTGAATGAAATGAATGAATGTACTAAGCACTTGAGAGAGCACAATATAACAATAAACTGACACATTCCCTGCCCACAACAAGCTTATAGTGTAGGGTGTTTATTATGTGCCAGGCACTATTTTAAGCACTGGGTTATATACAAGCTATTAGGGGTGGACACAGTCCTTGTCCCGCATAGGGCTCACAATCTTAACCCACATTTTACAGATGAGAAAACTGAGGCCCAGAGAAATGAAGTGACTTGGCCAAGGTCACATAGCAGATAAGTGGCAGAGCCAGGATTAGAACCCAGGTTCTCCTGACTCCCAGGCCCATGCTCTATCCACTAGGCCACACTGCTTCATTTAGAAACAGCATGGGACAATGTAACAGCTCTACATCTTTTACTTTGGATACCATGTATTGGATCATATCCCAGAGGACATTGCAGGCCTTCTCCACTTAACTGGGCATCAGGATACCCACCCCTGAACCAGCATCCTGGTTAGAAGAAACATGGCTTAGTGGAAAGAGCACGGGCTTCGGAGTCAGAGGTCAGAGGTCGTGGGTCCTAATCCTGGCTCTACCACTTGTCAGCTCTGTGACTTTGAGCAAGTTACTTAACTTCTCTATGCCTCAGTTACCTCATCTGTAAAATGGGGGTTAAGACTGTGAGCCCCATGTGCTACAACCTGACTACCTTGTATCTACCTCTGCACTTAGAACAGTGCTTGGCACATAGTAAGTGCTTAAAAATAATAATAATAATAATGATGGTTTTTGTCAAGCACTTACTATGTGCCAAGCACTGTTCTAAGCACTGGGGAGGATACAAGGTGATCATGTTTTCCCACGTGGGGCCCACAATCTTAATCCCCATATTACAGATGAGGTAACTGACGCAAAGAGAAATTAAATGACTTGCCCAAAGTCACACAGCTGACAAGCGGCAGAGCCGGAATTTGAATCCATGACCTCTGACTCCCAACCCTGTGCCTTTCCACTGAGCCATGCTCATGATGATGATGATGATAATGATGATGATGATGATGATAGAGAAGCAGCATGGCTCAGTGGAAAGAGCACGGGCTTTGGAGTCAGAGGTCATGGGGTCAAATCCCGGCTCCGCCAACTGTCAGCTGATTGACTTTGGGCAAGTCACTTAACTTCTCTGTGCCTCAGTTCCCTCATCTGTAAAATGGGGATGAAGACTGTGAGCCCCACATGGGACAACCTGATCACCTTGTAACCTCCCCAGCGCTTAGAACAGTGCTTTGCACATAGTAAGCGCTTAATAAATGCCATTAGTATTATCATTATTATTATCAACCTTTCCCCTACCAATTAATCAATCAGTCATAATTAATCAATCATTCATAATCAATCAATGGTATTTATTGAGCATTTACTTTGTGTAGAGCACTGTACTAAGCATTTGGAAGGATTTGGTTACAATATAACAGAGTTGGTTGATACTTCTCGTGCTCAAAGGAGCTTAAATCAAGAGGCATAGACAGACTTTAAAATAAGTTTTGGGTCAGCCGTGTGACTTTGGGCAAGTCACTTAACTTCTCTGGGCCTCAGTTACCTCTCCTGTAAAATGGGGGTTAAGACTGTGCACGTGGGACAACCTGATTACCTTGTATCTACCCCAGTGCTTAGAATAGTGCTTGGCACATAGTAAGCACTTAACAAATACCATCATTATTATTATTATATGGACATTGAACATCATTGTTGAGCTTGGTTGCCTAAAGTAGAATGATGCCTGAATCTGGTCTTTCATGTGAGATTTGTTCTGAATGAATCAATCAGTAATATTCATTGAGCCCCAGAGTGCACTGTATTAAGCAATTAGGAGAGAATGAGGGGCTGAGGAAAATCATATTTATGGAACTCTATGGGCATAGCACTCCACTAAGTTCTCATGAGAATATAGTAGGTGCAGAAGAAAACATCCCTGCCTTCAAGGTGCTTACAATGCATTGGGGAGATAGACACATGGAAGTCAAACTGCTTAGCTGATATATCGTAATCTCCTCCTCTAAACTATAAGCTCCATGAGGTCAGAGATCATGGCTACTTTCTCTGTTGTACAATGCCAAACATTTAGTATAGTGCTTTGCATATAGTAAGTGTTCAATATGCATCAATCAGTCAATCAGTGGTATTTATTGAGCACTTTGTGCAGAGCACTGTAAGTTCGTTGTAGGCAGGAGACGTGCCTGCTGTTATATTGTTCTCTCCCAAGCACTTAGTACAGTGCTCTGCACACAGTAAGCACTCAATAAATATAACTGAATAAATGAATGAATGAATGAAAGAACTAAGCACTAAGTACTAACACAAGAGAGGCAACATTGCCTAGTGGATAGAACACAGGCCTGAGAGTCAGGACTTGGGTTTCAACCCCAGCTCTGCCACTTGTCTGCTGTGTGAAGTAGGGCAAGTCTGATTATATGCAGTCTGATTTTATTTTATCTACCCCAGCACTATGGCTGGCTCACAGTAAGCACAGAAGCGCTTAGTACAGTGCTCTGCACACAGTAAGCATTCAATAAATACGATTGAATGAATATCAAATACCACCAATTTTACTATTTATATTATCATTTCCTAAGCCATTAGCTCTCATTTCCTCTTTTCCCACTCCCTTCTGCGTCGCCCTGATTTGCTCCCTTTTTTATTCATTCATTCATTCATTCAATCATATTTATTGAGCGCTTACTGTGTGCTGAGCACTGTACTAAGCGCTTGGAAAGTACAAGTTGGCAACATTATAGAGACGATCCCTACCCAAAACGGGCTCACAGTCTAGAAGGGGAGACAGAGAACAAAACAGAACCTGTAGACAGGTGTCAAAACTGTCAGAATAAATAGAATTATAGCTATATGCACATCATTAATAAAATAAATAGAGTAGTAAATATGTACAAGTAAAATAAATAGAGTAAATAAATAGGCTCACAGCACTTACATCCAGATATGAAATTAATTCATATGTATTAATGTCTGTCTCCCCCTCTAGACTGTGAGCTGTCTGTGGGCAGGGAAAGAGTCTACCATCTCTGTTGTATTGTACTCTCCCTAGCGCTTACTACAGTGCCCTGCACACAGTAAGTGCTAAGTAAATTGAGACTGTGAGCCCCACATGGGACAGGGACTGTGTCTAGCCCGATTTGCTTGTATACACTCCAGTGTGTAGTACAGTGCCTGGCACATAGAAAGTACTTAACAAATGTCATTATTATTATTATTATTATTATTATTATTATTATTATTAAGTACATATGATTGATTGTAATTTAAAATGCCTAG